>NC_133109.1:21016650-21336287 GCF_022965805.1 Primulina eburnea | reverse complement strand
CCAGAGGTCACCATCTCTTCAGAAGAACCAGTTCAGCAAGACTTATTTGCTGAACAAGCTATTTCAACTGATGTGCCGATTGATTCTCAAGTTCATCCTTTAGAGGCACCAGTTTTGGTTTCATCACCATCTGCTATTCATCAAGCCAGTTCTTCTGCCGGTCAGAATCCACCCTCATCGTCTCCAGTTCAAGGAGAAATCATTGTAACTGATGTTCCAGTTCAGAATGTTGCTGCTACAGTCTCAACTGACCAAGCATTAGTCATTTCTGAACACACAACAAGAGAACCAGGAACCTCTCATCAGTCTCTTCCTCCATCTTCATCAGATTTTGATCTTATTTTTGAAGAAGTTCGGAATATACAGGACAGTATGCAACAAATGCTTACTGCCATCTCAAAGATTCAGAACACTCAACTGTCACACACTCTGAAGTTGGACCATTCTCATCAGTTCAAATTAGAAAAATTGAACGCCATACAAACTGCTGTTACATCTCTGACATTTGCAGTTGAAGATATACAGAAAAACAGAGGGATACTTTCAAGTCTCACTGCCACTCAAGACTCTATCAAAAATGAGTCGACAGTGTGGAATCACTTGTTTCAAGAAAAATCGACCTGCTTCAAGTTGCAATGACTACTGCTATCAGCAATATTTCCGACTCTGTCCACCTCCTGTCTATTCACGTTCGTAAATTATCTACTAAGATGGAGCTGTTTGACAAAAAGGGGGAAGAGTCTTGAAGACATTTTAGAAAAGCAGAAGAATCTTAAATTCTTGTATTTGTGAAGAATATGAGTTCAGTTGAATCTACATCTTATTTTATCTACAAAGAGCTCAGTTATTCAGTTATATTTTCTCTAAGTTTTGTCAAACACCATAAAGGGGGAAATTGTTGAAAACTTAATTTCGGATGTTTTGACAAAAAAACTTACCAACTGAACTAAGTAACTGAACTGATCATCAACTGAACACGTCATCTGCTGAACTCAGTTAACTGATCGATACAACTGAAGTTCATTCTCGTCAACTGATTCTTTACCAGCTGATCTCTCAGCTGTACACGTCATCAGTTGAAAGCGACAACCGACAAATAGTACAAATACCTGCAACTAGTAGTGGAACGCCGCATTACAGAATGAACAGTGTACGACTGACAGAGTATATCGACGTGGCAATCAACGGTTAGAATATTCAAACATTCTTTAATGTTACCGTTGAGAGGAGAGCCTATAAATAGTCGAAGGCAGCAATTGAAGATTCACTCGACTTTCAGTTATCTCATTTTACTTGCTGTCACGCTAAATATCTACTTGCATTCAGAAATCAAAGCTCACGCTTATCAGTTATATCAGTAGTATTCAAGACTACATTCTCGAGCTTAAAATAGCACTTTGTAATATTTGATATATTTTCTAAGTTGTGCTAAGATCAGTTACGATCTGTAAAAGTGTTGCATACTAAGAGTTTCAATTTTGGCAAAGTGATAAGTCCAAACTGAAGTGGGTCAGTGCAGTGTTTTGTATTTGATCAAAGTCTTTTAGTGAATATCCTATCTTCGTGATAGAAGGGGTGACGTAAGAGTTATTCAAGTCTCCGAACATCCACAAACAAATTGTGGTGTCATTACTTCAGTTGTCATTTTCAGTTATATACTCTATCTTTCAGTCAATTTATTTTCTGCAACTGTTTTATTCAGTTTAACTGATTGTTATTGACCGACGGGATATCTAGTTTCAGTTTGTAACAAAACTGAACTCATATTGTCGAAGAATATTTAAATTCGAGCAGTGTTTATTCAACCCCCTCTTCTAAACACTCTTTATTCGATTAACCGATCCTTTCATACAATTTTTTCCAGTCTCAAATTGACTCTTGTGGTAGGGGTGGTTGTAAATTGGCCAAATTCCTCTTTCACGATGAACATGATTCATATTTATGTTGCAAGAGTGCTAGTGTATAAATTAGCTACATGTAGACTTGTCCACTACGCTTTGATTATCTGATGATCAACCATCAATTGCAAGTGGTAATCAAGGATCCGTGGTGTAATATTACTGTTTCCACTTCAATTTTGTGCATCACTCTCAAATTTTCTTTTTCAAGGCCATTGATGCGGGGACAGAATTTTATGACATACGCACTATCCTCTATACCATGTGTGAAAGAATGATCTGCTTTTTACGCAGGGTTTTAACTTAAAACTTAACAATATCCACAACTTAAAACGGTAGTGTCTTGTGTCTTTTTCTTGCAGTTGATTTCTTCTCTTTATTTGCATAGAAAGGTGTGTTAATATGATAATAATGTTAATAACAGAGCTATATGCATATGGATCATGTGAAACGCTGGAAACAGGCCAAAATTCATACTATCTGGCTTGTGGAAAAAGCGTGGAATATAATGTGGGGGTTGGGTCATTGTGTATTCTAAGTGTTCTTTGAATTTTAATACTTTACTAGCTGTATTAAATTTAATCTAGTTTTCTTTTTGTACGTGTGTAAATATTTTGAATACTGAAATGTTATCTAAAACACTTTCCTATGGAAACTCATTTATTTTGCATAAGTCTATCATGTGCATGAGCGAGTAACATTAATGTTAAGGATATTACAAAAGTTATTTACGTCCAATTTTAAATTGATAAGGAGCTTTCTTTTTGCGCTGATTATTTGTTCTTCCCTATTCTTTTCTATGTTTTCTTCATTGGTTTTTTTTCTAATTATTGTTTTGGGATGCAGCCCCCACCAGTCATTGTTTTCTCATCAGGTTGTGCTGGATTAACAGGTAAATATATTCTTTACACGGAACTGTATGGTACTCTGTATATGCGATTGTGACCTCATGATATAGTTAGAAAGGCCGAACAAATTTTATTGCCACGGTCCCAACTCCAAACAACAATTGTGACGGGTCTTGTTTTGTGGGGGGTTTCTACAGTGGTAGAGGTCGGGGGTTTTGATGCAACACTACTGGTGATTGTTCTGATTAAAAAAATGTTCCTGTTGGTAGTTGGATTCTATTGATGGAGTGTTGAACTAGATTTTCATTTGGCTATAATTCGAGAGTAGTTGGTTATTTATGTAAAAGGTTGTGTAGTTTGCACAATAGCTAAGGACAACACACCTGCATAGTCCTGACAGATTAGAGATTGGATGATGGCTGGAGGACCATGTTTCGGAAGGCCGAAACCAAACTTCCATAAATAGTTTTTGTCCTGCTAATGGTTAACAGGTTTCGATCCCTGGTTCTGGTGTGGTTTTTTTTTGAGCTGATCTTGTTAAAAGTGGTGGAGATATAACATAATGGCATATATAATTAATAAAAAATGGCTAAAAGTTTATAACATTTTTTCACAAATTATTGTGTTCTTTTGGTGCCTGCTACTTATATTTTGTACAAGAAATAAGCCATAAGTTCTTGATTTTGGTTTTAATTTTAGAATGGAAACTGACATGGAAAAGATGATCTCAATCCCATTTTCAACGGATGGTTTTAATTTTTGTTTATCGTTTCAAAGTAAATGATAGTCAGGGTTATTCCTATGAGCCTGTTGAATGGCTTCCATCAGTTTGTTCTTGCATTGCATTTCCGTTCTCCAATCAGGAAGAGAAATAGTGAAGAATGCGGGGATGTTGGGTTACTTTTGAAAGGAAGATGTTGTTTACTTTTCTCCTTTCCAATTGCCATATTTTGAAGACTCGTGTAGTTGTCTGACTTCTGAATTCTGATGCTTGTGGTCATTATTTTGCGCAGGTGGATCTATGCCAGGCACTTGTTCAACTTGCCTCTTCATCTTATCATGCAGTTGTGTCATCTTCATCATCGCCACCGCGTTCATCTTCATAGCATTAGGAAATGACTACATCTTTTGTGGCGAGAGGTCTGGCAATTACAAGTTGGAGCGGTCATTACCCTGCTTGCACTCGATAGTAGGAACATTCGTTCCTCTCATCCACTCAGAACAGTACTAACTACTAATGCATATGAGAAGGATCATATATATATATATATATATATTTATATATATATATATATATATATATATATATATTCACCTCATATGCGCACACATGTATTATTATATGAAACATGTACTTGGTATTGTTATATAACATACAAAACTCTTCGATGTTTGATTACAAAGTTGCGAGATGTCCATTTGGTCAACTTTTTGATGGACGCAAATGTCCATGCTGCTAAAACTATGATCCTAACATGTTTCCTTGCATATTGGCATCTAATTTAGTCGATTCTTATTTTTTTTCAAAAAAAAGAACAGGATCCAATCTACGAAAAACAAGCTGACCAATTCTTGAATTAAAGTAACAAGTAAAATTTTTTTGAAATTATTTTTATGAGTAGAATTTTTTGTCAACATAATGTGAACCATTTATCAACTGTTAGTCCCTGTAATCATACATGTTTGAATTATGAGTACAGGTTTTATATGTTTAAAATTTATCAAGTGGATGCTTCTTACTTGTGGTACTTTGAAAATGGGACCTCCGTGCTTACTGATATCTTGTATCCTAATGAAGTGATTTCTGCCTTTTAGTGCAAATATATGGATTCAAAAAAAAATTCACATGTGATCCATTGTAGGCGTGCACCTCATTGGGACCGCTGCTGTAAAGGCCCGAAATTTGTATTTGAAAATTTGCGGAAAAATTAAAAATTTTCTTTTAAAATAAGTAACATGCCTCAATCATAAGGTAAACTGATAAAAAAGTTTAATGTTCAACATCGCAGCGGAAGTAAATGTCTGTTTTGAAACAACAACTTAAAATAAGCAATCGCGGTAAAAATGTTTGAGCATTAAAACGCTAATTGAAATGAAGCATGAGGTCCTCGGGTTCCTACTACTTCCGACCCAAGATGGCTCACTGGTCCCCGCCCTCAGTCCCGACCTCATCAGTACCTACAACAATCAAGTCTAGTGAGTCTAATGACTCAGCATGCGTATATCGTAAATAACAAGTAATAATAATTAAATCGCATGCGAAGTAAAAATATCATGTCATAAGGCGTGACGTGAAAATATCTTATCATGAGTAATTATAATACGTGCATAACTGAACTGAAAATCATAAGTGGAATCTTTTCTCGATAGAGCCCTGTTATAAAATAGCATATCAAAATTTTCTGTTGAGAATATGTTCTACGCGAGTGGCCCATAAAATGAACTGAATCGTCTGATCAGACTAAACCACAGTATACTGGGCGGTAGAGATCATCACAGCCCTTGGACTGGATATATGTACTAATACATGAACATGAACCGGTCAGTGACCACCGGATGAAGTAATAATCCCATGATAAGTTGCAATCCCATGATAGTGAAGTGGCCACAAGCAATATCGCATATATCTAAAAATGAAATTTTTATATTTTTATGCACGTAATATAATTAAATATCCTGTTTTATTTTACCGAAAGGGTTGGATCGTTCTCAGGATCGCTGCGACCTAATTCTAACATGAAAAATATGCAAATGATTTTAACTCGACCACAACCTCGTAATTGAACCCAAAAAAAACGGGACAACTAGACCAACCACTTGAATTCTAACCATGACTCCGTACCAACCCGAATCGACATCGAACCATCATTTAGTCATGATTAAAATACACCTAAAATGATGAAATAATGCTCCTAAAAATTGTACAACTCGAAATTTGGTAAATGGAGGCCAAAACGTGATACGCTCTTTCAAGAGTCACTTTGGCACATTGCACCGTAAATTATCGTACGACCTCTAAACTTAACCGAATCACTAATGGCCAAAAACATGACCTTCCTAACTCGATTAGGTACTGTCCAGTCCATGTCCATATGCTAAAAGCCAACCAAGAACTCAAACGAGCCTCTGAACCAAAGCACAAAGTTGCTATCAAAAAAATTACAGCACCAGCTGTTGCGCTTCAACGCGTTGTTTGCAAGGCTAATGTCCATTGGGGCTTGGACCACATACCAGAGCCTCTTACCAACATCCTAAGGTATGGTTTGAACCATGGCTAAGGGCCCTAGGCCAACCACAATCCAAGCCAACACCTACAACGAACTCAAGCTGAAACCGAAAACACCCAGAAAATTTTGTACTATGCGATCGTTTGGATCGCTTGCTGTCATGTGTCGTTCCAGTGGTCATATTATTGACCATGGCTCGATCTAGACATCATGAGGTATGGTATGAACCATGGCTAAGGGCTAAAAATCCAACCAAGATCCACACCAATCAAGAAGCCGAAGCTTCACGCACACAAACGAAATGCAGAAAACTGAAACCGAAGGGACTTGCGTTGTGGTTGTCCAAACGACTTGGGACGTGGCTCAAGCCACTTGAGGCTGGCTTGACCACGGCCTAGGATTGCTAGGGAAGGGTCCCAGCCATGGCTACCGGCCCTTGGCCAGCCATGGTTCAAAATCTAACCCAAACAAGCCATTGACAGCAAAAGTTTCGAAAATGGCACATGTTTCATGCTTGCGGATTGGAGCCTCTTACTCACGGTTTTGGGACTTGAACCCTTGATCGAACTTGACCCTAACATACCCTAGGACATGACCATAAGCAGCCTCGGGAGCCTAGGATCAAGACTGTGGGGACCCGGACGCTAATTCACGTCTTAATCATTATTAATGTCAAATATAACAATTAAGAAAAATGGGACTAAATTTTTTTAAAAAAAATTATAAATGCGGAAACGTAATGTAATATATTTAATATACATGTCAGTATAACAGTACAAATCATGTACTACAAGTCTCTATCTCAACTACGTTCAACAGCTATACATCAAGTGCTGAATCCTATTCTGCTTCTGGGCCCGGATCTCCACGCTAACTAAAATCTCTCATCATCTTCCTGATCTTGATCCTGTCCCACCTGTTGTCATGCACACATACAAACAAGACAACAGCCGGATAACTCCGGTGAGAATTATATTCCAATATAAATCATGTATACATGCATTTCATATAAATAGTTATAAAAGCATGAAATAGATATTCATAACATGTATCAAATTCAGAAACATAATTCAATATCAAACTGTAAATCATACTCTGAATATGTATCAAATCAGAAACATGACTCAATACAAACTCTGAATCACACTCCGTGACTCTTCGACTCTGACTCGACTCAATCCTAATCTAGGGATCCCGATCTGAATAAGAACATACACCCACCTACAATCCCGATCGGGGTGGTGGTACGTTCTTATTCACGGACTTTGGCTCTTTTCATATCGAACATCAGTAATAGAAGAAACTCCAATTCTATCCAGTCCGATATAGCCAAACATCCGGCATCTTGGCGAATCAGCCACAGACTGGGCACATCCGCCCTGGCGAATCAGCCAATAACTGGGCATATCCACCCTGGCATATCCTGCCAAACCTCTGTGACAATGTGCAGTGGCCCAGCGACGATTCCATCACTATTTGGTACCTCTGTCACGAGATCAATCGTCTACGACTAGGCGCATCAGCCTATGACTCAATACATAAATCAATAAACCAAAGATATCAATCACATCAATTGCAAATATCAATACAATAGGATGAAGTATGTGATTTTGGGAAACTCAAGTCGAATCAAACTCGAGTTGTGCAATCCCACATCTAAATCAATTTATACCTTTCGTTCCGTCGCTCTGACTCTGCCGAAGTCTCTAACTCACTGCCTGTCAATATCAATCTGGCAATAACAATATCGAATACACTGTATCAATGTATAACTCAATTCAAAATCTGTTCTGATAAATACTCAATCTACTGATGTTTCGACGGCATAATAATACAATCTCAGTAACCCCGTCAACCTCAACATCACAGATGTAAGCTCACAACTCATAATCTTCATAATAACCTATCATAATCTCAACTCTGTACAATCTCAATCATACTAGTTCTGAAAATCATAACAATTACTTAATCAGTCTGTTCTTCAATCTGACTTCAACTATATACTGATCAGTATATCCAGAACACATCTTAATAATAATCAAATCTCAATTCATAATCAGTAATGATACAATCTGATATCAAATCTCAATCAATTCCTTCTGAAAATCATATAATTCCATATGGTATCTATTCTTCAGTCCGGTTTCGATACTACGATGTTTACTATGTCAAGAACATCATATATGAATTCTATTCAATTCCATCAATATCATATTTTGAAATTATATCAAAACGTAGTAAAACTTACGTCCAGTTGTAGTTGCCATCGCTAGGAACTCGGTGATGTACTCGGATTTAAAATCAGACGAGCGGATTTCTCGTAAATCACGAATCTCAAATTCGAAGAACTTAAGCTTTCTCCCAGCTATTCTTTTCGTTTCCTTCCTCTGAATTAGAAGAATTAGCCTTAGTGTGTGTGTGTATATATATATATATATAGACACGTTGCATGTAAGGGAAAGTGGCTTGTTGCATGTTCTGCACGTCTTGCGCATATGCGCGACCATCATCGGCGCATATGCGCGAGACCTACTGGTCTCGGCGTTTGGCTTATTTTCTGCTCACGCATATGCGCGACTTATTTCCGCGCATATGCGCCGAGCGTTCTGTCCTAGCACTTGTGATATCTACCACCTCGCGCATAAGTCTCGCCTTAGCTCGCGCATATGCACGAGGTCTTCTGCCTCGACATCAAGCTTCTCGTGCATATGCGCGCCTTTCTCCGTGCATGTGCGCGCAAAGTTCTGTCCTCCACATCTAACCCAAGTATTTTCACGTCATTTCAATTTATATCTCATCAATTGCACTTTAGTCCTGAAATCTTCATTAATTGTAATTTTGTCCATTAATTCATATTAATTATAGTGCTCAAATCTCACAATTATGTCTCGGAATATTCCGTCATAATCATCTCAAATCAATATCAATAATCGCAAATTAACAGAAATAAATACTCGGGCCTTACATTTCTCCCCCCCCCCCCCCTAAGATATGATTTCGTCCTCGAAATCACAGGCTACCATATCATATCAGAGGTAATCATATCCGCCAGAATTTATACGGAAGTTAATTAGAAAACTCACCTCGATGAAACAACATTGAAATCTCTGTCTTAAATCAGATTCTGTTTCCGAAGTAGTTTTTTTTTTTCCAATATCATGACAATCCCACTGAACTTTTACAAGCGGAATAGTCTTCATTCTGAATTATCTTTCTTCTACTAATTCTGATTCCAATCTGGAGTAATCATTCACGAAGTATCAGATCACAATACGACTCGAAGTAACTCTGATAGAATCAATCTTAAAATACCGACTACACAATATCCGTATATGCCAATGAGCAACTCATAACAAATCAACACTATCATCTGCTACTAAATCTGTTTAATCACAATCAATTCAATCTTAAATTTCTTGTTTCAAATACCATTAGTCATCGTCTGACGTTGGCATATTGTAGTCGATCTATACTGAGCTGTCTTCATTCTATTCTGAATCAGCTTTCCTTTTCCAGTTCTATTTCTGATCATGTCAGGTCCAATATCAGGTACTTTAAAGAAATTGTCTTAATAAATAGGGAATCTGCACTTCTATCGTACAACGCTTCAAACGATGCCATCTCAGTACTTGTTCGATAGTTTTTGTTGTGCGAAAATTCATAAAATGAGAATGAATCTTGTCAACTAATGCTAAAATCAAGCACTACAGCTCTAAGGATATCTTCTCATATTTGGATAGTCCGCTCTGACTATCCCTCAGTCTGTGGGTGAGATATGGTAGAGTCTGCTATACACTCTGCCAAACGTGCAAAGCTAACCAAAATTATGGTCTGATATAATCAACTTTGGCGTTCTGTGAAATCTGATCATTTCTCAGACAAAAATTTCAGTAATCTCATCATATCTGTACGTCTTCATGTACAACATAAGACCCGCAGACTTGGTCAGTCTGTCATTCTCAACTCAAATCAATACTCAATCTCGGGAGTATTGCAGTAGCTTCGTCATGATATCCCTGGAAATGTGGTTTCATTTTCATTCGGGAATCAATAAGCTATATAACCTATCTCCTGGTTTCTTTCTTTCTGTCTTCATCTGTTAGCAATTCAGACATTCAAGTACAAACTATGCCATATCTGATCTCATCTGTTTTTGTCAAAACTGTCTTTTCAAATCGGTATACACATTTCTGCCTTCAGAATAAATACTGACTCAATTACTGTACATATCTGACAATACCTGTCGTTTCAAATCCGAAACAATCTGGCACAATAAATCAACTGTTCATATAAAATTCAGTATCACATACCTGATAATCGGATCAATTCTCTGCTCTGAGAATTGATATCAAACTCTGAACATTCTGAATGACTTTCTGAGCTGCTTTAACTCTCAAAATCATCTCTTGTTCAATCTGTACAGTACCAATTCTCAACGGTCCATTATCTGTTTCAGATATTCATTCAGAACAACCGATATTTCAATTCAAATTCAGAGCATCAACAAAGTTATAAGGTCGGCTTGTGTTCACCAATGTCAATATCTCAGGATTCAATCCCTTAACAAACTGATCAGTCACAGCTTTGTTATTCCCAACCACGTGAGGAGCAAAACATAGCAAGGTCGAGAATTTAGCAACATATTCTTCAATGTTTAGCTGACCCTGTTTCAAATTTTTAAATTCTGCCATCTTGTCTTCTCGGTACGAAACTGGGAAAAACCTTCGATAGAATTCGACTTTGAAGATCTTCCAAGTAATCACTATATCACGATGTTCTAAGGCTTCCTTGGTTGCGATCCACCAACTCTTTGCGACCTCCTGTAACTGGTGCCCAATCAGTTTCACTCTACGTTAATCTGGATACTCAAGTGAATCAAACAGTATCTCTATATCATCTAGCCAATTCTCACAATCATCAGTCGCCTCAGTACCCTTCAGGATCAGCGGTGTACATGACTGAAACCTCTGACGATTTTGATTTGAAATCTGCCCTTCTTCGAGAGGCACATTGTAGCAAATACAGTGTCCACCCTGGAGGCCGAAAGCTGTATTTGACATTGAGACCTCAATTCTGGTGGAGACGTATGAAGAAGGACATTGCTGAGTTTATTTCTAAATGTCTTATCTGCCAGCAAGTGAAAGCCGAGAGAATGAAACTGGGGGGATTGCTCCATAGTCTTGAAATCCCGAAATGGAATTGGGAGCATATTGCTATGGATTTTGTGACTCATTTACCTCGTTCGCCCAAGGGCTGTGATGCTATTTGGGTTATTATTGATCGGCTTTCGAAATCTGCGCATTTTATTCCGTATGAGCGGACTTATCCTTATCAGAGAATGGCCCGTTTATACATTGAGAATAATGTGAGACTGCACGGTGTGCCAGTCTCGATTGTATCTGATCGTGATCCCAGGTTTGCTTCTAAATTCTGGGGTAGTTTTCAGGAAGCGATGGGTACGCATTTGGCTATGAGTACTGCTTATCATCCTCAAACTGATGGCCAAACTGAGCGTACGATTCAAACTTTAGAGGATATGTTACGTGCGATTGTGATTGATTTCAGAATGGGATGGCAAGATGCCTTACCATTGGTTGAATTTTCGTATAATAATAGCTTTCAAACGAGTATCGGTATGGCACCGTTTGAAGCTCTATATGGGAGACGATGTAGATCACCGTTATTCTGGGATGAGATTGGTGAGAGACAATTGACTGGACCTGAAATGATACAGGAAATGAACGATAAGGTTCAGTTAATTCGGCAGCGGATGAAAGCTGCTCAAGATCGTCAAACGAGTTATCAGAATAAACGAAAACGACCCTTGGAATTCCAGAAAGGTGACAGAGTGTTCTTGAAAATATCTTGCTTTAGAGGCACTGTTCAATTCGGCATGCGAGGAAAATTATCTCCTCGTTATGTTGGTCCATACGAGATTCTGGATCGAGTTGGTGATCTTGCGTATCGATTGGCATTGCCACCAGCTCTATCTGCCATTCACGATGTATTTCATGTTTCTATGCTAAGGAAATATGAACCAGATCCATCACATGTGCTTGCACCTGATGAAGTTGAATTGGATCCTTCTCTTTCTTATGTTGAACAACTTGTTTGCATTATGGTTCGAAAGGAGAAGATATTGAGAAACAAATCGATTCCCCTAGTACGAGTGCAATGGACACAACACGGTGTTGAAGAATCAACGTGGGAATTGGAGAGCAAAATGCGAGATTCGTATCCGCATTTGTTTGATTCTACGACATCTATTCCATTGTATTCGATTTATTCTGATCCTTATTCTGATTTTAGTTTTCATATGTACTATAACTGGTGACATATATATATATATATGTTTGCCAATGTTATGTATATAGAGATGTTTGAGATTTCGAGGACGAAATCTTTTAAGAGGGGGAGAAATGTGAGACCCCGAGACTAAAATAGCTTTGATTGCATTTTGGTAAATAAGTTGAAAAATATTCCATTTATTTTGATGGCATTTTCGTAGATAAGTTGAAAAATAATGAATTAATTTTAAGGGCAAAATGGTAATTAGTGCCATATCTTTTTCATATAAAGTCCAAATGATTTGAGATTTGGATATAACGTAGAACACCCAAAGATAGAGAAGTTTCATGTTTTGAGTTTTGGAAAATTGAATAGTTTGACTGATCCAAAGGAATATATCGGTGTTGAAGAGTTAAATAGTATATATTATATTATATTATTTTATTAATATAATAATAATAATAATATAATATAATATAATAAAAAAATAAAAAAACACTTAAAATTGAATCGGTGAAATCAATTCCACCGTACAAGCATCACAATCCTTTCGACAGAGGAGTGAAAATATTTTTTATTTTTTTTTGATCGTGCGACTTATCGATTTATCCAATTGACGAACCGACTTCAGATCTGAGATCGTTGACACGAGGTCTTCGATTTGAGGTATAAATTTTATATTTTTGTGATGTTTGAAATTCGTCGATTTTTGGAATAAATCCGATAAATTGTTAAATCATACACAAATTGAAGATTGTTGAATAGTGTATGATTTTAACGAAGATGAGATGATTATATTGATGTTATTTTGAATTATTCCCAATTTATTATAATTAGGGAATTTAACGATTGAGATTGAAGAATTATTTGTCAGTAGTTATTAATTCTGATTATATATGCGGTAGAATAACCGACAAGAAACTCGTATTCGAAGTAGGAATTGAATTATGATATGATTTTGATTTGATATGAATGTTTGAAGTTTCAAATGATATTTGAAACTCATATTAATGATTTTGGAGCATGTTATTGATTGGAATGAATATGTTATTGATGTAGATAAAGTGTTATATCAATATCTTCAGGCTACATCAATTGGAAACGAAAAATTGAGGTATGTTGCGACCGGTTAAAATACGACAGGTATCTGTATTATATGATATATGTTGGATTGATTGGATTGTAATACGTGTCTATGTGCCTATTTGATGATTTGATGTGGCATACATGATATTGAAATTTGAGTATCGATGTATAAAATAAATGTTTTGTTAACACACATTGTTTGATGCATACATCGATACATGACATGCACGTTAAGCTATGATCCTTGGATACCTTGATATGATTGGATTGGATTCCGGGGTTTGTGAACACAATTGCTATGTTGGTATTATATGACCCGTAAAACATAGACATTTGTGGCCCCATATTATTGGATATGAGATGTGGGATTTGATGGCGCTTCGTCGACGCTATCATACGTGTATTCCCATATCGGCCGGTGTGCCAGCTCGAGCATTGATTTGATTTGATAGCGATTCGATTGATTCTGACATGTGCTCAGTGGATGGGCATTTGACCTGATACCTCCACGACATACATGCATTGCATACCATATATCATTGTTTAGATATCTGTGGTATATATGATTGGTTGTTCCATACGGAGCTTTGCTCACCCCCAAGGGGGGCTGTTGTTGTCTTTGTGTGTGGACAATGGCAGGTACTCCCGGATATCAGGAGACCGGAGAGGGTACTTCTGGTGGAAGCCACAGCTTGGGCTGAGGTTTATGTTTATGTCTTGTTCCCAGTATATATGTATATGTATCTATATACAGGGGCATGTCCCGAGGATATGAGATGTTTGTATGTGATTGGTTGTGATTACGTGTGGGCATGTTTTATGATATGAGATTAAATACTATTTTTAGTATTCAAATAAAAGGATTTGAGCTCATTGTAAAGCAAATTTAAACTCGTTTTCCGCTGTGATTAATTAACTCTAATCAGATTGCATTGTAATAACGATTAGGAGCTAAGGGCCCCACAGATTAAGAAACAGATTGATTATGGAATTGTTATGAATTTCAGAGTGAAATTGACTAGAATTGATATCAGATTTGTACGGTGGTTGATTGTAAATTATTGGAATTAGTAGATACTGGTTTGGTATCACAGATATCGCAAGATTGTACTGTTGTACCGTCAGAATTTGATAAAACAGAGATGTCATGATTTGATTAGAATATTGATACAGAATATTGATATTGTCATTGTCAGATTGAACAGTGACAGACTTTGAATCAAGACTTTGATTATATCAGAACGACAACAAGAAAGGTATAAATAAATGTTGATTCAGGATTGCACAACTCGAGTCAGGTTTGACTTGAGTTTCCCAAAATCACATACTTAATTTTATTGCATTTTGATATATTTAGTCTATTGAATGATAGCAGAGCCAGAGTTTGAGTCTAGGTCAGATCAGCCTAGCTAGGGCAGAACCGCCGAGTCTTTGTCAGAACCGCGAAGACTCTAGACTTACGGTGTATCGATGAGCTTAGATGTAGATCAACGTCTATTGTAGACATTCGATACAGCATACCAAAGTCTAAATTAGATCGGGATCCCTAGATTAGAGATAAGATAAGATCAGATCACGAGTCATTGATTTATGTAGTCAGATTAGATACATGTTTTGATGTTTGTTTATGCTTTTATATATGTTTTATATGATTGCATGTATACATTATTTATACTGGGATATTTATATCTCACCAGAGTTATCCGGCTGTTGTCTTGTCTGTATGTGTGCATGGCAACAGGTGGGACAGGTTCAGGGTCACAGAGGTGAAGAAAGATTGAGTAGAGTGGAGACTACGGACTTGGACTGGAGATAGGGTTTAAACACTTGACAGTTAGTTGTTGAACCTGAGATGTGTATGATTGTATATTGTATCAGATTTATACTTTTATACTGATATGTATAGGAGTTTGATTCCATTACCTTCCGCATTTTAAAAAAAAGTTTAGACCCTGTATTCTAATTGATTAAATTAGTCCCAATGACGATTAAGAAGATGATTAACGTCCGGGTCCCCACAATACATGTGTGCCTTGATGTTTTTTGTGAACAAACGCTAGAAGGAGTGCACGTCCGAGGTGCGGGGAATGCTTGAGCTTGAAGGAAATGGAGAAATCGAATTTTTCTTGTTGTTGCACTCACGAGGAGGCAGATTAACGGAGTGGGTGGGCAGCTGATAGAGTTAGATTAGGTTTAACGTTAATTAGGTGATAGGTTTAAGCTTAAATAAATGGTTAATGGGCCCTAGCACAAAATTTAAAGGGCAGAAAATGGGTTTGGAGCCCATCAAGCTTAAAATTATGCCCATTAAGCCCAGACACACACCCAAAAATATTTCGTTTAGGTAATTTTTTGAAAATATTTCCCGAGTCCTCAAAAAGTCATTCATTTCGATAAAATTTGCATAACGATTAAAAATATGCTCTTCAAGAAAATACATTTAAAACACCTTATATTAATTAATAAAAATTAATGATGTAATAAAACAATTTTCCTGATAATTCTCCGGTCTCCGTTTCTCGTTCGAGCGCCAAATGCAACTTAAAAATCTTACAGCATTAACTTTTAAAAATACCATGAAATAAATCCTATCATGCAATAATTATGCATAAAATGCACAAAAATAGTTAAACACATAATTTAAATAAAGCCCTATATTTCATGCATTCAGGTTATGTGTAACGTACCTTATTTTGACTACTAAAAATTTGCGGAAAAATTAAAAATTTCTTAAAGGAGTACTCAACCTTCAAAATCCAATGAAAATATACCGTTCATCCAAAATCTTTGCAACAAAAGATGTCAAATAAGTTGCTAAAGAACATACTCGTTTCAAAACATCATAAACCATAACGTGAAATAAAAGTATTTTGCGCATTGCATAAAAACTTCAAAACATGACGGTCCTCGGGTTTAGCCTCCCGCTCAGTCCGAGCCAGCTCCTTGGTCCCCACCCCTAGTCTCCTCAAAATCATCCTCACCTGCATCGATCAAGTCTAGTGAGTTTAAAGAATACACACGTGTAAACTGGAGGTAACAAATACTACATAATAAAACCACATGCATTTTTAAAATAGAACGTACATACTTGAAACTTGATCTCGCAATTAAACATGAACTTACGTACATACATAATCGTGCCATCAACATAAACTTTTCGTAAACATGCTTACTTCATACATACTTGAGCATACATAACATAATTTTGCGTAGAGGCATGTTTCAAAGCAAGTGACCCATACATAAATACCCCTGATCAGACTAAACCACGGTACTAGGCTAACGTGGAAGATCCATTGCCACATATATGAGATCCCCGTTCATGCTTTAACGGGTGGATTGGTCCACGTTCATGCTTTAACGATTTCCAATCCTGATAAACCCATTCATGATTTAACGGGGTGGATTGGTACCTGGTCATGATTTACCGCTTTCCAATCCCATACATAATTTGGTCACAAGACATTTAGCATACCTCAAAAACTTGAAATATTTTCTTTTGCACGTCGAGCATACTTACTTGGCATTTAGGGATTCGTTGGATCTCGCTGGGGGCCGCTGCTGCACATGCTAACATGAATTTCAACACTTAACTTTCATAGCTTATACGTAGGTACTCGCACTCACCACCGAAGTAAATAAATGGCTTATGACATTCTAGATCGCTCGGGACTTGACCTTGTTTAATTGTATTAACCGTGACATCAAACCCCGAAACAAACTCTAAGATGACGTATGAACATTTACCAACCATAAAAGACATGAACTCGCTATTTGAATTTGAAAAGAAGGGGAAGCCCAATATTCGGACAGAAGGAGTGACGCTCTAGGGGTAAGAAATTACCGCTCAGGCTCCGAGCTAAAAAATAAATGCTCGACAGTGAGGGTGGCGCTCGGGCGGTAAAATGTTACCGCTCCAGCGCCGAGTTTTCTGAAGCTCTACTCTCGGACATAATGAGTGGCGCGCCGAGTGTACTGAACTCGCAATTTGCCTCTTAATACCCTTAACCAAAAATATGATTCATGAACCCATCTATCGAGACTCATCCTAGGACACTATGACACTGACTTGACTCCATAAAACGTCCCAAACGTTCCCAAAGAAACGACGAGCCACATGCAACGCAATAAAACCCATAAACTCAATTTTTAACACCAAAATAGTTTTCACGACTACTCATTCTCCCAAATGCCTAACGACGCGAAACAAAACTTCAATGACCTTCGCAACATCGTTAACCACATACCTAAATGCAGCAGCGATCACCCATCAATCCCCAACGAAGCCTGCAACCATAAAACTTCAAGAACACATCACTAGCATATATTTTCAGAAAACGCAGTTTGAGCAGTCCCACGAAAAACGTCATAACTCACTCAATTTTTATCCAAATATTTCTAATTTTACATCAAATCGAAGGTATCAAAATGTTCTACGATTTTTATGTTGAAAGTGTTCTCAAAATCAAGACAGAAAAATCGCAGTTTTTAAAATATAGTAAAAAACGAAATTTCAGATCTAGAAATTATTTCAAAACTGATCCAAACGATTTTCTGCTCAAACAATGAACGTCATACATGAATTTTTAAGCATAAATAACAACAAAACGCATAATATGACGAGATCGATGCATAAACAAAAGAATATAAGTGCCTTTAAATCTTAACGTTACCGAAACGACGACACCAAAGCGGAGATTATGCGAAAGACGATCCCGGACGAACTTGGCTCGATTTTCTTTGAAGAAATCCCACGAAATTTGCTGGAAATTTAAGGGGGGGAAGGGCGGATGCTCTAGGTAATATGAACCCTAGGTTTTCTTTTCTCAAAAATGAAAATGAAGAATGACATGAAAGTGTGTGTGTAAGACGTGTATGTGTGTGTGTGCGCGTGTGTTGTGTAGGTAATTATGGTAAATTAGTGCTTAATTAAATAATTAATCAAGCTATTTAAAATATTAAACCACTAAATAAGCTAATAAAAATGGTAAACTGATACCCAATTTACTAATATCCTCTAATTTAAAATAAAATGCACACTTAATAAACTTTAAAAAGTTTTAAAATTCTAAAATCACTCAATTAATAATTTAAGCTATAAAATGCTAACTACTTAAATTATTTAAAATGCCTCATCCTCGACTTAAATAAAATACCATGTTTTAAACATTGCCAATATCGTCGTCGGTCTCTATCCCTCGATCCCGGCTCGAATAATCGTCTGAAACATGAAACTCGAGAAAATATTTTAACGTGCATCATATGAACATAAATAATTTAAAATAATGCAACTTTCACAAAATATGTATCCCTAGACTCATATTGTAATGCCCGAGACTTAACTGTTGTAATCAGACGTTGATTAATTGGCAGGATTGAGGTTATACGAACTTGAATGAAGAAGCCGGGCATCGTTACATTATAAGCCAAGATGTTGAACCAAACATCTCAAGATGTTGGGCCGAACATCTCAAACGGCCGGCGCACATGCGCGAGATAAGGCGTGCATATGCGCGACCCGTCCAGAAACTTATGAAGCGCGCATATGCGCGAGTTGTTAAAATTGTCATTGCCGAGACAGTAGGTCTCGCGCATATGCGCGGGTTTAGGTGCGCATATGCGCGAGTCATGTAGAACAAGAACAAGACATTTGGCTTTACTTATGCAACGTTTATGCATATATGTGTCTATATATATATATATATATATATATATATATATATATATATATATATATATATATATATATATACCAACATATATTCCTTCAGAGGGATTAAGGGAAAAAGACGAAAGCTTCAGAGGAAAGTTCAGCTTATTTGTACTTCAAATTTTGATCGTGCAAAATCCGTCCGTCTGTTTTTGAATCCGATTACGGTACTGTGTTCCTATCGACGCAAGCTACAACTGGACGTAAGTTTTGTTATGTTTAAACATGATTTGAATTTATGATATTGTCAGAATTGAATACGAATCAGATATGATGTTTCTGCTACAGTAGGCATTGTATAACTGAAGTCAGATTAAAGAATAGACTGTTTATAAAATTGTTATGATTTTTGAAAGATATTAATTGGGATTTGATATCAGAGTTGTGTTGTTACTGATCTTAAGTGTACAGATATTTAGATTATGAACTGTACTGGTATTGATTATGAATTCTGGTATTATATCTGTGATGTTGAATTGACGGGATTATTGAGACTGTATTATTATGCCGACGAAACATCAGTTGATTGATATTGATCAGACTCAGTGTTGATTGGGATTGTATTGTTATGTCATTGACATTAATCAGATTGTGTTCGATTTGAGTATTGATCAGAACAGGTTTTGAACTGAGTTATTTACTGATATTGTGATTATACGATTGTCATTTCCAGACTAGGTATGGATATATCAGAATACAAGACTTCGTCTTCGTCAGACCGGGAAGACAAAGGTATAAATAAATGTTGATCCGGGATTGCACAACTCGAGTTAGGTTTGACTTGAGTTTCCCAAAATCACATACTTGATTTTATTGCATTGATATTTGCAGAGTATCAGATTGATATGTTTGGTTTATTGAAATATAGCAGAGCCAGAATTTGAGTCTAGGACAGATCAGCCTAGCTAGGGCAGAACCGCCGAGTCTTTATCAGAACCGTTGAGACTCTAGACTTATGGTGTATCGATCAGCTTAGATGTAGATCGACGTCTATTGTAGACATTCAATACAGCATACCAAAGTCTAAATTAGATCGGGATCCCTAGAGTAGAAATAAGTTGAGATGAGATAACGAGTCATTGTTTTAAATACAGAATGGTATGGATTCATGTAGTCAGATTGGATACATGTTTTAATGTTTGTTTATGCTTTTATATATGTTTTATATGATTGCATTGATACATTGTTTATACTGGGATTTTATTCTCACTGGAGTTATCCGGTTGTTGTCGTGTTTGTATGTGTGCATGGCAACAGGTGGGACAGGTTCAGGGTCACAGAGGTGAAGAAAGATCGAGATTAGAGTGGAGACTACGGACTTGAACTAGAGATAGGGTTTAAACACTTGATAGTTAGTTGTTGAACCTGAGATGTAAATGATTGTATGTTGTATCAGATTTATACTTTTATACTGATACGTATAGGAGTTTGATTCCATTACGTTCCGCATTTTACATTTTAAAAATAAAAATTTTTAGACCCTGTTTATTATAATTAATTAAATTAGTCCCAATTACGGTTAAGAAGATGATTAGCGTCCGGGTCCCCACAACAGGTGGTATCAGAGCGATAGATCCTTTAGACTGAGATAGAAGAGAATGAGCGGGGTAGATTGAGTTTTCTTTCCTTGCATGTGATTGCTAGCATGAGATTTATTTTAATGTTGATTGACATAGTGTATGCTAGCATGATATTATGCTTTACTGCTTTAAAATACATGTTATCTAATTATCTGATTTGAATTGGTAATATATATTATTGAGTATGAATCAGATTTGATTCTCGATCAGCAGTAAGATGATCAGAGAAAGATTGGAACAGATTTGTAGTATTTGGGTACTAATGTTTTGATAAGCAGATATACCTCCACGGAGAATTCCAGAAAGGGGTAGTACTTCGACTGAACAGATAGATGTATCAGAAACTCAGATGGAAATAAAGTTGAAAGAGTTTCAGTTATTTCAGCCGCCGATTTTGAGTGGTATTGAGACGTCAGAAGATTGTGAGAACTGGTTTGATGACATAGAAATACTGTTCGATTTACTTGATTGTACAGATGAACATAGAGTTAAAATGGTGCCTAACTAGTTACGAGAAGCCGTCAGGAGTTGGTGGATTACAAGTAAAAGAATGCTAGAACAGAGAGGTACAGTGATTTTGTGGGAAATATTCAGAACTGAATTTTATCGAAGATTTTTCTCAGTCTCGTACAGAGAGGACAGGAAAGCAGAGTTTGAAAATTTGAGACAAGGTCAACGAATATTGAAGGATATGTTTCTAAATTCTCTACTCTACTGCGTTTCGCTCCTCATGTAATTGGGAATGATGAAGCTGTAGCGGATCAGTTCATCAGAGGTTTGAACTCGGAGATAGTTGCATTGATGAATATGCAGCGACCTTACTATTTTGCTGATGTCTTGAGTAGAGCGAAGAGAGGGGAGGCGAGTCTGATTAGACAACTAAAAAGGGTGTGTGCGATGCAACCCCAGACACAGCAATCCCCTCTCCGATTTGATCTCGGGAGCACGAGTGGAAAGCAAGATTTGCTGAAAGCTCGAAAGAAACAGTTTAAAAAGTTAGGGAGCGGACTGAGTGGTTCATATAGCTCCAGTGGTTCTAGCCCGAGTTATACTGGAGTGTGTTGCAGAACTTGCGGAGGAAGACATTCCACGGAGCAATGCCGAGGGAGTTACTGGTAGTTGTCGTATTTGCCGACAGCCGGGACATTTTGCTAGAGTTTGTCCACAGAAAGGGTCCCGAAGATTTCAGGGAGCAGGACCATCTGGTGCTAGTGACCGAGGAACAGACCCAAGAGGCACTTGATGATATAGTGGCAGGTACTGTTCTTTTATGATTATGTTGCATATGTATTGATATATACTAATGCATTTCTTATGATTATCTTTGACTGAGTTGCATTGATATATATGGTACCTGTTGGGTCTGTATTGCTGTATGCATTTACCCAACTTTCATGGCTTAGATTCTGAAAATCCATACATGCATTTACGAGAGTTTGAAGAAGTGTGCAACACATATAATGATCTAAATTGTAGCATGAACACCATTCGACTTAAGCTTTTTCCTTTTGCTTTAAAAGATAAACCTAAAACTTGGCTACAAAATCTTAGATCGGGATCCATTCGAACTTGGGATGAATTGCAACAACAATTTTTGAAAAAGTTTTTTCCATCACATAGAACAAATTCTTTTAAAAGACAAATCATCACTTTCACTCAAAAACAAGGAGAAACTTTTTATCAGTGTTGGGATAGATACAAAGAATTGCTTAATCTTTGTCCACATCATGGTTTTGAAATTTGGATGGTTGTTTCTCAATTTTATGAAGGCTTAACACCTAAAGATAGGCAAATGGTTGAATTTATGCGTAATGGAACATTTTAAGAAAAAGATCCAAACGAGGCAATTGAGTATCTCGATTCATTAGCAGAAAATGCTCAAAATTTGGACACTATAGGTACAATCGAACCATCAAACAAGATTCAATCTCCTACATCTGGTGGAGGTATGTACACTCTCAAAGATGAACATGATCTTCAAGCTAGATTTACCTCTTTGGCAAGAAAAGTTGAGGCACTTGAATTAAAAAAGAATGGTCAATTAAAATCTGTTCATGAAATTGTGTGTCACATCTGTGATACAAGTGATCATTTTACAAAAGATTGTCCCACTTTGCCTCTTTTAAAGAATTTCTCCATGAACAAGCCAATGTTTTGAACAATTTCAAAAGGCCAAATTTTGAACCATTTTCTCAAAATTACAATCCAGGTTGGCGAAATCATCCAAATTTTAGTTGGAGGAATGATAATGCTGCACAATTTCCGCAACCACATTTTCAAAATCAACAAAATTTTCAAAATTATGCACCTTATGTTCCTCCACCTAAAAGGAATTTTGAAGATTTATTGAATTCTTTCATTGCAAAGCAAGAGTCTATCAATACTCAAACTGCTCAAACCATGACAGATTTGAAAGATACTCTTGCTAAATTTGCATCTGCACTTAATGTTCATGAACAAGGTAAATTTCTTTCACAACCTCTGCCTAATCCCAAGGATCATCATTCACAAACTGGAACTTCTGGAACTCAACCGATGGATCAGGTAAAATCTGTTATTACCCTTCGAAGTGTTAAGGTTGTGGAAAAATCCATTCTTGAACCTTGTAAAGATGATGATAAATCAACTTCAAAGGGTAAGGAAGTAGAACCCATAACTTGCGAAGAGGAGTCAACAGACAGTGTCACCACCATTCCCTCATGCATTGAAAAATACAAAAAAATCAACTTTGAATGCTGATATATATGATATTTTTAAACAAGTAAAAGTTAGATATTCTTTTATTAGATGCAATAAAACATGTACCATCATTATGCCAAATTTTTGAAAGACTTGTGCACTGCGAAAAGAAAATTGAATGTGAAAAAGAAAGCATTTTTAGCCGCACAAGTGTGTACAATCATTCAAATAATAATACTTTGAAATACAAAGACCCAGGTTGTCCTACTATTTCTTGTATTATTGGATAACGAAAAATTAAAAAAGCATTGCTTGACCTTGGAGCTAGTGTGAATTTACTTCCATATTCAGTTTATCAAGAACTCAATCTAGGCGAGTTAAAACCTACTTCGGTAACACTTTTACTTGCTGATAGATCTGTTAAAGTGCCAAGAGGTATGGTAGAAGACGTGTTGGTCCAAGTTGATAACTTTGTATATCCTGTCGATTTCATAGTTTTAAATACACAACCTATTGAAGCTTGTAATGCAATTCCTGTAATTTTAGGTCGTCCATTTTTAGCAACTTCTAATGCTCTTATAAATTGCAGGAATGGAATAATGAAGTTGTCATTTGGTAACATGACCTTGGAGCTTATTGTGTTTAATCTTTGTAAGCAACCACATGACAAAGGAGATGAAAGTGAAGATGAAAATCTTATTGAAACTCTTGTGGAAGAAAATATTCAAGAAGGGAGTACTCGTGACCAATTAGATAATTGTTCAATCGATACTGTTAAAGAAAATATTGAAAATGATCTTGATGATTTTATTAGGTATCACCCGTTACCAGGATCAGAAAAAGAATTTGAGGCAAAATATGAGAACAATGACGAACCACCCATATTGGAGTTAAAACCCTTTCCAGAAGAATTGAAGTATGCATTTCTTGGAGAAGATGAAACATATCTGGTGGTAATTTCTTTCAAACTATCAAGTAATCAAGAAGGTAAATTAGTTGATATGCTTAAAAGACATAAAAATGCAATTGGTTGGACACTAAAAGATCTTAAGGGCATTAATCCACTAATTTGCACTCACAAAATTCACTTAGAAGAAAATGCTAATACATCTCAACAACCACAAAGGAGATTAAATCCACACATGAAAGATGTTGTGAAAACTGAAGTTCTCAAACTACTCGATGTTGGGATTATCTACCCTATTTTTCTGATAGTAAGTGGGTAAGCCCAACACAAGTAGTTCCAAAAAAATCAGGCATCACAGTGATAAAAAATGAAAAAGGTGAATTGTTAACAAGTCGAGTCCCATCTAGTTAGCGGATGTGTATTGATTATAGAAAATTAAATGACGCCACTAGAAAAGATCATTTTCCATTACCATTTTTGGATCAAATTTTAGAAAGAGTAGCAGGTCATCCATACTACTATTTTCTTGATGGATATTCAGGTTATTATCAAATTCTCATTGCACTCGAAGATCAAGAAAAAACTACATTCACATGTCCTTTTGGAACATTTGCATTTAGAAGGATGCCATTTGGATTATGCAATGCCCCAGCAACATTTCAAAGATGTATGCTAAGCATTTTTTGCGACATGGTTGAAAATTGTTTGGACATTTTCATGGATGATTTAACTATCTTTAGGAATACATTTGATAATTGTCTTGAAAATTTGGAAAAAGTTATAAAAAGATGCGAGGAAAAAGATCTTATTTTAAATTGGGAAAAATGTCATTACATGATTACTTCTGGAATTGTTTTGGGACATGTCGTGTCATCTCATGGAATTGAAGTTGATAAAGCAAAAGTTGATGTCATTGCCAATTTACCTCCTCCAAAAACCATTAAAGAAATTCGCTCATTTTTGGGACATGCTGGATTTTATAGGAGGTTTATAAAGGACTTTAGTTTAATCTCTAAACCCATTTGTAACCTCTTAACAAAAGACACTGCATTTGAGTGGACTCAAGAATGTCAAAATGCTTTTGATAAAATCATTCGACATTTAACATCAGCTCCTATCATGCAACCTCATGACTGGTCTTTACCATTATTAATCATGTGCGATGCGAGTGATTATGCAGTCGGTGCAGTACTGGGTCAAAGAAGAAACGGTAAGCCTTATGTGATATATTATGCAAGTAGAACTTTAAACAATGCTCAAATGAATTACTCCTACAACTGAAAAAGAACTACTTGCTGTAATATTTGCATTAGATAAATTTCGTTCTTATTTGATTGAATCAACGACTATTGTGTTTACTGATCATTGTGCTATTAGATATTTGTTGACCAAACAGGATGCAAAGCCACGACTGATACGATGGATTTTGTTGCTCCAAGAATTTGACATTGTGATCAAAGATAAAAAAAGAACCGAGAATGTCGTAGCCGATCATTTATCGAGACTAGTAACAGGATCATCTTGTGAAATGACACCAATTAACGATAATTTTCCTGATGAACATCTATTTTCAGTTACTACTACACCTTGGTTTTCTAACATAGTAAATTTTCTTGTGACAGAAAAATGCCACCGCAATGGAGTTCCCAAGATAAAAGAAAATATATGAATGAGGTAAAAAACTTTTATTGGGATGATCCGTATCTGTTCAAGTATTGTCCAGATCAAATTTTTCGACGTTGCATACCCGACAATGAGGTAAGTAGTGTAATTAAATTTTGTCATTCAGAAGCATGCGGGGGACATTTTTCTTCAAAGAAAACAGCTGCAAAAATCTTGCAGTGTGGATTTTATTGGCCCACTTTGTTTAAAGACACCCACGAATTCTACAAGATCTGTGAAAATTGTCAAAAATTGGGTGCGATTTCAAAAAGAAACATGATGCCTTTGAATCCTATCATTGAAATTGAAATCTTTGACTGTTAGGGAATTGATTATATGGGACCTTTTCTACCGTCATTTGGATACTTGTATATTTAGTTGCAGTTGATTATGTTTCCAAATGGATAGAGGCAATTCCATGTCGAACAAATGATTATAAAATCGTCATCAAATTTTTAAAGAAATATTTTTAGTAGATTTGGAATTCCTCGAGCCATGATAAGTGATGGGGGAACTCACTTTGTTAATAAACCATTTGCTTCATTAATGAAAAAATATGGTATTACTCATAAAGTAACTACTCCTTATCATCCTCAAACAAATGGACAAGTTGAATTAGCTAATAGGGAGATAAAGCAAATTTTGGAAAAAAACTGTTAACTCAAATAGAAAAGATTGGTCTCTGCGACTTAGTGATGCACTTTCGGCATATCGAACAGCTTTTAAAACATCATTGAATATGTCTCCCTATAGGTTGGTTTATGGAAAACATTGTCATTTGCCTGTGGAATTGGAACATAAAGCTTATTGGGCGATCAAAACTTTAAATTTAAGCATGGATGATGCCAACAAATTGCGTAAATTGCAACTTGATGAACTCAGAAATGACGCGTATGAGAATTCAAGGATTTATAAAGAAAAAATCAAGTCATTTCATGATAAAACAATTCTCAGAAAATCTTTTGAGATTGGTAACAAAGTTTTGCTTTATAATTCTCGACTTCACATATTCCCAGGAAAATTACGATCAAGATGGACAGGCCCATATGTTGTAAAGCATGTATATATCACTACAACAAAAACGCCAAACGATAACGGATAAAATCCGTTGTCGTAGGCCATTTAAAACTGTTGTAACTGAGGGTGTTGTTGAAAGTGTCTTCAACGACAACGGTTTTAAACCGTTGTCTTTTCTATCAACGACAACGGTTTTGCAACGGTGTTAAACCGTTGTAATTTCTACCAACGACAACGGTTTTGCAAAGGTTTTAAACCGTTGTCGTAGCTATGTTAAAACTGTTGTTAAAGTCAGTGTTGTTCCGCTCAAAGACGTCGTAGCTACAATTTGCGACGGTTTTTAAAACCGTCGCAAAAGAAAAAGTGTTGTCGAAACTACAATTTGCGACGGTTTGTATAAAAAACCCGTCGCTAAGTAGCGTCAGTTTAAAACCCCGTCGCTAAATTTAGCAACGGTTTACTAATTACCGTCGCTACATTTAGTGACGGTATTCATGTGCAAAACAGTCTCTATGTAGCGACGGTTGAGATATTCCGTCGCTAATATTTTAGGTAAAATAAAAAAAATTAAGAATTTAATAAATCTGTGTTTTCAATAGGTACAATCGTGTAAGAGATAAAAAATTTAAAAGTCGTGAAATGATAAAATCGTGTAAGAGATAAAAATTTTAATTGTTTTGAAGTGGCGAAAAAATCGTGTAAGAGATAAAAATTTTAAGTGTTGTAAAGTGGTAAAATCGTGTAAGAGATAAAATTTTAAGTGTTGTGAAGTTGTAAAATCGTGTAAAAGACAAAAATTTGAAGTGTTGTGAAGATGTAAAATCGTGTAAGTGAGAAAAATTTTAATTTTTGTGAATTGAAGTGAAAGAAATTGAAGCAAATGTGCATGTAGTTATAGAGAGTGGTGAAAGAAAATGGGGGGAAGAGTAGGAGGGAATGAATTTTTTGAAAATGGCGACGGTTTTGACTTAAACCGTCGCAAAAGTATATATCGGCGACGGTTAAATCTTAACTGTCGCTAAATAGTTGCGACGGTTTTTATTTAATTGTGGCCAACATTAGCAATGGATTTGGCAAATCCGTCGCTATTTTTAAATATGCGACAGTGTTTTTTAACCATCGCTTATACAAATGTCGTTTACCATTTTTCTTGTAGTGAGAATCTAAAACTATTTTCGTTAATAATTTTTTTCGTTATGTAAAATTTTTGTATTAATTTTTTTTAATTTATAATATATATAATAATTGAACCAAAAATAACAATCGAAAACAAAATATTTACCACGTTAAATCCGTGACTATGTTATGTTTAAAATCCATCTTACAAAATATGCCAACGATAAACAAAAATTTTACAAATTTGAATTTAGTATTGCAATTGAACTTGATACATGTTCGTCATCAACGTGACAATGTGGCAGTAGAGTCCCACAATATCAACATTTTCCAAACAAAAAATACAGTATATTGTAATGCCCGAGACTTAATTACTGTAATCAGACATTGATTAATTGAAATGATTGAGGTTATACGAACTTGAATGAAGAAGCCGGGCATCGTTACATTATAAGGCAAGATGTTCAACCGAACATCTCAAGATCTTCGGCCGAACATTTCAAACGGCCGGCGCACATGCGCGAAGAAACACGCGCATCTGCGCGAGGGGTCCAGTAGACATTGTATAACTGAAGTCAGATTAAAGAATAGATTGTTTATGGAATTGTTATGAATTTCAGAGTTGATTTAGTTGAGATTCTAGATTAGAGTTGTGTTATTATTCAGATTATGAATTGTACTGCTACTGATTATGAGTTCTGGTATTATGTCTGTGATGTTGAGATTGACGGGGTATCAAGACTGTATTGTTATGCTGTCGAAACATCAGTAGATTGATATTGATCGGATTTAGTATTGATTGAGATTGATCAGATTCAGAAATGATTTCGATTGTATCGTGATATCATTGATATGAATTAGATTGTACCTTGTTCAGATATGGATCAGATTATATACTGATTTGAATATTGATCAGAACAGGTTTTGAATTGAGTTATATACTGATATTGTAATTATACGATTGTTATTGCCAGACTGGGTATGGACAGATCAGAATGCACGACTTCGTCTTCGTCAGACCGGGAAGACAAAGGTATAAATAAATGTTGATTCGGGATTGCACAACTCGAGTTAGGTTTGACTTGAGTTTCCCTAAATCACATACTTTATGTTATTGCATTGATATTTGTAGATTATCAGATTGATATGTTTAGTCTATTGAATATAGCAGAGCCAGAGCTGGAGTCTAGGGCAGATCAGCCTAGCTAGGGCAGAAACGCCAAGTCTTGGACAGAACTGCTAAGACCCTAGACTTGTGGTATATCGATGAGCTTAGATGTAGATCGACTTCTATTGTAGACACTCGATATAGCATACCCAAGTCTAAGTCTTTATCAGAACTGCTCAGACCCTAGACTTACGGTGTATCGATGAGCTTAGATGTAGATCGACGTCTATTGTAGACACTCGATACAGCATACCAAAAGTCTAACTTAGATCGGGATCCCTAGATTAGAATGAGAGATGAGTTGAGTCTTAGATATTGAGACTAGAATTTGATTTACAGACCCGTATTGATTTATGTACAGATTCGTATTGATTTATGTGTCGTAGATTACGATTCATGTTTTATTTACAGATTAATATTGATACATGTTGTTCGATTATGATACATGTGAAAATATATAATTCATGCTTTTATGTTTATTCAGTTAACTGCATGTATACATTGTTTATACTGTGTAAGGCTCGAGAATTATCAGTTGTCATTGATGTTAGATTTGAAGAGGTGAGAATGCATGACATAAAAATGAGAATTTTTAAAGAATGGCCGAAGCCATACCGCACCTGCGTCTCGGACAAGACCGCACCCGCGGTGTATTATTCAGAATTATGAAGTTTGGCCGTAGCATCACCGCACCCGCGGTCTTGCAGAGACCGCACCCGCGGTCGACGATTTCTGGAAAATAAATGCTGCCGAAACATGAGCGCACCCGCGCTAAGAAACTTACCGCACCCGCGGTGCTGCATGCGAAAATGCCACCTTTGATTTAATGTTGACACTTGGCAGGGTATATATATATATGAGTTGAGCTGTCTTCATTTCTTCATTCTTCCTGCAGAAATAACCGAGAGCAAGCTTATTCCCTCAAGCTTTCATACTAGAATTAGTATTGTGAAAGATTTAGCCATCCGGTTTTAGATCCGACTTCGGTTTTGAACTCCTCTCATCATTTGCTATTCAAGGATGTAAGTTTCAGTTATTTTCAGCATGTTTCTATATTTATGTGTTGGAAGAATTCAGATTTCAGTTAGAATATGTGTTCTTGATATATTGAGCATGATATATTCGTTACCGGATCGAAATTTGGAGACCGTATGATATGGGTTCGATTTTCCAGCATGTGTTGGACCGAAAATATGCAGATTTCAGAATATATATTGATGTTAGATTGAGATTATGAGTTGATTGTGATGGAGTATATTGTTATGTTGAGATTGAGTTGACCCGTACCGAAATATACGCCGTTATGCCGTCAAATTGTATCTAGATTGTTTATTAATTGAGATGTGGGTTGCCTTGAGATGTATATTGATAGAATATGCCTATACATTGCCATTTCAGATTTGTATTGGCCACTTGGTATTCGAGATTTCGCTACAACACAGATAGTGCGACAAGAAAGGTATAATTCATGTGGTCACGGGATTGCACAACTCGATTCAGATTTGATACGAGTTTCCCTAAATCACATACTAGATTGTTATTACATTTTGATCGAGCAAAACTTGCACAGTGAATAGTCCCAAAATTTGTTTTATAAATGAAAGCTCGATTTAAAATATCGCAAGTGCACGATAGTCAAGTTATAATAAACGTACGTGAATACGAGTATCGATCCACAAGGACTGCGTTACAATATTCTTATTTTCACTTAAATTTCTCTAGCAACGATAGATGGAGTTGGTGATTAAACTAAAGTGAATTTAATACTAAAATGATTAAAATGCAAGAACAAATAATCAAGAAATCAATGATTAAATTGGATGAAAATCAAATGAGAAACGAATTTGTTGGGAATTATCAGTTCACCTACCACTCGTGTTCAGATAATTAGACTCGACTTTTACTCGTGCATTCGACGGAATTCCCTAGACTAATCAATATACTCTGTCGAGCTATATTAATACTAATCATAAACATGCAGTAATCAAGTGTCCTCAATTATTTAACAGTTCACGATTGCATTACGTTCTATGGAATCCACTAGCTTTCATCCGGGTGAACTATTACTATCGACACGTACCCAATTCCGTATGTCTACTAAAATTGTAAGTCCGTGGTTTATACTATGCGATCCTATTGTTAATTAGTCTGTCGAAATCGTTAACAACATGCAATAATCAAAGGAAGATAGCTAGGCTTCGCTTGAAACAAGAAATAACAATAGCATAAACAAATCACTTGTAAAAATGTCAAGAAATAATGTTAAACAACGAGTATGGGTAGGATCCCCTCAAATCCCAACAAATTTAGAGTTTAGCCAACCAAATTCATACTAAAAATCAACAATCTATGCAAGAGAATAAAATACTGAATAATAAAATACTAAATATGACGATGGAAGATGGCTGCGACGCTTGGAATTCTCGAGTTCTTCGAAAGTCTTCCTTACTCCTAGCCTTCTCTCCCAGAAAAAATGATGAAAATATGATGTGTAAGTCTGAAAAACGGCGCCCAATCTCGTGTATTAGGTTAGTGGTCTTGGATAGAGTCCATGAAAATAGAAACAAATCTCGCAGAATCTTGCTGGATCGCGTAACTCGCTAGGGCGGTAGGTTTTGACCGCTGGGGCGAGTGACTCTCGAATAAAAACTTTGAGCCTTCTCTCTAGTCTCGCTGGGGCGGCCACTTTTGACCGCCCGAGCGAGAGATCTTCTGTTAAATTCTCTTGTCCAGGCTAGCAGTCTCGCTGGGGCGGTCAGTTTTAACCGCCCTAGCGAGAGGTCTTCTGTTCGATATCCTCGGTAAGACTAGAATGCTCGCTGGGGCGGTCAGTTTTGACCGCCCTAGCGAGGCTTCTTCGTTGTTGTGCCCATTTTCTACTATATTTGGTTCCATTCCTACAAAATACCACAAAACACACGAAATCAGTCATATGCTAAATAATGCAAACAAAATGCAAGAATAAACTAGAACAAGCTAATATGATGTATGAATGCGACTCGAAACCAACACTAAAAACACGTAAAAACGAGTCCTATCAACCCCCTCATACTAACCTTTTGCTCGCCCTCGAGTAAAATAGGTTAAAGCACGAGATTCTAAACAGACAAAATAAATAAAAAAAAACGAAATAACCAACACCAGAAAAAGTTAATGGTGAGTTAACAATTTTATGTTCGTGCCTCAGTAAATTTTTTCACATCATAATCAAGTCATTTCACAAATAAATACTCTTTTTCATCTACAAATAAGTCTTGGCACTAATTCGAACGTGTGTGTGTCATGGTGGGTCTAGTCATTCGTACGTCAAATAGATCAATCGTCAAGTTATGCAAGTCACTCAATTAACACTTCAATACAAATCTCACTAGCATGCATCCCCGTGTCCATTCATCACTAACCATCATTTTGAACTTTAGTCAATTTTTAAGTGCATAGAAGGGTGTCGAAAGGAAAGAAAATAAGCTCAAGTGGCGAAAAGTTGGGAGTACATCGATCATTTTCATTGTGCAATTGTCAAGACTGTGTGTCAGACTTCCTCGACTCCTTACATCTCCAACTTTTAGCCTAGGAATAGAATTTCACTCCTTTTATTTTCGGCTCCCCCTCACCTTACATCTCCTTTTTTCACAAAGTTCTTTTTACAAGAACTTTGTTATTTCAACATTTTGATGCACAATTTTCACACATGTACTCCCTAGGCTAAGAATATATCTTTTTGGATTACAGCTGGTTAGGAGTACTGTATTTGAATTCAGGGTATTGACAAGGGGGCATATGTACGGTTCAAGGTCAGTCAAATGCTATCATGCACGATCTCAATTAGTGACTTATTTCCACGGGTTTTCATGCTAAATCAATTCATACGTGATGTCTTTCAAGTTAACCAACAAGAATTTCAAATTTCACCATTATTCCTACAAAATTCTAGGCCCCACACATATGTGCTCAAAAAGTTCAAAATTTGCACCAAAACTCATGTTTCAACAATCCAGAGTATCATTCATGCATTGACCCAATCAATATTTCTCAAAGCAACATCATCATCAGCTCATAAATCATGTCAACTCACCATAAACGACTCACAATCTAACAACGAAAATACACCGACTTAAAAACCCAACTAACAAACTAAATAACTGAACAAACAAACAAAACAAACTACCCGACCCCCTCATACTAGAGTTGTGCAATGCCCTCATCGCACAAAACGAAACAGACACGAAAAACAATAACAACTTATGAATTCAAATGCAACAATAGAAAATGCAAAAGAAAAAGAAAGGGGAAACAGTGAACTCCCCTGATCAAAACTCCTCCTCCTCATCATGCTCAGGTGGTGGACTGCCCTCGTCAGCTGCAGGCGGCATAGGATACGTGTACTAGAAGTGGAAAGGTGGCGGGTATGCTGGAACAGGCGGCCGGCCGGAAGTGTCTAAGCCCAAGTGAGTCGAGATGCCCTGCACCAAGTACTCGATGTTCAGAGTGTGGGCTTGGTCGATGGCCTGATAATGAGTCTGGTAGGTGGCCCAAGCGCCCAACTCGTCGACTCGGTCTCGAATGGCACGGCGGCGTGGCTGCGGTGGTGGTGGATGTCCGACGACCGGCGGTGGTGGAGCGGCTTGCACGTGACCGTAAAATACATCAGCGGGCAGCTCATCCCGTCTCTTCGCGTACTTGGAGGTATGCAGAGCCTCATCGATGGCTCTCAGTGGCGGTAGCCACTCATCATCGTGCGCGAAAATCACACCCGCGCGGGCACATAGCTCAGTCACGATAGTGGGGAAATAAAAGGCTAAATTGTTGCAATTGATACAGATAGTCAGCTGCCCGAATATGAGTTTGCCCACATCAATAGGCATCCCGGTATAGATCGCATAAAGAACCACCGCCCTATCCCGCTGTACATCACTCGTATGCCCTACCGGCATCAATCTCTTCGATAGAAAGGCATACCAAAGTGCCGCCTCCACCTTCAAAAATTTCTCAAGAAACACCGTATACGTTCCCGGCTGCTTCCACGTAGTGCCCGAATAACACAATGTGTGAATGATCAGATCGTAATCCGGATTCAGCACCCAAGCCTGGAATACCGAATCATCCACTGCCGGTAAACCCAACAAATCATTTATCGTTTTAGGATCATATGGGACTTGACGTCCCCTCACCCTAGCCTTATTTTCAGTCCCTTCCGGGGCGTTAGCGTAAAACTCACGTACAACCGGCACCACAGCCGCATTCGGTTGTGCTAAAAAATTCGTCCACCCTCGTCCTGCAACCTGGAACTCCTCAAAAATATTATCTAAAATCCACGAAGTACATCCCCTCTCAGGGATTGGTTTTCTATGGAGTTTAGCTTGCTCAAATCGCTCCCTAGCCCTATCATTCACAAATATAGAGGGGGTGGATCGAGAACTAGAGGCACCGCGGGTTACCTTCGAGCGTTTGGAAGCCATGGTAAGAGTAGAGTGCACAAGTAATATGAAGTCGCCGGAAAATTTGGAAGCTCGCCGGAACGTGAAGAGGCGGCGGCGTGGGTGGTGGTCGGAGAGTGTAGATTTGGCCGGGAAAATCGCGTCTTGGGCTTTGCAACAATGGAGATTCACAAATATACCTGTAAATTGGCAAGAAACCACGTCAATCGCTTCAGATCTGGAGTGGAGGGGCGAAAATTTGAGAGAAAAGTGTAGGTTTTGCGAGTGGGAGAAGAGAGAAGGGAGGGCGCAGCTTTTAAACATTCGCGACTCGCTAGGGCGGTCAAAAGTGTCCGCCCTAGCGAGAGTCTGTCTGCCCGAAAATTACGAGTGCTCGCTGGGGCGGACAAAAGTGTCCGCCCTAGCGGGAGAACCTCGGTTTTAAAAATTTTAAAAAGACGCGAGTGTTCGTTAGGGCGGTCAGTTTAGACCGCCCGAGCGAGACATCCTCGACTAAAATTATTTTGAAAAGTTGTAACACTCGCGGGGGCGGTCAAGTTTGACCGCCCTAGCGAGGGATTTTCGGGAAAAAATGTTTTTGAAAATTTCGATTCCTCGCTGGGGCGGACACTTAGCGATGCATGCTCGGCCAAAAATCCATTACAAATTACAACCTCTCGCTGGGGCGGTTAAAATGAACCGCCCTAGCGAGGTATTTTCGAAATCATTTTGAAAAAAAATTTTAATGCAAATGCCATGCAATTATCTAAATGCAAATGATGCAATTAATTAACTAACGAAAAGAATAAAATAAGGAGTAGAAGTAGTTCTCAATTTATCGTCTAGAGCTCGACTTTTCACCCATGTCCTTAACGACTGTCTTGGAGCCGAGTGACTCCAATTTGTGGCTCAATCGTGCCACCAATATAGTGCTTTAATCTTTGGGCGTTCACAGTAAACGTCCCTTCCTTGCCGTCATGCAACACCACTGCACCTGATGGGAACACCTCGGCTATAACGAATGGTCCTGACCATCTTGACTTCAGCTTGCCCGGAAAGAGTCGTAAGCGAGAGTTGTATAACAACACCGCTTCACCCACTTTGAATTCTCTTCTTACAATGTGTTTATCATGGGCTCTTTTGGTGCGTTCCTTGTAAGATAGGGCAAGATCATACGCTGTACCTCGGAACTCATCCAACTGACTCAACTGCAACAGTCGTTTTTCACCTGCAAGAGCAAAATCAAAGTTCAGTGCCTTGGTCGCCCAATATGCTCTATGCTCTAATTCTACGGGTAGATGACATGCTTTACCAAAAAGTAACCTATATGGTGTAGTGCCTATAGGTGTTTTGAACGCAGTACGATAAGCCCACAAAGCATCATCTAACCGAATGGACCAGTCCTTTCGATTCACATTAACCGTCTTTTCTAAAATCCTCTTAATCTCTCGATTGGACACTTCAACTTGTCCACTAGTCTGAGGGTGGTATGGAGTGGAAACTTTGTGGGTGACACCATATTTGCCCATCAATTTATCAAAAATTTTGTTGCAAAAATGGGTGCCACCATCACTTATGATTGCACGTGGTGTACCGAATCGATTAAAAATGTGTTTTTTCAAAAATTTTAACACCACTTGTGCATCATTCGTGGCACAAGCCTCCGCCTCCACTCATTTAGATACATACTCTACTGCCACCAAAATAAATTTCTTTGTAAAAGACGCAGGAAAAGGACCCATAAAATCAATCCCCCACACATCAAATATTTCACACTCAATAATGTTATTCAAAGGCATCTCATGACGGTTAGAAATATTACCTGTGCGTTGGCATCTATCACAATTGAGAACATACAAACGAGCATCCTTAAAAAGAGTTGGCCAATAGAAGCCACATTCGAGTACCTTAGATGCCGTCCGTATGGGTCCAAAGTGACCACCTACCTCACGGTCATGGCAGTGGTTCAGAATTTGACTGGTTTCCTCCTCCGCTACACATCTCCTTATCATGGCATCTGCACAGATTTTAAACAAAAACGGTTCCTCCCAAAAATAATATTTCACGTCAGAAAAGAATTTCTTTCTTTGGTGAAACGATAAATTTGGGGGAGGTGTGCCAGTGACAAGAAAATTTGCGAAATTGGCATACCAAGGGCACGCATTTACCTCAAACAATTGCTCATCAGGGAACCAGTCATCTATATCAGTGTTAAAGCCATTAATTCTAACATCCTCAAGCCTAGACAGATGATCAGCAACCACATTTTCTACACCCTTTTTATCTCGAATCTCGAGATCAAATTCTTGCAATAGTAAAATCCACCTAATTAACCTAGGTTTCGCATCTTTCTTAGCAAGCAAGTATTTTAGGGCAGAATGATCTGTATACACAATCACTTTAGACAGAACAAGGTATGAATGAAATTTCTCAAAAGCAAATACTATAGCAAGTAGTTCCTTTTCAGTAGTAGCATAATTCAATTGAGCATCATTTAAGGTCTTACTTGCATAGTAGATGGTATGAAATACCTTGTTCTTCCTTTGACCCAGCACCGCACCAACAGCTGTATCACTAGCATCGCACATTACCTCAAACGGTAACTCCCAATCAGGGGCAGTCAGCACAGGTGCTGTCACCAAGCTCTTCTTGAGTACTTCGAATGCCTGCAGACAAGTAGAATCAAAATTAAACTCAACATCTTTCATCAACAAAGAGGATAAAGGTTTAGCAATTTTAGAAAAATCCTTAATAAAACGCCTATAAAAACCCGCATGGCCTAGGAAACTTCGAACTCCCTTTATCGATGAAGGTGGTGGTAGATTTTTGATCACTTCCACCTTGGCCTTGTCGACCTCGATTCCATTCTCCGATACTTTGTGTCCTAACACAATCCCCTCTTGCACCATGAAGTGACATTTCTCCCAATTTAACACCAAATTGCTCTCTTCACATCTAATGAGCACCAAATTCAAATTTTTTAAACATTCATCAAATGAAGAGCCAAAAATAGAGAAATCATCCATAAAAACTTCAAGAAAATTCTCAATCATGTCATGAAAAATAGCGGTCATGCATCTTTGAAATGTAGCAGGTGCATTGCATAGACCAAAGGGCATACGCCTAAACGCAAAAGTACCATAAGGGCAAGTGAAAGTAGTTTTCTCTTGGTCCTCGGGTGCAATTGTGATTTGGTTGTATCCCGAATATCCATCCAAAAAACAGTAAAATTCATGACCGGCTAATCGTTCAATCATTTGATCAATAAATGGCAAGGGGAAGTGATCTTTACGGGTTGCATCATTTAATTTCCTATAATCCATGCACACACGCCAACCCGTAACGATTCTAGTGGGAATCAACTCATTTTTTTCATTGGTAATAACAGTAATCCCACCCTTTTTAGGCACACATTGTACAGGACTTACCCACGCACTATCAGAGATAGGATAGATAATACCTGCGTCCAGAAGTTTGATCGTTTCAGCTTTTACTACCTCTTGCATCTTTGGATTGAGTCTCCTTTGTGGTTGTGCTAGAGGTGAGTACTTATCTTCCATTAGGATTTTGTGCATGCAGATCGAAGGACTTATCCCCTTGATGTCCGAAACTTTCCAAGCGAATGCTCCTCTATGCTCCTTAAGGACTCCCAAGAGCTTACTCTCCATATCGTCTGTCAAAGAAGAGGAAATAATAACAGGCAGTTTATTATTTTCTCCTAAATATACGTACTTGAGATGTGGAGGTAGTGGTTTGAGCTCCAAAGTGGGTGGCTCCTCTAGGCTTGACTTTTGAGGCACTAAATCTTTTCTATCCCCCAATTCCTCTAGTCGAAGCCTCACTTGCTTTCTCCAAGGTGGAATGGCATTCAAATGAGCTACCATCTCCATCCTTTCCTTGTCCAGCTCGTCCTCCTGTTTTTCAGTAGTGAGAGTAGCCTCCAATGGCTCTTGCAATCCATCCTGCACAAAATCACAAACAAGAGAATCTAAGACATCAACGCGAAAACAACTATCATCGTGCATTGTGTGCTTGAGAGTATTAAAGACATCAAAATAATTTCTTCTTCTCCAACTCTCAGTCTCAATTTTCCCTCGTCAACATCGATCAGTGCTTTCCCTGTAGCCAGAAATGGTCTCCCTAGGATTAAAGGCATCTCCAAATCTTCCTCCATATCAAGTACTACAAAATCTGCAGGAAAAATAAACTTATCCACTTTCACCAAGACATCTTCGATAATCCCACATGGATACTTGACAGATCTGTCAGCCAGCTGCAATGACATCCTAGTTGGCTTGGGTTCACCCAATCCCAGTCTCCTAAACACAGAATACGGCATCAAATTAATACTCGCACCAAGATCACATAGAGCTTTATGAAAATTAATATCACCAATAATGCAAGGTATAGAGAAACTCCCTGGATCTTTTTGCTTAGGAGGCATCCTGTTTTGAACTAAAGCGGAGCAATTTTCAGTCAAGTTCACAGTCATATGATCTTCTAGCTTCCGCTTGTTTGCTAAGATATCTTTCAAGAATTTTGCATAACTTGGCATATTCAGTAAAGCATCAGCAAAAGGAATGTTAATATGCAGTTTTTTGAATATCTCAAGAAATTTACCAAATTGTGCATCTAACTTAGCTTTTTTCAGTGCTGCAGGAAAAGGTGGGGGGATAACAATTTTACTCGGTGCAATAGGTGTAAAAGTAGAGTTAGAAGACTTACCTCCTTGCTGTTCCACCTCATCCTCACCTTGCTTGTTCTTTTCCTCCTTAGACTCAAGTGCCTTTCCACTGCGCAATTCCACAGCTTTCACATGCTCTCTCGGGTTAGTCTCCGTGTTGCTTGGCAAAGTTCCTTGCTCCCTATTAGCAATTAACTTAGCCAATTGTCCAATTTGATTCTCTAACCCTTTTATGGATGCATCCTGATTCTGAAATCTCGTCTCGGTTGCAGAAATAAATTTAGTCATCATTTGCTCTAAATTTGACTTCTCCTCCCTAGGCGGTTCTGGCTTGAATCCTTGGTGCATCCCATGTGGTGGCCCTCTTTGTTGGCGGTTTTGGTTGTTTTGACCTCCCCACGAAAAGTTTGGGTGATTCCTCCATCCCGGATTATAGGAGTTTGAATAAGGGTCATTTCTAGGACGGTTCTGGAATCCCACGTGTTTTGCTCCCTCAGGCACATAGAATGGATTGCCATCTTGGCAATCCTGCACGTCATGCTCACCTCCACACTTATCACAGAAAATCTCTTGCAGACGCATAACCGATCCACTCGCACTCATCCCATCAATCTTTCTGTTCAAAGCCTCCAACTGTGCTGACACCGCAGACAAATCAGTAACTTGATTAACCCCCGCACCTCGTTTCTGCCTATCAGAATGAGGATGATAGCTGCTAGCAGCCATCTCCTCCAATAATTCATATCCTTCCTCAGCCGTTTTTCTTAGCAAGTTACCACAGGCAGCAGCATCTATCATGGTACGGTTAGAAGTAAGCAGACCGTAGTAAAAAGTTTGAACAACTAACCCAAGAGGTAGCTCATGGTGTGGACATCTCCTCAATAAATCCTTGTATCGCTCCCACGCCTCGTAAAGTGACTCAAGCTCATATTGAGCAAAAGTAGTAATGTCGGCTCTCAGCTTCATAGTCTTCGACGGAGGAAAGTACTTGGTCAGGAATGCCTTCGCCATATCCTCCCATGTAGTGATAGACCCTACAGGCAAACAGTTTAACCACGCCTTAGCTTTATCTCTTAGTGAAAATGGAAATAAACGCAAACGAACAGCATCATCAGACACAGCATTAAACTTAAAAGTATCGCAAATTTCAAGAAAATCAGCTATATGAGAATTAGGGTCGTCAAGTGCACTTCCCCCAAATTGAACAGTGTTTTGAATCATCTGAATGATAGTTGGCTTGATCTCAAACTGGTTAGCTCGGATGACTGGTCTCACGATGCTTGGACGTGCTCCCTCAAGAGACGGTTGTGCATAATCCATCATCGGAATGCGACGTGGTATCTCAACTTGTCTATTGTCACGCTGTTCCTCTCCACGTTCTTGCTCGTGTCTTTCCATCTGTTCTTTGAGTCTTTGTTGCTGTCTTCGTCTGCGGAAAGTTCTTTCGATTTCAGGGTCAAATTCAAGCTCCACGTCGAGTGATCTTCCCATGCACCACAAGAAAAATCTGCAACAGAATAGGAGTATCAACTAACAATAAAATAAATAATACTAAAGAATTTAAATGAAAAATAAAAAATTGTGAATCAACAGTCCCCGGCAACGGCGCCAAAAACTTGATCGAGCAAAACTTGCACAGTGAATAGTCCCAAAATTTGTTTTATAAATGAAAGCTCGATTTAAAATATCGCAAGTGCACGATAGTCAAGTTATAATAAACGTACGTGAATACGAGTATCGATCCACAAGGACTGCGTTACAATATTCTTATTTTCACTTAAATTTCTCTAGCAACGATAGATGGAGTTGGTGATTAAACTAAAGTGAATTTAATACTAAAATGATTAAAATGCAAGAACAAATAATCAAGAAATCAATGATTAAATTGGATGAAAATCAAATGAGAAACGAATTTTTTGGGAATTATCAGTTCACCTACCACTCGTGTTCAGATAATTAGACTCGACTTTTACTCGTGCATTCGACGGAATTCCCTAGAATAATCAATATACTCTGTCGAGCTATATTAATACTAATCATAAACATGCAGTAATCAAGTGTCCTCAATTATTTAACAGTTCACGATTGCATTACGTTCTATGGAATCCACTAGCTTTCATCCGGGTGAACTATTACTATCGACACGTACCCAATTCCGTATGTCTACTAAAATTGTAAGTCCGTGGTTTATACTATGCGATCCTATTGTTAATTAGTCTGTCGAAATCGTTAACAACATGCAATAATCAAAGGAAGATAGCTAGGCTTCGCTTGAAACAAGAAATAACAATAGCATAAACAAATCACTTGTAAAAATGTCAAGAAATAATGTTAAACAACGAGTATGGGTAGGATCCCCTCAAATCCCAACAAATTTAGAGTTTAGCCAACCAAATTCATACTAAAAATCAACAATCTATGCAAGAGAATAAAATACTGAATAATAAAATACTAAATATGACGATGGAAGATGGCTGCGACGCTTGGAATTCTCGAGTTCTTCGAAAGTCTTCCTTACTCCTAGCCTTCTCTCCCAGAAAAAATGATGAAAATATGATGTGTAAGTCTGAAAAACGGCGCCCAATCTCGTGTATTAGGTTAGTGGTCTTGGATAGAGTCCATGAAAATAGAAACAAATCTCGCAGAATCTTGCTGGATCGCGTAACTCGCTAGGGCGGTAGGTTTTGACCGCTGGGGCGAGTGACTCTCGAATAAAAACTTTGAGCCTTCTCTCTAGTCTCGCTGGGGCGGCCACTTTTGACCGCCCGAGCGAGAGATCTTCTGTTAAATTCTCTTGTCCAGGCTAGCAGTCTCGCTGGGGCGGTCAGTTTTAACCGCCCTAGCGAGAGGTCTTCTGTTCGATATCCTCGGTAAGACTAGAATGCTCGCTGGGGCGGTCAGTTTTGACCGCCCTAGCGAGGCTTCTTCGTTGTTGTGCCCATTTTCTGCTATATTTGGTTCCATTCCTACAAAATACCACAAAACACACGAAATCAGTCATATGCTAAATAATGCAAACAAAATGCAAGAATAAACTAGAACAAGCTAATATGATGTATGAATGCGACTCGAAACCAACACTAAAAACACGTAAAAACGAGTCCTATCACATTTGATTATGTAATGTCTTATTTATTGATTTATATTCGAGTCCTGAGATAGGAGATATTGGCAGATCGGCCAAAACTAGATGTTTCGGTGTATCGACGCATAGTAGTAGATTGTCTCTATGTGTAGACCCTCGATACAGAGTTGACTGAAGTCTAGGAATAAGACGTACCGTCACCCCGAGTGGTTGGGTAGGTGACAGACCGTCTTATTCACACCGGGATCCCTAGAGTAGAAATGAATCGAGTCAAGAATTAGAGGTTGAATACAGACTTGTATTCCTTTACATGTTGTAGATTTTATATTCATGTGCATTGATATATGCTATGCATTGGTGTATGATTTATTACATTGCATGCATACATGTTTTATACTTGGATTTGTTCTCACCGGAGTTATCCGGCTGTTGTCGTGTCTGTATGTGTGCATGGCAACAGGTGGGGCAGGATCTGGGTCTCGAGCTAGATGAGAGATTGATGATAGCGTGGAGATCTCGGGCGTTGAAGATTTCTCGTGTTTTCCTATTAGACTTGTACTAATTATGTTTATAGTCGGGATTTGAACACTAGTGTATGATTGTACTAAACAGACTTGTATGTACCTGATGTTGTTAAATTATTATAAAGACATGTTATGCTTTGATTATACATTTGAATTAATGTTAAAAGCAAAATTTTGACCCACATTTTCGAGCAAAGATCCAATAAATCCCAAAAGAATTGAGTTAGAGCCCGGGTCCCCACAACAGGTGGTATCAGAGCTGTAGGTTCTGTAGACTGAGATAGAATAGAATGAGCGGGGTAGATCGAGTCATCTTCCTTGCTTTGATGTGCTAGCATGATTTATTGCTTTCCCTATTATATGTTGTGTTGTATTATCTGAATTGATTTACAGCATGTCAAGCCTGAATCAGAACCGATTCTCGATCAGAGGTTTATGATCAGAGGAGGGCTGAGACAGATGATATTGATTGTGTACTAATCAGTTTGATAATCAGATTTATGCCGCCTAGACGTATACCACAGCCAGAGCAGGGTAGCACATCAGGTGCACAGATGGATGTCACCGCTACGCCGATGGAGACCTTACTGAAGAGGTTTCAGTCTTTTCATCCTCCTACGCTGAAGGGCACAGAGAGTGCTGTAGAGTGCGAGAGCTGGCTTGATGATATCGAGATGTTGTTTGAGTCTTTGGCATATACTGATGAGCGACGTGTGAAATTGATAGGGCATCAGCTGCAAGAGGTTGCAAAGAGCTGGTGGTTGACTACGAAGAGAGCTTTGGAGCACCGAGGTATTGACATTACGTGGAAAGTCTTCAAAGATGAGTTTTATCAGCGCTTCTTCCCCGTCTCCTACCGAAAAGATAAAGGGGCTGAATTTGCGAATCTGAGGCAGGGACAGTGGAACATCGAGGCGTATGTTGCTAAATTTTCTGCGTTGCTTTGATTTGAACCGCATGTGGCTGGGAACGACGAGGCAGTGGCTGATCAGTTCATCAACGGGCTGAACCCAGATGTCTTTACCTTGGTAAACACCGGGAGACCCAATACTTTTTCAGAAGCACTGAACCGAGCGAAGGGAGCAGAGGCTGGCTTGATCAGGCAGCGAGGGGCTTCCTATGGTGTTCAGGGGCAGAAACCCCCACAGTCTACCGCCGTTCAGTTTCCATCACCTCCTCCTCGATTTGATAGCGGATCTAGTAGTAGTGGCAAGAAGGAATTTCTGAAGGCTAAGGGCAAGCAGTTTAAGCGATCTGGGAGCAGTTCATCGAGTTCGAGTCGATCTCGACAGAGAGGTCAGGGTTCAGATTACAGTGGCGCATACTGTAGTTCGTGCGGAGGGCGACATGCCACGGAGCAGTGTCAAGGAGTTATGGGACGCTGCAACGTCTGTAGGCAACCGGGACACTTCGCCAGAGTTTGTCCCCAGAGAAGTGCACAACGATTCCAGAGTGCAGGGTCATCAGCACCAGTGCCACAGATTGAGAGACAGGCATCCTCTGTACACTCCTTCCAGCCACCACCTACACAGGCCCAGCAGAGACCAGGAGGTAGTAAGACAGTGAGTCAACCTCCCAGACAGCAGGCTAGGGTGTTTGCGCTGACAGAGGAGCAGGCGCATGAGGCACCAGATGACGTCATTGCAGGTAACTGTTTTCTTTGCGGTTATCCTGCATATATGTTGATAGACACCGGTGCATCCCATACATTTATATCTGAACATTTTGCATTGAGACATTCATTGCCTGTTGAGTCTTTGTCGACGGTAGTGTCTATAGCTTCTCCGTTGGGAAGTGGTTTGATATCTGTGACTACTGTTAGACACTGTATGCTTCAGTTTGAGGGGCATGAGATTGATTTAGACTGTGTAGTACTTGGTCTAGCTGATTTTGATTTTATAGTTGGCATAGATATGTTAACCAAGTACAGGGCCACTGTAGATTGTTTCCACAAGATTGTCAGATTCAGACCCGAGATGACAGATGAGTGGAAATTCTACGGAAAGGGTTCCAGATCTCGGATGCCCTTAGTATCTGCTCTGACTATGAGTAGATTGATTCAGAGAGGAGCAGAGGGCTTTCTCGTGTATTCAGTAGATCTACTGTAGAACCCGTAAATCAGTCTACGTATAAGCCATGCATAATTCTATTATTTTAAAATTTAATTGACTTCAGTGCATGTTTATTTTAATGCATTTCTTTGAAGTTAATTATTTTATTATTTCAGTTCAGTAGCTTGATTTTCAGCTTTTCAGTAAATTCAGTGAGGCCGGACCGGAGTTGGAGCATAGAAATAAATTTAATAATTTGGAATTATTACTAGAATTTATTTAAGCTAATTAATATGTGATTCTAGTGTAAAATAAAGTTTATGGGATTATCCAATTAAGTTGAGATAGAATAGTAAATAAGTTAGATAATTAGTTTCTTAATTCCATAAAATATTTATTGGGTAAATTAAACACTAGAGATTTAAAGTGCAAGGTTTAAGAAAATATTTTTCCTCCCCATTTATCCTAAAAATTTTCGGCCACCTTGATTGTTTAAACAATTATTTGCCTTAGCACCATCTCATCTCATCTTTGAATTTAATTAGTAATTTAAGTCTAGGATTTTTGGGAGCACATTTTATTAATTAATTAGCATGATCCTAGTCTAGTTTAGCATGGGAATAATCGGCCATCTTCTTTCTAGACCCATCCAAAAAGATTTGATATCAACATCATTTCAAACTCAAAAATTTGTTGGAGACTTGGCCTTGATAAGATCCTAATATCTTGCACCTATCCTCCTCACTCCCATAACCACCTTCTCCCCTCTCCCTAATTTCGAGAGCAGCAGCCCCTTTCAGATCTAGAACCGTGAGGAATAGCTAGAACAATAGGCAAGAAAAATCGAGAGCCAAGGGAATCAAGAGAAAGCGCTCCACCCCTTCGTGCCGCGTCGTCGTCATTAATTCGTTTTTCATTCAAAAAACGAACCAGGCATGTCTATACATTTTCTAAACCTCAATCAAGTCCTATTAGCATATTTTTAACAATTCATGATCATCACTTCATAGCAAAACCGAAATCTACCAAGTGTTTTCAAAAATTTCAAGGTGCAGAATATTCTTTTAGTTTCATGTGCAGTTCACGGTTTCGCTTGTCTTGTGAATTCAGGTGATTGGCTCGGCTCCAGGCTCCCAAGGCTACATCTAGACATGTTCTAGGATGGATTAGGACCACTTTGGTTCAGTATTTCAGTTCCCATGCATGACAGAAATCATGATTGACAGCAGCTTTCCTCGGCGCCATTTTTGAGTTGCAATTCTGCTGTTGTGCTGTCAAAGGGAAGCGATCTGATCTTGGCTACCCTAGGGCTCATAGCCATGGTTGGATCACACCCCTACCACGTCTAAGACGTGAATAAGTCGCCCTTTTGGTGGCTTGGTCCATGGATCCTCGGTTTTAAATAAAAACATCACAACAGCCCCTCCCCTTCTCGCCCCTTCGGTTTTTGACAGCTTGTGGGTCTCGGCTTGTTTGGGTTAGATTTCGAGTCATGGCTGGCCTAAGGCCAGTAGCCATGGCTAGGACCTTCCCTAGCAAGCATAGGACGTGGTCAAGTCGGCCCTAAGTGGCTTGAGCCATGTCCCAGGTCGTTTGGACAGAAGCAACACAAGTGTTCCTCGGCGCTTTTCTGTTTTCCTTTGTGTGAGTGGTTTCGATTTTTATGAGGTTGGGTGGATCTTGGTTGGTCTCTGGCCCTTAGCCCTGATTCACACCACACCCCTTGATGTCTAGATCGAACCTTGGTCAATCAAATGGCCATTGGAATGATGAATGACAGCAAGCGAACCAATGCATCACAGTGCAGATTTTGGTGCGCTCGGGTGGGAGTTTCGGGTCTCTCATGGTGTGGTTCGCATTGTGGCTGGTCTTGTGCCCTTAGCCATGGTTCAAAGCCTTCCTTGGGATGTTGGTAAGGGTCCCTGGTCGGTGGTGCAAGCCCAATGGCCGGCGGACTCGAAAACGACGCAAGCAACGCACTTGCACAGCTGCTGGAATTTGACAGCAGGTTGCTGTGACGTTTAGAAGGCTCGTTTGAGTTCTCGGTTGGCTTTTAGCCCATGGCCTTGGACTGGACAGTGCCTCATTGAGTTAGGAAGGTCATGTTTTCGACCGTTATTTATGCGATATGGCTTGTGGTTCATTCACTATGTGGGAGCATTATTTATACGGTCGCCAGTGACCGCTCAGTTCAGGTTGGTACCACCCGGTCGCCAGTGACCGATCAGTTCAGGATGGTACCATCGGGTCTTCAGTGACCGCCAGCTCAGTTCCAGGCTCCCCGGTAGTCAGTTACCGATCAGTTCAGCTTAGTGCAGTGGCCACAGGCGTAAACATAATCTCAACAGAAAATTTTATCAGTTATTTCAGTACAGGCTCCAAGGAGCAAATATTTTTACTGTGATTATCAGTTCAGTTATGCACGTATTATAATTGCTCAGATCAGTTTATTTTCAGCATGCCTCATGACATGAAATTTTATCCCATGCTTATTATAATTCAGATTTTTACTCGTTACCTGCAATATATGCATGCTGAGTCTTTAGACTCACTAGACTTGATTGTTGTAGGTACTGATGAGGCCAGGGCCGAGGGCGGGGACCAGTGAGCTAGCTTGGGTCGGCAGTAGTGGCACCCGAGGACCTCAGTGCAGCAGTTGTTATTTTCTTTCGCAAACAATTTTTATCAGTCATTGGATAATTTTCAAATTGTTATTGTTGGCAAAACTTTATTTTTCTTCCGCTGCTATTATTTTAAACATTGAACTTGATTCATCAGTTGATTTTATGAATGAGGCCGTTTAAGTTTCTTTTAAAAAGAAAAATTTTAATTTCCGCAAATTTTCAAGCAAGAAGTTTTAGGGGCCTTTACAATTGGTATCAGAGCGGTGGTTCTGTATAAGGTTTCACTACTACTGACTGCGAGAAGCTCACGAAGCCACATCTTCGGTCTGTAAGTTTTACAGTTCAGCATTTTGTTCAGCAGTTTATTTAAAGCATGAATTTATTTTGTCAGCCTGCTTCCAGATTTTCAGTATTTCAGTGTTCAGTTATAATAAATTATGGAATTATGCATGTTAGTTACGTACGGGTTATGTATGGAACAGTATGCCCCCTAGGCGCCAAGTTGGACGCCTGAGAGGTGGTGGCGAGCACCGTCGCGAGGACGATGATCAGAGACAAGAGAGGCAGACACCTCCTCCTCCTCCTCCTCCACCTCCTCCACCGCCCCCACCGGACATGAATGCCCAGATGTTAGCTGGGATGACTCAGTTCTTTGCCCAGTTTGCGGGGGGCAATGCCTCAGCCGTAGCCGCAGCCGCAGCCAGGCCAACAGGGCCCGAGGCTGTTTATGAGAGGTTCATGAAAATACGCCCGAAGGAGTTCTCAGGGACATCTGACCCCATGGTTGCCGAGGGATGGATCAAATCCCTCGAGGTTATTTTCGAGTTTATGGAGCTAGGGGACACTGACCGAGTTCGATGTGCCACCTATTTATTCAGTGGTGATGCCCGCTTGTGGTGGGAAGAAGCTTCGGTAGCCTTGAACTTGGCTACGCTGACATGGGATCGTTTCACAGAGGTTTTCTACTCCAAGTACTTTACTGAAGAAGTGCGCACCCGGTTGACCACGGAGTTTATGAGCTTGAGACAGGGTGATATGACTGTTACGGAGTTCATCCGTAAGTTCGAGAGGGGCTGTCACTTTGTGCCCCTGATAGCAAATGATGCCAGAGCAAAGATGATGCATTTTCTGGTGGGACTACGGCCGATCTTGCGCCGTGATGTTAGGGTATCCGACCCTACTACTTATGAGATTGCGGTCTCCAAAGCCTTAGCCGCAGAGCAGGATCAGCGGGACATCGAGAGAGACCGCCAGGGCAAGCGCCCAATCCAGGCACCGCACCGCCCTCCTCCTCATCAGCATCAGCAGCAGAATAAGAGGCCGTATCATGGACCGCCCAGGAACCGAGGCCAGCAGCAGCAGCAGCAGCAGCGGGGACGCCCAGCCCCGAGGACTCAGGAGATTCCAGTCTGTCCCAGGTGCTCACGTCGCCATCCTGGAGCATGTATGGCTGGATCAGGAAAGTGTTTTAAGTGTGGCAGTACAGACCACATGTTGCTGCAGTGCCCTCATAGGAATCTTCCTACTCAGGGCAGAGTTTTCGCTCTCCATGCCGCGGAAACCAACCCTGAGACCATGTTATTGACAGGTACCTTTATGCTTTGAATTATTATTGAATTTCCGTGTTTTGGGAATCGGGATTTAGATTTGAACTTAGAAATTCAATAGGGTTGCATGCTCTACTTAGTATTATTTTCGGGACTTAGATAGAAGAACTTTGACATTTGCATGCCTATAAGCTTAGCTCTCGTAATCTTGGGTTCTGCTTAGTATTCCGAACTTTCAGGGAGAATTTTCATAGCCGGCAAAGCTACCAAGGCCTTAATAGATTCAGGGGCCACTCACTCGTTTATATCGGAGGTCTTTGCAAACTTTCTAAAGATCAAGACCATTGGGCTAGACATAGCCTTTTCAGTAGTGTTGCCGTCAGGCGAGGAGATGGCAGCCACCAATGTTATCCGAGATATAGACCTTGAGCTGCACGGTAAGCTTGTATATGCGGATCTGATTGTGCTACCGATGCCGGAATTTGACATCATCCTAGGGATGGACTGGCTACTGAAGAACAGAGTGTTGATAGACTTCCAGCGGAGATCTGTTCTCGTCCGACCGCCTGGAATGGAGCAGTTCTTATTTGAGCCGGACAGGTACTTTTCGTTACCGCGCATTATTCCATATGTTCAGGCTAGGAAACTCATGCATAGAGGGTGTCGGGCATTTCTAGCGACCTTTTTATCTGTCCCCGAAGAACCCAGCCAGTCAGCCTCAGATGTTCCGATTGTCAGAGATTTCTTAGACGTTTTTCCCGAAGACGTCTCTGTTATGCCACCTGAGAGAGAGGTGGAGTTTTCCATTGAGCTTATGCCAGGTACGGCTCCGATATCCAAAGAGCCGTACCGATTAGCACCGACAGAGATGGCAGAGCTTAAAAAGCAGATTCAGGAACTTCTCGACAAGGAATTCATTCGCCCGAGCTTTTCACCATGGGGCGCGCCAGTCTTGTTTGTTAAGAAGAAGGATGGCTCGATGAGGCTTTGCATTGACTATCGGGAGTTGAACAGGGTTACAGTTAAGAACAAATACCCACTTCCGAGGATTGAGGATCTGTTTGATCAGTTGCAGGGAGCTTCGATTTTCTCTAAGATAGATCTGCGTTCTGGTTATCATCAGTTGAGAGTGAGAGATGCTAATGTCTCGAAGACCGCTTTCAGGACTCGTTATGGTCACTACGAGTTCCTTGTGATGCCGTTCGGTCTTACGAATGCGCCAGCGATCTTCATGGATCTCATGAATCGCGTATTTCAGCCTTACCTCGACCAGTTTGTGATAGTGTTCATAGACGACCTACTCGTCTACTCCAAGAGTCAGGAGGAGCATAGCAGGCATCTGACTACAGTGTTGCAGACCTTGCAGAAGCACAAATTATTCGCAAAGTTCAGTAAATGCGAATTCTGGTTAGAAAAGGTGGCGTTCTTAGGTCACATCGTCTCCAGCAGTGGCATCGAGGTAGACCCCGCAAAGGTTGCAGCAGTCAGAGATTGGGTTGTGCCTCAGAATGCATCCGAGATCCGCAGTTTTCTTGGGCTAGCAGGATATTACAGGAAGTTCATTCAGGGATTCTCCTCCATTGCCGTTCCACTCACAGTACTGACAAAGAAAAATGTGAGGTTTGTATGGAGCGATGAGTGCCAGAAGAGCTTCGATACTTTGAAGCAAGCTCTTATTTCCGCACCAGTTTTGGCCACACCGTCAGGACCCGGCGAGTTTGTTCTGTATACCGATGCTTCGAAGCTCGGTCTTGGCGCAGTATTGATGCAGCATGGGAGAGTGATAGCATATGCTTCTCGACAGCTGAAAATCCACGAGAAGAACTACCCCACCCATGATCTAGAGTTGGCCGCAGTAGTTTTATGCCTTGAAGATTTGGAGGCACTATCTGTATGGAGAGAAATGCCAGATCTTTACCGACCACAAGAGCCTCAAGTATTTCTTTACACAGAAGGAGCTGAACATGCGTCAGAGGCGTTGGTTGGAGCTTGTGAAAGACTATGATTGTGACATTAGCTACCACCCGGGTAAAGCTAATGTAGTTGCGGATGCTTTGAGCAGAAAATTCGCAGTGATGGCTCATTTGACGATGCAGAAACCTCTTCAGATTGAGATGCAGAGGTTCGGTCTTGAGACTTATCCTCGAGGTAGAGTTCCTCATCTATCTACCTTGACCATTCAGTCTTCTCTTTTGGACCGTATTCGCAGTGGTCAGGTCGCAGATGAGCAGTTGGCATAGTGGAAGAAGAGAGATGAATCCAAGGGCAGTGTCTTGTATTCAGTCAGCGACGGTATAGTGCGATACCGAGACAGGATGTGGGTTCCTATCAGTGATTCTATCCGAGCAGACATCTTATCGGAGGCCCATACGTCCCCGTACTCCATTCACCCTGGGAGTACAAAGATGTACAAAGATCTGCAGCTATTGTATTGGTGGCCAGGGATGAAGAATGACATCAGGCGTTTTGTATCCGAGTGCCTGACTTGCCAGTTGGTGAAGGCCGAGCATCAGAGACCAGCAGGTTTGCAAAAGCCTCTTCCTATTCCCGAGTGGAAGTGGGAGAACATTACCATGGACTTTGTGACCGGATTGCCGAGATCAGCCAGAGGATCGAATGCCATTTGGGTGATTGTAGATCGTCTTACCAAATCAGCGCACTTCTTACCTATTAAGACGACATTCACCATGATTCAGTATGCAGAGTTGTATAACCGGGAGATAGTCCGACTTCATGGTATTCCAGTTTCGATCGTATCCGACAGAGATCCTAGATTCACTTCCTCATTTTGGAAGAGCTTGCATTCGACTTTGGGTACGAAGCTGCTGTTTAGCACAGCTTTCCATCCGCAGACAGATGGACAGTCGGAGCGAGTTATTCAGATTTTGGAGGATCTTCTTCGCGCTTGCGTCATTGATTTCTCAAGGAGTTGGGAGTCGAACTTACCATTGGTAGAGTTCACCTATAACAACAGTTTCCAGTCGTCTATAGGTATGGCTCCATATGAAGCACTGTATGGTCGCAAGTGCAGATCTCCTGTTCATTGGGATGAAGTAGGAGAGAGAGCAGATTTGGGTCCAGAGATTGTTCAGCAGGCAGCAGATGTAGTAGTCAAGATCCGTGATAGGATGAGGACTGCTCAGAGCCGACAGAAGAGTTATGCCGATCAGCGGAGGAGAGACTTACAGTTTGCAGTGGGCGATCATGTCTTCGTGAAAGTGGCACCTATGAAGGGTGTCATGAGATTTGGGAAGAAAGGGAAGCTCAGCCCGAGATTCATTGGACCGTTTGAGATCCTTGACAGAGTTGGGATGCTAGCGTATCGTGTGGCTCTTCCGCCGAATCTGGCCGGAGTACACAATGTCTTTCACATCTCGATGCTGAGAAAGCACATGGCGAACCCTTCGCATGTGCTGAATTTTGAGCCGTTGCAGCTTACTCCGAACTTATCTTATAAGGAGAGACCGTGCAGATCCTAGACAGACAGGAGAAGAAGCTTCGGAACAAGCTTGTTAAGCGAGTCAAAGTCCAATGGCTCAACCATTCAGAGGAGGAAGCTATGTGGGAGTCTGAGTCAGAGATGAGGGAGCGTTACCCCGAGTTATTCGGTGAGTTCTAATTTCGAGGACGAAATTTCTTTTAAGGGGGGAAGGATTGTAGAACCCGTAAATCAGTCTACGTATAAGCCGTGCATAATTCTATTATTTTAAAATTTAATTGACTTCAGTGCATGTTTATTTTAATGCATTTCTTTGAAGTTAATTATTTTATTATTTCAGTTCAGTAGCTTGATTTTCAGCTTTTCAGTAAATTCAGTGAGGCCGGACCGGAGTTGGAGCATAGAGATAAATTTAATAATTTGGAATTATTACTAGAATTTATTTAAGCTAATTAATATGTGATTCTAGTGTAAAATAAAGTTTATGGGATTATCCAATTAAGTTGAGATAGAATAGTAAATAAGTTAGATAATTAGTTTCTTAATTCCATAAAATATTTATTGGGTAAATTAAACACTAGAGATTTAAAGTGCAAGGTTTAAGAAAATATTTTTCCTCCCCATTTATCCTAAAAATTTTCGGCCACCTTGATTGTTTAAACAATTATTTGCCTTAGCGAGCCTGGGGACGATCCATTCCAGTTGGTAAAGTTTCAGGATATTTTCATTATCGTCAGTTAATTATTTTGCGTGTATGAAAACAGAAAATGATTATTTTTGAGATTTATGCGATATGGCTTGTGGTTCATTCACTATGTGGGAGCATTATTTATACGGTCGCCAGTGACCGCTCAGTTCAGGTTGGTACCACCCGGTCGCCAGTGACCGATCAGTTCAGGATGGTACCATCGGGTCTTCAGTGACCGCCAGCTCAGTTCCAGGCTCCCCGGTAGTCAGTTACCGATCAGTTCAGCTTAGTGCAGTGGCCACAGGCGTAAACATAATCTCAACAGAAAATTTTATCTGTTATTTCAGTATAGGCTCCAAGGAGCAAATATTTTTACTGTGATTATCAGTTCAGTTATGCACGTATTATAATTGCTCAGATCAGTTTATTTTCAGCATGCCTCATGACATGAAATTTTATCCCATGCTTATTATAATTCAGATTTTTACTCGTTACCTGCAATATATGCATGCTGAGTCTTTAGACTCACTAGACTTGATTGTTGTAGGTACTGATGAGGCCAGGGCCGAGGGCGGGGACCAGTGAGCTAGCTTGGGTCGGCAGTAGTGCACCCAAGGACCTCAGTGCAGCAGTTGTTATTTTCTTTCGCAAACAATTTTTATCAGTCATTGGATAATTTTCAAATTGTTATTGTTGGCAAAACTTTATTTTTCTTCCGCTGCTATTATTTTAAACATTGAACTTGATTCATCAGTTGATTTTATGAATGAGGCCGTTTAAGTTTTTTTAAAAAGAAAAATTTTAATTTTCCGCAAATTTTCAAGCAAGAAGTTTTAGGGGCCTTTACATCTACTGAAGTCGAGCCCAGCATTGACAGATCTGCCAGTGGTTTGCGAGTTTGCAGATGTTTTCCCTGATGAGATACCGGGGTTATCTCCAGCGCGAGAGGTTGATTTCAGCATAGATCTTGTGCCAGGCAGTGTTCCTATTTCGAGAGCTCCGTATAGGAGGGCACCGATAGAGCTGAAAGAGTTGAAAGCACAGTTGGAAGATCTTCTGTCCAAGGGATATATCAGACCCAGTGTATCTCCTTGGGGTGTTCCGGTGCTTTTCGTTAGAAAGAAAGATGGTTCGATGCGACTGTGTATTGATTACCGACAGTTGAACAAGGAAACAGTGAAGAACAAGTATCCTTTGCCTCGCATCGACGATTTGTTTGATCAGTTACAGGGATCTTCTGTATACTCGAAGATTGATTTGAGATCAGGGTATCATCAGCTCAGAGTTAGAGACGTTGATATTCCGAAGACTGCATTCCGAACCAGGTATGGACATTACGAGTTTATTGTTATGCCTTTCGGGTTGACGAATGCACCAGCGGTATTTATGAGTTTGATGAACCGCATCTTTCAGAGATATTTAGATGATTTTGTGATTGTGTTCATTGATGATATTTTGGTATATTCGAAGAGTCTGATTGAGCATGCAGAGCATTTGAGAATTGTATTACAGACTTTGAGAAAAGAGCAGTTATACGCTAAATTGTCCAAGTGCGAATTCTGGCTGAAACAGGTTGTCTTTTTGGGGCACATTATATCTGGAGATGGTATTGCGGTAGATCCGAGTAAAGTTGAGGCTGTGATCAATTGGCCGAGACCGACTTATGTGCCGGAGATACGCAGTTTCATGGGTCTAGCCGGGTATTATCGTCGTTTTATTCGAGATTTCTCCAGTATAGCGAAGCCTATCACTCAGTTGACACAGAAGAACATGCCATTTGTGTGGTCTGAAGATTGGGAAGCCAGTTTTTTAGAGTTGAAGAAGAGACTGACTAGTGCGCCTGTCTTGACGATTCCTTCAGGTACAGGTGAGTTCGTTGTATACTGTGACGCATCTCATAGAGGGCTAGGGTGTGTTCTTATGCAGCGAGGGCACGTGATAGCATACGCCTCTAGACAGCTGAAGCCACACGAGACCCGTTATCCGATTCATGATCTTGAATTGGCGGCGATTGTCTTTGCCTTGAAGATCTGGCATCATTATCTGTATGGCGAGAAATTTGAGATCTATTCCGATCATAAGAGCCTAAAGTACCTCTTTTCTCAGTCAGAGTTGAACATGAGGCAGCGACGATGGCTTGATCTGCTGAAAGATTTTGATTGCGAGATCAAGTACTATCCAGGAAAGTCGAATGCAGCGGCAGACGCCTTGAGTCGAAAGGTATGTGCTCTTTCCTTATCGACAGTAGGTGTATCGAATTTAGTAGAGGATTGTTGCTTGTCTGGGTTGACATTTGATACAGAGAGTAGACCGTTGCGACTTGCTACGATTCAGATTGAGCCAGATTTGATTTTGAGGGTCAAAGAGGCGCAGAGAACTGATCCGAGCATTCAGAGATCGATTGATATGGTCAGAGCTGGTCATATATCAGAGTATCAGGTTAGAGATTCTGTTCTGTATGTGAATAACCGCTTAGTAGTGCCAGATGTTTCAGATCTGAGACGACAGATCATGTCAGAGGCACACGGTAGTCGGTTCAGCATTCATCCTGGTGGCAGGAAGATGTACAATGATTTGAAGACGCAATTCTGGTGGAAGCAGATGAAGACAGATATTGCAGAATTTGTGTCTAAATGCCTGAATTGCCAGCAGGTGAAAGCAGAAAGAAAGAAGCCCGGAGGTTTACTTCAGAGTTTGTCTATTCCTGAATGGAAATGGGATCACATTTTCATGGATTTCGTGACGAAGTTACCTCTATCTTCGCGAGACTGTGACGCGATTTGGGTTGTGATAGACAGACTGACCAAATCAGCGTGCTTTATTCCGTACAGAATGACCTATCGACACGATCAGATGGCAGAATTGTATGTCAGAGAGGTCGTTAGATTGCACGGTGTGCCGAAGTAGATCGTATCAGATCGTGATCCACTATTCACTTCTCACTTCTGGCACAGTTTGCAGCAGGCTCTAGGTACGACTTTACACCTGAGCACTGCTTATCATCCTCAGACGGACGGACAGTCAGAGCGGACTAACAGACTTTAGAGGACATGCTAAGAGCTGTAGTACTAGACTTTGGTACTAGTTGGCAAGATTCACTGCCGTTGTGTGAGTTTTCATACAACAACAGCTATCAGACTAGCATTGAGATGACACCGTTCGAAGCTTTATACGGAAAGAAGTGCAGATCTCCGTTGTATTGGGATGATATCTCTGAGGTACCAGAGTTGGGGCCCGATATGATTCGGGAAATGACCGAGAAGGTGAAGATCATTCAGAAGCGAATGAAGATGGCACAGGATAGGCAAGCGAAATACGCCAATATCAGACGCAGACCGTTGATATTTGAGCAGGGAGATAGAGTATTTTTTAATATTTCACCCTTCAGAGGCGTCGTCAAATTTGGCAAGCGGGGAAAATTGTCTCCTAGATACGTCGGTCCGTATGAGATCCTTGAGAAGATTGGCGATCGAGCTTACAGACTTGCTCTTCCTCCTTCTTTGTCGGGAATACATGATGTTTTTCATATATCGATGTTGCGCAGATATATGTCAGATGATTCTCATGTCATTCAGCCTGACGAAGCCGAGCTAGATCAGACTCTGAGCTATGTTGAAAGATCGATACAGATTCTTGATCAGAAAGAAAAACAGCTTAGAACCAAGACCATTCCGCTTGTGAAGGTTCAGTGGAGTCGTCATGGCATCGAGGAAGCAACTTGGGATACAGAATCTGATATGAGACAGAAACATCCCGAGCTATTCATATGATGTGAGTCTTCCTTGCAGTTTTGATTATACTGTTTTGTATATACTTGCATGATTATTTGCTTACGAGTTCGAGGACGAACTCCTGTCTAAGAGGGGGAGAAATGTAAGGCTCGAGAATTATCAGTTGTCATTGATGTTAGATTTGAAGAGGTGAGAATGCATGACATAAAAATGAGAATTTTTAAAGAATGGCCGAAGCCATACCGCACCTGCGTCTCGGACAAGACCGCACCCACGGTGTATTATTCAGAATTATGAAGTTTGGCCGTAGCATCACCGCACCCCGCGGTCTTGCAGAGACTGCACCCGCGGTCGACGATTTCTGGAAAATAAATGCTGCCGAAAGAGAGAAATTTATTGTACAAATTAAATAAATATGTGGTCAAGAAGCATAAACTTTGTCTGATTCCATGATGTTATAAAAAAAAGAAAAAAATATATAAGGAAAAAATATATAATAAGAACAACTAGATTTTGAATCAATGGATTTTCTATCTTTTGATTAGTTTGGCTCGTTTGTCTGTCTGCATTCTGTAAACCATTTTTCTGAGCATTTATCTGTATTCCAACTCCATGAGACAAATCGTTGCCATAAATTGAAACATTTATTAACCTGTGAGGATATGGAGTTGAGACTCTTACTAAGAATTTCTGAAGGCCGTGTACATTTAACTACCTGAAATAAGCTTTGAATTGATTATCTCAAATTATTTCATAAATTATAATTATGATGATCTTGATATAATTTTGACAGTTTTCAAATTTAATTTAAACACTTAGATAGTTCTGATTACATTCTATTTAAATTAATCAATATGTTTTGTATTGCTATTACATTTAAATTGCTAGGGACTAGCAATAAGCTGGTTGGGAGGTGTGATAAACATAAAAATTGTACATTAATTAAATGTTTTATAATATAAATATATAGTTTTTGTTTTATTAAATGTTTAAATATTATATGTTTTATAATAAATTGTATAAAATATAAGTTGTTGAGTAATTACAAGTTTTTACTATTTTTTACAGGTTCGATAAAACAAGAATAAACTTGGCGTTGCAAATAGGATTAAGATGATTCTTGGACCTATAGAAAGTTGATGTTAATATCTACAATATTGATGGCAAGCATGAGATAAAAATCCTCTAACAATTGAGATCAAATTAAGCAACAAATAAAGTTACCAAAGGAGTGGCATTTTTTCCATGCTCTAGTATTTTGACCATATCTCTCAAATTACTTGATCAAAGGTTTGAAAAAAATACCACAACTAGACAACTCAATTATCCACATGTTTCTTTTTATGTGAAGAAGCAAATTCGGAGAAGAAGATTTTCAAAAGTGATGTGTAATATAATATAATATCTTGGAACACCAATGAAGACTTATGTGTAAAAAAAATAATATTTTATTTATAGTTTTCTCCCCAAATTTGGCTATAAATAGGGGTGCATTGTAATGTATTGAGATATCTCTCATTCTATGAACAAACCTTTGAGTTCGTAATATTTCTCTCTATGTTTTCTTTTATTTCTTCATTTAAATATAATTAGCATGATAATTTCATATTCAAAGTTTTACACTTTGAATAATGAATAGCCAACTTCCTAAAGTTGAGATGAAAAGGTGAAACTCTTGGCATGATAATAAGGTTACTAAAAGATAAGAATCTATGTTTTATATTATTTATTTATTATTTATTGTTTATGTTATATTTATTTCTTTGAGTATTTTTATACCCTACTTATAAGTGGGAGTTTTGATTTATTGTTGCTATATATTACACTAAATTCTTGGAACCATTTAAATGTTAGTTTGGTATTACTAACCATTTAAAGTGGATGCCTTGATTTATTATATATGAATATATTATAATATTAATTTCTTGGTATCATTTAAATGTTAGTTTGGTTTTACCAACCATTTAAAATGGAAACCTTGATTTACTATATATAAATATATCATAATATTAATTTCTTGGTACCATTTAAATGTTAGTTTGGTTTTACCAACCATTTAAAGTGAGAACCTTGATTTAGTGTTTACAAATATATATATAGCACAATAAATACTTGACCACATTTATAAGTTTTGGTATATATTATATACTTATAAGATAATAATATATAACATAATATAAATATGATTATTTAATATATTGGAACCATTTTATTAAGTGGATTTCAATATTGTTCGTTAATGTTAACTTTATTAAAATACCAAGAGTGGATCCTTTAATCTCAACTACTTAAATTAAAATTTGAACAATTAAAATTTACCCATTAAAGATTCAAACAATTAAAATTAAAAAGAAACAAAAACAAAAACAAAACAAAAAGACATTGTAGTCGACTTGTAATTACCTTAGCTTCCTTGTGGATACGATATCGGACTCATCGAATTATACTACTTGTGGACAACTTGCTCTTGGGAGTGCAACATTCAAAGTCGCAACAGTTACACTCAGAACAGATCGATGATTAATAATAATCATTTGAAAACACCTTATGAGATCTGGCATGGACGCAAAAGTGTGGTTTCTTACTTCAAAATATTCGGCTGTAGATGTTTTATTCTTGACAATGGCAAAAATCATTTAAAAGCCTTTGATGCTAAATCTGCAGAGGAATATTTCTGGGATATTCATCAGTTAGCAAAGCTTATAGAGTCTTTAACAAGAGCACACTAAATGTTGAAGAATCTATACATGTTGTCTTTGATGAAACTGTACTAACTGATAAGCCAACTGATCCAGTTGAGCTAGTTGATAAATTTACAGATATCAGTTTGGAAGATGATAATGAAGAAGAGAATCATATCCATCGAGACAATCTCCAAACACCTGAACTAGTAGTGTTAGATCAACCAGTTGAATAGGAAGCTGTTCCTAGTAATCAGTTGGAAGAGCCTATTGAGAATATTCAATTACCAACTGATACAGCAACTGAAACTGAAGAAAACACTCAGTTGCAAACTGAAGCAGTTGCTGACTTGGATACAACAAACGCTGAACTCAGATGGAAGAAATCACATCCTACAGAATTGGTAATAGGTAACTCATCTGATCCGATGAGAACTAGAATGTAGAACCCGTAAATCAGACTACGTATAAGTCATGCATAATTCTAGTATTTAAAATTTAAATAATTTTTATCGCATGAGTATTTAAATTTAATTATTTTCCGTAGCAGTTTAAATTTGTATCATTTCAGTTAATTCAGTGAGGCCGGACTGGAGTTGGAGTTTTGAGATAGAATTTAAGATTCAGAAAACATTTCCAGAATTTATTTTAGCTAGCAAGTAAGTTAATTTAAGTTAATAGGAGGTTTAGGGATTTATTTAAGCAACTTGAGGTGAGTAGAAAATAAATTCATTTAAGTTCCATAATTAAGGGATTAATTCACTATTATTTAAGGGATAGGTAACGCTCTTAAGGTAATAAAATTTATCAACTAAACAATATTTCCCTTCACTTTTATTTCATATTTTCGGCCCCCTTAGTTGCTAGATCGTTCTTTGCCAACTCAACACCTTGGACCCTTTCTTTGTTATTTAATAAGTAGGATAATCCTTTTATTTTTGGAGCACCATTTAATTAATATTAGATCATATCCAAGCCTTGTATAACATGTATAAATCGGTCATATGCTCCCCTCCAAGAAGACTTGTTCAAAAAATTTCAAAATTTAAATGAGATGAAGACTTAGTCTTGCCCTTGAACCCCTTTATTAGTGGATCTTCCCCTCACCCTCCTAACCATCATTCTCCACCCCCATGACAAAAATTCAGAGCATTTAGAGTAGAAAAATCGTGACCCTCATAGCTAGAAACAAGAGAGAAAAATCGAGCAAGAAGCAAGATAAGAAAGCGCTCCACCACCTCCGCGCCGGATCGTCTCATTCTTTCGTTTTTCTTTCAAACGAAACCAGGCATGAATATATTCTTCCTTGAATCTTCAATCAAGTCCTATTATCATTTATTTTCATTACATGATCATGTTTTGATAAGCAAAAACCGAAATATATCAAGAACATTTTGAAATAAAACATGCAGAATTTTTCGTTTCCTTTTTGTGCTTCACAGGTTGCTTTGTTTAGTGGGTTTCAGGTATTGGTTCGGTTCCAGTGTAGAACCCGTAAATCAGTCTACGTATAAGCCATGCATAATTCTAAATTTTTAAATTTAATTGACTTCATTGCATGATTATTTTAAATGCATTTCTTTGAAGTTAATTATTTTATTATTTCAGTTCAGTAGTTTGATTCTTAGCATTTCAGTTATTTCAGTGAGGCCGGACCGGAGTTGGAGTTTTGAGATAGAATTTAAGATTCGAGACATATTTCCGGGAGTTAATTTAGCCTAGCAAGTAAGTTCATTTAAGTTAATAAGAAGGTTTGAGGACTTAATTTAATTACTCGAGGTGATTAAGAAATAAGTTCCTTTAAGTTACTTAATTAAGGGTTTTATTCAATAAATTAATTAAAGATTAGTAAGGCTTTTAAGGATTATTAAATTACTAGATAATCAATTTCCCCCTACCATTTATCATGCATTTTCGGCCACCCCCTTGCCTAGACCACACATTGCCAACTCATCAACTTTGACCATTTCTTTGCATGTAATTTGTAGGATAATTCTAGGATTTTTGGGAGCACAATTTAATTAATTAATGGACATATCCTAGTCTAGAAAACAAGGTAGAATTCGGCCACCCCAAGTCTAGATTCATCCAAGAATTCAAATTTCAAATTTGAGTAGACTTAGTCTTGATTCTCCCTTATATTTTGCACCCACTTCCCTCACTCCCCTAACCATCTCCCCCTCCCTTAGTCTCGAAATTTAGAGACATTTCAGAGTAGAATTTCGTGACCCTCATAGCTAGATACAGGAAAGAAAAATCGAGCAAACAAGGTAGAATAGAAAGCGCTCCACCTCCTCCGCGCCGAGTAGTCGCATCCTTTCGTTTTTCCATCAAACGAATCAAGGCATGTCTAGATTTCTTTCAAAACCTCAATCAAGTCATATACTGAATTTTTAATATCACATGTGGATGATTTTTATCATGAAAACCGAAATATCCATCAAAGAACTTTTAGAAAATACATGCAGATTTTCGGCCCTTCCTTGGCAACCTCACGTTTTTTCTGAGTTTTGGTGGTTTCAGGTTATGGTTCGACTCCAGGCTCCCAAGGTGACTCCTAGACACGTAATAGGATGCATTAGGATCATATTGGTCCGTTCGTTCAAGCCCCTTGTCGCTGGAAATTCAGAATTTGACAGCAACTTCAATTCTACCATTTTTGCTTTTCGAAATTTCAGTTTTATGTCAAGGGGATTTGATTTGATCTTGGCTGCCCTAGTGCTTATAGCCATGGTTAGATCACTCCCTAGCAAGTCTAAGACGTGACTAAGTCGCCCTTTTGGTGGCTTGGTCCATGGATCATCGGTTTTTACACAAAACGTTAGAACAGTCCCCTCTTCCCCTTCGGCTTTCTCATTATACAGCATATGAGTTTCGGTTTTTGTTGCTTGGTATGAATCTTGGTTGGCCTATGGCCCTTAGCCACGGTTCATACCATGCACCTAGATGTCTAGATCGTAGCCATTGTCAATCAAATGGCCACTGAACGACACGAGACATCAATCGAAGCAACACACTACACACGCATACAAAAGCATTCTCGGGATGAGTTTTCGGTTGTTGCTGGAATGGTGCGAATTATGGCTGGCCAAAAGCCCTTAGCCATGGTTCAAATCATTCCTTAGGATGTTGGTAAGGGTCTCTGGTGGGTGGTTCACGCCCCAATGGCCGATAGACTCGAAACCAACACAAGACGCACCGGTGCGCAGCTGCTGGAAATTTACAGCAAGTTGCTGTGTTGTTTAGAAGGCTCGTTCGAGTTCTCGGTCGGCTTTTAGCCTATGGCCTTGGACTGGACAGTGTCCCATTGAGTTAGGAAGGTCATGTTTTGACCGTTCGTGATTCGGATCATTTTTGAGGTCGTACGAGAATTTACGATGTGATGTGCCAAATTGACTCTCGAAAGAGCGTTTCACGTTTTGGCCTCCATTCACCTAGATTTCGACCCTCATCATTTTAGGAGCATAAGTTCATAATTTTAAGCGTATTTTAATCATGACTATACGTCGGTTCAATGTTGGTTCGGGTTGGTTCGGAGTCATGATTAAATACGAAGTCGTTAGACGTAATTGTCGCATTTTCAAACTTAATTGCATAGTTCGGTCAAGTATAAGCCATTGCATATTTTTCATGGCAGTTAGGTTGCAGTGAGCCTTGGGACGATCCAATCCAGGTTGTAAAATATACAGGAATTTTAATTATGCCAAGTAATTATTTTACGTGCATTAAATAGAAAATGATTTTTTTTTAGATTTATGCGATATGACTCGTGGTTCATTCACTATGTGGGAGTATTATTTTATACGGTTGTCAGTGACCGCTCAGTTCAGTTTGGTACCACCCGGTCGCCAGTGACCAGCCAGCTCAGTTCAGTTTCAGACTCTCAGGTAGCCAGTTACCGATCAGTTCAGCTTAGTGCAGGGGCCACAGGCGTAAAACATAATCTCAACAGAAAATTTTACCAGTTATTTCAGTACAGGGCTCCAAGGAGCAAATATTTTCACTGAGATTTTCAGTTCAGTTATGCACGTATTATAATTGCTCAGTACAGATTATTTTCAGCAGGCCTCATGACATGATATTTTATCCCATGCATATTTTACTTCAGATTTTACTCGTTACCTGCGATATATGCATGCTGAGTCTTTAGGCTCACTAGACTTGATTGTTGTAGGTACTGATGAGGCCAGGGCCGAGGGCGGGGACCAGTGAGCCAGCTTGGGTCGGCAGTAGTGGCACCCGAGGACCTCAGTTTCAGCACTTGCCATTTTATTTTTACTGCTCAAATATTTTATCAGTTGTTGAATACTTTAATTTTTATTTTGGCAAGTATAATTTCTTCCGCTGCTATTTTGAACGTTAAACATTTTATCAGTTTTGGTATGAATGAGGCACTCCATTTATTTTAAAAGAAAAATTATAAATTTCCCACAAATTTTCAAGCAAGGATTTTCGGGCCTTTACATCCAGGCTCCCAAGGCGACATCTAGAAATGTAATAGGATGCATTAGGACCATGTTGGTCCATTCATTTAACCCCATGCACGCTGTAAAACACGAAAATGACAGCAACTCCACCTGTTGTCCATTTGAGCTTTTCGAAATTTTGTGTTCCTATCATATAGGAAATGAATCTGATCATGGCTGCCACAAGGCCTATAGCCATGGTTAGATAACTCCCCTAGCATGTCTAAGACGTGACTAAGTCTCTCTTTTGGTGGCTTGGTCCATGGTGAATCAGTTTTTAAATAAAACTAAAGAACAGCCGCTCCTGCACCCTTCGGCCCTCTTCTTTTTACAGCTTGTGTTGTTTCGATTTTTAGGGAATGGTGTGGATATTGGTTGGCCTATGGCCCTTAGCCACGGTTTAAACCATGCCCCTAGTGTCTAGATCGTATCATGGTCATTCAAATGGCCATTGGAACGATTCGTGACAGCAAAACAAAAGCAATGCATCCTACGTGCAGAATTTGTTCTCGGTTGGAACGTTCGGTTGTTTGCTGGTGTGATGCGAATTGTGGCTGGCCTAGGGCCCTTAGCAATGGTTCAAATCATTCCTTAGGATGTTGGTAAGAGGTTCTGGTCGGTGGTTTAAGCCCCAATGGCCGGTAGTCGCGAAAACGACATAAAGAAACGCAAGCATGCTGCTGTATTTTGTGGACAACAACTTGCTCCTGCGGTTCAGTGGCTTGTTCGAGTTCTCGGTTGGATTTTAGCCTATGCCCTTGGACTGGACAGTGACTCATTGAGTTGCGAATGTCATGTTTTTTACTGTTTGTGATTCGGATCATTTTTGAGGTCATACGAGAATTTACGGTGCGATGTGCCAAATTGACTCTCGAAAGAGCGTTTCATGTTTTGGCCTCCATTCACCTAGATTTCGGCCCTCACTATTTTAGAAACATTATTTCATCATTTTAGGCATATTTTAATCATGACTACTTGATGGTTCGGTGTTGGTTCGGGTGGCACGGAGTCTTGATTAAATACGAAGTCGTTAGGCGCAATTGTCTCAGTTTTCGGATTTAATTGCATAGTTTGGTCAAGTAAAAGTTATTGCATCTTTTTCATGGCATATTTAGGTTGCAGCGAGCCTGGGAGCGATCCAATCCAATCAGTATAATCATTACTGGATATTTAATTATGTGAATTAATTATATTACGTGCAAAAATATTCATTTTTTTTAGATTTATGCGATATTGCTTCTGGCCACTTTACTATCATGATTAAACCCGGTCGCCAGTTACCGGTTATGGGAGCATTATTAAATCCGGTCGCCAGTTATCGGTCTGGTCGCCAGTTACCGGTCAGTTCAGTTGTTTCACCCAGTGTACTGTGGTAGTATTCTGATCAGACGTACATTATCAAATCAGGTCGCCAGTTACCGGTCCGGTCGCCAGTTACCGGTCAGTTCAGTACAGTGGAGGGACCACTTGCGTAGACAATAATCTCACCAGAAAATTTTTACAAGTTATTTCATGACAGGGCTCTAAGGAGCAACCATTTTCATTTATGATTTCCCAGTTCAGTGATGCACGTATTATAATTAATCATGACACGACATTTTTACGATATGCCTCATGACATGATATTTTCACTTGCATGCAATTTTACTATTTATTCACTTGTTATTTACGATATATGCATGTTGCGGCTTTAGACTCACTAGACTTGATTGTTGTAGGTACTGATGATGTCGGGACCGAGGGCGGGGACCAGTGAGCTAGATTGGGTCGGCAGTAGTGGAACCCGAGGACCTCATTTACAACACTTGCCATTTTTTTTATTCTCAAACATTTTATCAGTTGTTGGATACTTTAACTTATTATTTTGGCGAGTAATAAATTCTTCCGCTGCTATTTTGATTATCTAAACTTGATTTATCAGTTGATTTTGTGAATGAGGCAATTTTGGTTGTTTTAAAAAGAAAATTTTAAATTTTTCCGCAAATTTTCAAACAGGGATTTTTAGGCCTCTACAGATGGTATCAGAGCAATGATTCTGTAAAGGATTGTACTACTACTGACCTCGAGAAGCTCACAAAGTCACGTCTTCGGTCTGTAAGTTTTACATTTACGCATTTTATTTAAAGCATGAATTATTTTAAACAACATGTTTCCATGAAATATTTTACGTTCAGATTTTAATTGTTCAGTGTTTATTTAAATTTAAAAATAAATTATGGAATTATGTATGTTGGATACGTTTGGAATTGGACATGTCTAAGAATTCGAATATTGGGCTTTAGAAGAGGTTGAAAATGATTTGACTATATTAATTTTTAGGTCAGTAGTGTTGATGTCCTCCTTATGGGTTATAAGTTAATCTTGAAAATTATGTATGCTTTTGAGACTTGTAGAATTTCTAAGAAATTATTGATAGTTCTTGGTAGCTAGTCGAGTAAATTTTTTAGGATTATAAATGTACAATTTGAGGATTTTAATTATCTATGGAAATGTAAGATTAATTATGAAAATTTATTTAGGAAGCATGCTCTACATAGTTGGATTTAAGGATTGAATTGCAGGAATTGAGAATTTTAAGGACCTAATTGTAATAACCAATGATTTGAGGACCTAGGTTCAAAAATAAAATTCTAAGGGACTATTTTAGAATTTACCGAATATTGGGATTTAATTTTGAGTTCGAGAATTTAAAAGTTTATTGAGATAAAGATGGAAAATTTTATGGGAAAATGATGCAAATTTCGAAGAGTTGTAGGGCCAAAATGTAAATTTGGAGAACTGTAAGGGTCAGATTGCAATTTTCAAAATTTTAAGGACGTGATTGCGAACTTTTGAGGAACACTTGGGATTTTAAGTATTTATAGAAATGTAAGACGTGTTATGGGAATTAATTTTGGGTTTAATAAACTTAAGACTTTTGAACCTTATGATACGAGAAATCTATAAAATGAAATTGGGAATACTGAGGACTAATGGGTAAATGTGTAACTTTCGATATTTATGGAAAAATTGAATGATATTCGAGGAAAGTAAGATTAATTCTACAATTTTAAGAAACTTGAGAACTTATTTAGTAGTAAGTGAGAATTGAATGGTTTTAATGGTAGGAATTTTCAGTTATTTAGGCTAAAATGAAATATTGAATATTTAGATGTTTGGGTTATAATGTTGTAATGAATGGTAACCAAGGACATTGTAGGATGAATCAATCTTAGACGTGAAAATTTAAGTGTTAGTGAAATCATGTTGTGGAAAATTAAGGATTTAAAGTGATGACGATTTAAATTTGATCGGCTAGTTAAGTTATAAGGATAAACATAGAGTTAGTAAATTTTTGGGAACATAAGTTTGATGTGTCACAAGTTTTAGTCATGATCTTAACAGTTAAGATTATACCTTGTGAGAATTTAAAATTTTTATGAAAACTGGGTACGATGATGGTTAGTTTAATTGGTAGACGCACGTAAGAGGTGAGGTGGACACCTTGTCTTGAGAAATTTTGGAAGTCATTAACAAAATTGGGACTAAACGGATATGTGTATTGGAATTATTTTATTCAAAGCTATTTGGATTAGGTAAATTTGAATTTCAAATTTATGAGATATTTGTTCATACGGAAGTTTTGGGTGGAATAAAAAAAAAAGAATTAGTTGTGTTCATTATAAGTTATCAATTGATTAATATTAAGATTTTTTTTATCAAGTATGAAATCTAAAAGCTTGATATGGGGATTCTAGAATTCTATGGGTTATAAGTGAAATTGGCTTATTAAAGTTAGTCTAATGCTACCATGGGCTAACTTATTAAGTTTATATGCTAGAATTAAGTAAGCATTAAGGATACATAAGAATACGACACCTGTTCCAATGAGGAAGTTCAGAGTCCTAGGCCTCAACTGGATTGTAATTGGGAAGAGGATAGTTTGAGCAGGTAATTGATGCTAGAAGTGTTATTATTAAGGTAGAAGGTCGAAGTTGTCTAATTGAGTTTTATGGATTAACGTTATTCGAGGTTTAAAATTTACAACGATTTCACACCAGGGATGCACTTCTAAATAATAAGTTACGTAAGTTTGGTGCCGTAAGATAAAGATTCGATTCAAGGATTTTAGGCTAATACTACTATGAGGTTGAAATAAGGTGTAAACTTTAAGCGTTTTACTGAGAATAGTAGTCGATCGGTAAATTTTGGTACAAAGGTTTCTTAAGTCGAACTGCATAAATGCTAATATAATAAGTCGATGAATATTACGAGTATAGTATAAGAAAAGTAAGGTGCGATAAGTTTAGACATCCATCTCTAGTATGAGAAACTGCGCGATAAGTCAAAATTCGGGGCTATAGTTGAATAGAACTAAGTCACCATAAGTTGTTTTAAGTTGTGCTTCACAAACGAGGACTTTGGTAGACAAATTTATTTAGGATTGAGGAGAAGTAAGGACAGATTAATATTTATCTTATCAGAGTAGCGCATCGGAAGCGTGGATTATTAGGATTCTAGAATTAAGAGTCTAAACTTTTTGTTTATCAAGGATAAGCGAATTTCGAGGACGAAATTTCTTTTAAGGGGGGAAGGATTGTAGAACCGGTAAATCAGACTACGTATAAGTCATGCATAATTCTAGTATTTAAAATTAAAATGATTTTTATCGCATGAGTATTTAAATTTAATTATTTCCGTAGCAGTTTAAATTTGTATCATTTCAGTTAATTCAGTGAGGCCGGACTGGAGTTGGAGTTTTGAGATAGAATTTAAGATTCAGAAAATATTTTCAGAATTTATTTTAGCTAGCAAGTAAGTTAATTTAAGTTAATAGGAGGTTTAGGGATTTATTTAAGCAACTGGAGGTGAGTAGAAAATATATTCATTTAAGTTCCATAATTAAGAGATTAATTCACTAAATTATTTAAGGGATAGGTAAGGCTCTTAAGCTATTAAAATTTATCAACTAAACAATATTTCCCTTCACTTTTATTTCATATTTTCGGCCCCCTTAGTTGCTAGATCATTCTTTGCCAACTCAACACCGTGGACCCTTTCTTTGTTATTTAATAAGTAGGATAATCCTTTTATTTTTGGAGCACCATTTAATTAATATTAGATCATATCCAAGCCTTGTATAACATGTAAAAATCGGTCATATGCTTCCCCCCCACCCCCCAAGAAGACTTGTTCAAACAATTTCAAAATTTAAATGAGATGAAGACTTAGTCTTGCCCTTGAATCCCTTTATTAGTGGATCTTCCCCTCACCCTCCTAACCATCATTCTCCACCCCCCATGACCGAAATTCAGAGAATTTAGAGTAGAAAAATCGTGACCCTCATAGCTAGAAACAAGAGAGAAAAATCGAGCAAGAAGCAAGATAAGAAAGCGCTCCACCTCCTCCGCGCCGGATCGTCTCATTCTTTCGTTTTTCTTTCAAACGAAACCAGGCATGCATATATTCTTCCTTGACTCTTCAATCAAGTCCTATTATCATTTATTTTCATTACATGATCATGTTTTGATAAGCAAAAACCGAAATATATCAAGAACATTTTGAAATAAAACATGCAGAATTTTTCGGTTCCTTTTTGTGCTTCACGGGTTGCTTTGTTTTGTGGGTTTCAGTATTGGTTCGGTTCCAGGCTCCCAAGGCGACATCTCGAAATCTAATAGGATGCATTAGGACCATGTTGGTTCATTCATTTAACCCCGTGCACGCTGGAAAACACGAAAATGACAGCAACTCCACCTGTTGTCCATTTGAGCTTTTCGAAATTCTGTGTTGCTGTCATATAGGAAATGAATCTGATCATGGCTGCCACAAGGCCTATAGCCATGGTTAGATCACTCCCCTAGCATGTATAAAACGTGAAAAAGTTGCCCTTTTGGTGGCTTGGTCCATGGTGAATCGGTTTTTAAATAAAACTCAAGAACAGCCCCTGCACCCTTCGGCCGGCATCTTCTTTTTACAGCTTTTGTTGATTCGATTTTTAGGGAATGGTGTGGATCTTGGTTGGCCTATGGCCCTTAGCCACGGTTTACACCATGCCCCTAGATGCCTAGATCATGTCATGGTCAATCAAATGGCCATTGGAACGATTCGTGACAGCAAAACAAAAGCAAGGCATCCTACGTGCAGAATTTGTTCTCGGTTGGAACGTTCAGTTGTTTGCTGGTGTGATGCGAATTGTGGCTGGCCTAGGGCCTTTATCCATGGTTCAAATCATTCCTTAGAATGTTGGTAAGAGGTTCTGGTCGGTGGTTCAAGCCCCAATGGCCGGTAGTCTCGAAAACGACGTAAAGAAACGCAAGCATGCTGCTGTATTTTGTGGACAGCAACTTGCTCCTGCGGTTCAGTGGCTTGTTCGAGTTCTCGGTTGGATTTTAGCCTATGCCCTTGGACTGGACAGTGCCTCATTGAGTTGCGAATGTCATGTTTTTTACTGTTTGTGATTCGGATCATTTTTGAGGTCATATGAGAATTTACGGTGCGATGTGCCAAATTGACTCTCGAAAGAGCGTTTCATGTTTTGGCCTCCATTCACCTAGATTTCGGCCCTCACTATTTTAGGAGCATTATTTCATCATTTTAGGCGTATTTTAATCATGACTACTTGATGGTTCGGTGTTATTTCGGGTTGCACGGAGTCATGATTAAATACGAAGTCGTTAGGCGCAATTGTCTCAGTTTTCGGATTTAATTGCATAGTTTGGTCAAGTAAAAGTTATTACATCTTTTTCATGGCATATTTAGGTTGCAGCGAGCCTGGGAGCGATCCAATCCAATCAGTAAAATCATTACAGTATATTTAATTATGTGAATTAATTATATTACGTGCAAAAATATTCATTTTTTGAGATTTATGCGATATTGCTTGTGGTCACTTTACTATCATGATTAAACCCGGTCGCCAGTTACCGGTTATGGGAGCATTATTAAATCCGGTCGCCAGTTACAGGTCCGGTCGCCAGTTACCGGTCAGTTCAGTTGTTTCACCCAGTATAATGTGGCAGTAGTCTGACAGACGTGCATTATTAAATCCGGTCGCCAGTTACCGGTCTGGTCGCTAGTTACCAGGTCAATTCAGTACAGTGCAGGGACCACTTGCGTAGACCATAATCTCACCAGAAAATTATTACAAGTTGTTTCATGACAGGGCTTCAAAGAGCAACCATTTTCATTTATGATTTCCCAGTTCAGTGGCACGTATTATAATTAATCATGACACGAAATTTTTACAATATGCCTCATGACATGATATTTTCACTTGCATGCAATTTTACTATTTATTTACTTGTTATTTACGATATATGCATGTTGGGTCTTTAGTGTAAGGCCCAAGAATTACAGAATCGATAACTAAGATTATTAATCTTCATTAACGAGAGATTCGGAAGATATGAAAATGCATGACATGCAATTAGGGAAGAAAAGACATGAGAAAATAGGGTTTGCAAGACCGCACCCGCGCCCAGAACAGGAGTGCACCCGCGGTCATGCAATTATGAAATTTTGAAAGTGAGGCCGAAGCCACACCGCACCCGCGGTGCAACCAAGACCGCACCCGCGGTGCATGGACAGAAAGTTGGCAAATTTATGCGAAGCAGGACCGCACCCGCGGTGCGAGAAGGACCGCACCTGCGGTAGTGACACTGCACCCGCGGTCTTGTAAGTAGCGCACCCGCGGTCGAAGATTTTAGGAAAATGATAAGCATGCCGAAGCATGAGCGCACCCGCGCTGCTGCACAGACCGCACCCGCGGTCATGCGTGTTGCTTGAAAAATAAGACACGTTTCCAGATTTGCATGCAATATATATATAGCTGAATTACACGTATAATTCCTCAGAATTTCAGAAAAAGGGCCGAGCTGTTGAGAGAAAAATCCTTACGCCTTTTAGATTTGCGATTGTGAAAGATCCGTCTATCAGAATTCAAATCCGACTTCAGTTCTGAGTTCCTCTAGCTACGAGCTACACAAGGACGTAAGTTTTGTTACGTTTAGACATGTTTTTAATTTGAGATATTGTCAGAACTGAATATGAATCAGATATGGCGTTTCTACTATCGTAGACATTGTAGAATTGAATTCAGATTAAAGAACAGACTGGTTACGTAATTGTTATGATTTGTGAAAGATATTGACTGAGATTCTATATCAGAATTGTGTTAGTATTCAGATTATGAATTGTATGGATCCAGATTATGAGTTCCAGTATTATATTTGTGATGTTTAGTTTGACGGGGTTATTCAGATTGTATTGTTATGCCGTCGAAACATCAGTTGAGTTATATTGATTAGATTCAGTATTGATTGAGATTGATCAGACTCAGTAATTAATCAGATTGTATTGTAATGTCGACGACATGAATTAGATTGTATTTTGTTCAGATATTGATCAGATTGTATACTGATTTGAGTATTGATCAGAACAGATTGTGTATTGAGTTATTTACTGATACAGCGTATTCAGTATTGTCATTCCAGATTGATATGGACAGAGTTGAATACAGATCATCGTCTTCGTTAGATAGGGACGACAAAGGTATAATTCATGTGATATCTGGGAAGATACAACTCAAATCAGATCTTATTTGAGTTTCCCAATAAAATCACATACTTGATTATTGTTTGTCTTCTGATATGATTATGATTTGTTTATAGACTTTATATTCAAATCTGTTTGAAATGAGCATGCTTTGTTTACAGATTGTTATACATTTCATTTGAGATAGGAAAGTTTGACAGAAACAGTCAGACTTCTAGATGTTCGGTGTATCTTAGCTTAGGAGCAGCTCTGACTCCTATTGCAGCCGTTGATACAGCTCAGACCGAAGTCTAGATATAAGACGTACAGTCACCCCGAGTGGGAGGGTAGGTGACAGCCATTGACGTCTTATTCACACCGGGATCCCTAGAGTTATAGTTGAGTCGAGTCTAGACATGATTTGACTAGAACTGCATGTGTTTATGGATGTGTTTTCATAGACTATGAAACCCATTGTTATTGCTTTCAGTCATGATATCATGTTTTTAGGATTTGATTTGAGTAGCATGTTTATCTGATTCGTGTTGCATGCTTATTTTGAGTTGATTTCATAGATTATGAAATCTATTGTTTTTAAGTTTATTCATGATAGAGTATTTCATGATTTACTTTATGTATATGCATGTTTACCATGTTTTATACTGGGATTTATTCTCACCGGAGTTATCCGGCTGTTGTCTTGTTTTGTATGTGTGCATGACAACAGGTGGGGCTGGATCAGGGTCAAGAAGACGATAAGAGAATACGAGTTAGCGTGGTGATTCCGGACTTATTGTAGAATTGTTTTATTACTTGAACTTAGTAACTAAACCTTAGACTTAGGTTGCACAGTATTGTACTTTTCTACTGAATTGTAGTTGTTATACAGAGATGTATATTATTTAGATTCCATTACCTTCCGCATTTATATTTTAAAAAAAGGAAAAAATCTTAGACCCTGTTTATCAGAACTGATAATTAAATCTCAACGACGATTAAGAAATTGATTAGCGTCCGGGTCCCCACAACAGGTGGTATCAGAGCGATAGATCCTTTAGATTGAGATAGTCCGAATTGATAGATCTTTTAGAATGAGATAGTAGAGAATGAGCGGGGTAGATTGAATTCTCTTTCCTTGCATGTGATTGCTAGCATGAGAATTATTTCAATGTTGACTTACATTGTGTGTGCTAGCATGATTTATGGCTTTCCCTATTACATGTTGTTTGTTATCTGAGTTGAGTGCAGCATGTAATTGTTAAGCCTGAATCAAAACAGAGTCTGGATCAGAGGTATATGATCAGAGGAGGGCTGAGACAGATTATATAGATTGTGCATTCATTTGTTTGATATTCAGATATACCGCCTCGGAGAATTCCAGAGAGGGATAGTACTTCGTCTGAACAGATAGATGCATCAGAAACTCAGATGGAAGTAAAGTTGGCAGAATTGCAGTTATTACAGCCGCCGGTTCTGAGGGGTACCGAGACATCTGAAGATTGTCAGAACTGGTTTGATGATATAGAAATACTGTTCGATTTACTTGATTGTACAAATGAACAGAGAGTTAAAATGGTGCCTTATCAATTACGAGAAGCCGCCAGGAGTTGGTGGATTACCAGTAGAAGAATGTGGGCACAGAGAGGTACAGTGATGTCGTGGGAAATATTCAGAACTGAATTCTATCGAAGATTTTTCTCAGCTTCGTACTGAGAGGACAAGAAATTAGAGTTTGAGAATTTGAGCCAAGGGCAGCTGAATATTGACCAATATATTGCTAAATTCTCTACTCTACTGCATTATGCTCCTCATTTAGCTGGAAATGATGAAGCTGTAGTGAATCAGTTCATCAGAGGGTTGAATTAGGAGGTAGTTGCATTTATGAATTTGCAACGACCTTATCATTTTGCTGATATCTTGAGTAGAGCAAAGAGAGCGGAGATGAGTCTAATTAGACAATTGACAAGGTTGTGTGTGAAGCCACTTCAGACACAGCAATCCCCTCTTCGATATAATCACGGCAGTACGAGTGGGAAGCAAGATTTGCTGAAAGCTCGAAAGAAGGCATTCAAGAAGTTGGGAAGTGGTTCCTCTAGCTCCAGTTGTTCTAGCCCGAGTTATACTGGAGTATATTGCAGGACTTGCGGAGGGAGACATCTCACCGAGCAATGCCAGGGAGTGACTGGTAGATGCAATATTTGTGGACAGCCAGGACACTTTGCTAAAGTCTGTCCCCAGAAGCGTTCCCGAAGATTGTAGGGAACAGAGTTCAGTTGAAAACACAGATCTAGAATTCACAACAGGTACTATTCTTTATGATTCTGTTGCATATGTATTAATATGTACTAATGCATTTGTTAAGAATATCTTTGACTGAGTTGCATGGAGATATGTTGTATGTGTTGGGTTTGTATTTACTGTAGTATTGATGTCCTTGCTTGTTGAGGAAGTGTTGATATCAGAGATTTCTGTATATATTGTATACTACAGTAAGATGAGAATGAAATAGAAATAGCTTATGATGTACTTGTGTTCCTGATTTGAACGCATTATTGATATGTATATGCTGAACAAGTATAGACATATTGGAGAATTTTTCCAGAAATGGTAAGTGTCAGATCAGAGATGACTGATCAGTAGAGATACCACGATAAGGATTCTAGATTTAGAATTCCTTTGATATCTGTATTGTATATGACTCGATTAATACAGAAAGGAGCAGATTGCATCCCTATGTATTCAGTAGACCTACTGAAATCGAGCCTAACATTGACAAATATGTCAATGATGTATGAGTTGGCAGACATTAGCCAGATAAGATTTCAGATTTGTGTATTATGTTAGAAAGATAGAGTTCAGAATTGAATTGAGATCAGACATTGATTGTATGTTAGAATTTAGTACAGAATGATATTAAATGTACAGAATGATACAGAATAAATTGAAAGATCACTAGAAGAGTACCGACCAAGAGTACATCTGATTTTGTGATACTCTTTGGCACGTGTCAGTATATTCAGAGATATTCTGATGAATTCTATGCTCATTATATCTATGAAATTTTTATATATTTGCAGCATCTGATTGACTGAATAGAATATTTGAAGATTGTATTGAATATTTTGAGAACTGTAATGATTGTATACAGAAAAAGATTCAGATAAGAATCCTGCTGGAAACAGATTGTATTCAGAGTATGCGTTATATGAAGTTAGTATACAGATTGATTTCGATACCGTTGAGATTTCGATCAGTGACTGATAAGATACCGATATCAAAAAGACCAGAAAGTTCAGAAATGTCAGAATTGTCAGAGATATATTTTGTCTGATTTGACAAATTATTTTGTTCAACTATTGTTTTATATCTGCTTGAGTATTGATATTGCTCTAAATCAGTATTTGAGACATCTTATATTGTTTTGGGAGCATATTTTATTTGCAGATGAGATATACCAGTTGATCAGAATGACATGAAGATATTATCAGAATCCTTGTTTTATGAGTTCATTGAACTCACTAGATCTGTATAGGATATTGATATTTCGTTTCTAATTTGATATTACTGTGTTTGAATCCGTATATGCTACAGATTAGGGTGAACTAGAGGGAGTATATACAGTTTCAACCGAATCAGAGTTTATTTCGAGAGTTACAACAGTTCAGAATATGATCAGAATGTTCAGAACTTGATTGTAATAATCAGAACAGAGTAACAGATATGTGATTCTGTGTTTTGTATGAGATTGCTTATCTTGTGATCTCAGAATGTGTCAGAATTGTACAGCAGAACTTGATATCGATAGTCAGAGACGAATATCAGGTAAGTATTTCCTCTTTAATTTATATTATTGACTGATTTGTGTATATAAAATAGTTTGAACTAGAAAGAACAGATATTGTCAGAAGCTTACAGTCATGGATTCAGTGTTCAGTCTGATGATTGAGAATGTATTGTAATCGAACAGATAGTTGTGATATAGACAGATGAGATCAGTTATAACAGAATTGTATTGAAATGTTAGCAGAAATTGTACTGATATGTCTGAATTGCTAACAGAAAAGACAGAAAAATAGAAATTAGAAGATTTATTACAGAATTGTATAGTTTTAAATAGAAATTGAGAGTACATTTCTATAGCATCGGTAATGAAATTACTGCCATCTTCTATAGATTGTGAAATATGATATAATTAAGATTGACAGATTGTTCAATCTATATCTATCAGTTTGTACCAGATAATGTACAAACATGACAAATGACACAGATCGGTGTCAGAAAAGTGGTCAGAAAGATCGGAATGTCATAGTAGATTATGTCAAATTGTGATTTTACTTGAGTTTGTATTCGTGACAGAATATATCATGAACTCTTTCTTAGATCGTTTCACAGATTGACAGGCAGTTAGAATATGTTATCCAGATATTGGAAGACTTTGATACAGCTTTGGTGCTGGATGTTAGCACTAATTAATATGATTTATTATCATTGTGTGACAATAGCTATGAGCTTATCCGATAGGTAAGGAGATAGTTATAGACAAGACAGTATACGATGAGTACTACAGATTTCTTTTGAAGAAAATTCAAAGGAAGATGAAGATAATTCAGAATGGACAGATTTAAGAACCCAATGTCGGATGATGACGATTGGTATTTGAAGCTAAAGATGGTAGATGCCTTTGTTTGGGAAGAATCATATTTGATAACAGCAGATGGAACTGATAGGTGATGAGCTGTAGATTGGTTTATACGGACGTGTATAGCCAGTAATGCGAGACTGATTCTGTCAGAAGAATTGAAGAAGTGTTATAACATGACACTTAACGAATTCTTATTCCAGACTGGAATTAGATATGGGAGTGTAGTTTAAACTCCGTGATACATTTCTTCTGATATCTTTGAATTGATTGTTGTGAGTTCGGGGACGAACTCAGATCTAAGAGGGGGAGAAATGTAAGGCCCAAGAATTATAGAATCGATAACTAAGATTATTAATCTTCATTAACGAGAGATTCGGAAGATATGAAAATGCATGACATGCAATGAGGGAAGAAAAGACATGAGAAAATAGGGTTTACAAGACCGCACCCGCGCCCAGAACAGGAGTGCACCCGCGGTTATGCAATTATGAAATTTTGAAAGTGAGGCCGAAGCCACACCGCACCCGCGGTGCAACCAAGACCGCACCCGCGGTGCATGGACAGAAAGTTGGCAAATTTATGCGAAGCAGGACCGCACCTGCGGTGCGAGAAGGACCGCACCTGCGGTAGTGACACTGCACCCGCGGTCTTGTATGTAGCGCACCCGCGGTCGAAGATTTTAGGAAAATGATAAGCATGCCGAAGCATGAGCGCACCCGCGCTGCTGCACAGACCGCACCCGCGGTCATGCATGTTGCTTGAAAAATAAGACACGTTTCCAGATTTGCATGCAATATATATATAGCTGAATTACACGTATAATTCCTCAGAATTTCAGAAAAAGGGCCGAGCTGTTGAGAGAAAAATCCTTACGCCTTTAGATTTGCGATTGTGAAAGATCCGTCTATCAGAATTCAAATACGACTTCAGTTCTGAGTTCCTCTAGCTACGAGCTACACAAGGACGTAAGTTTTGTTACGTTTAGACATGTTTTGAATTTGAGATATTGTCAGAACTGAATATGAATCAGATATGGCGTTTCTACTATCGTAGACATTGTAGAATTGAATTCAGATTAAAGAACAGACTGGTTACGTAATTGTTATGATTTGTGAAAGATATTGACTGAGATTCTATATCAGAATTGTGTTAGTATTCAGATTATGAATTGTATGGATACAGATTATGAGTTCCAGTATTATATTTGTGATGTTTAGTTTGACGGGGTTATTCAGATTGTATTGTTATGCCGTCGAAACATCAGTTGAGTTATATTGATTAGATTCAGTATTGATTGAGATTGATCAGACTCAGTAATTACTCAGATTGTATTGTAATGTCGATGACATGAATTAGATTGTATCTTGTTCAGATATTGATCAGATTGTATACTGATTTGAGTATTGATCAGAACAGATTGTGTATTGAGTTATTTACTGATACAGCGTATTCAATATTGTCATTTCAGATTGATATGGACAGAGTTGAATACAGATCATCGTCTTCGTCAGATAGGGACGACAAAGGTATAATTCATGTGATATCTGGGAAGATACAACTCAAATCAGATCTTATTTGAGTTTCCCAATAAAATCACATACTTGATTATTGTTTGTCTTCTGATATGATTATGATTTGTTTATAGACTTTATATTCAAATCTTTTGAAATGAGCATGCTTTGTTTACAGATTGTTATACATTGCATTTGAGATAGGAAAGTTTGACAGAAACAGTCAGACTTCTAGATGTTCGGTGTATCTCAGCTTAGGAGCAGCTCTGACTCCTATTGCAGCCAGTTGATACAGCTCAGACCGAAGTCTAGGAATAAGACGTACAGTCACCCCGAGTGGGAGGGTAGGTGACATCCATTGACGTCTTATTCACACCGGGATCCCTAGAGTTATAGTTGAGTCGAGTCTAGACATGATTTGACTAGAACTGCATAGTGTTTATGGATGTGGTTTCATAGACTATGAAACCCATTGTTATTGCTTTCAGTCATGATAGCATGTTTTTAGGATTTGATTTGAGTAGCATGTTTATCTGATTCGTGTTGCATGCTTATTCTGAGTTGATTTCATAGATTATGAAATCTATTGTTTTTAAGTTTATTCATGATAGAGTATTTTATGATTTACTTTATGTATATGCATGTTTACCATGTTTTATACTGGGATTTATTCTCACCGGAGTTATCCGGCTGTTGTCTTGTTTTGTATGTGTGCATGACAACAGGTGGGGCTGGATCAGGGTCAAGAAGACGATAAGAGAAGACGAGTTAGTGTGGTGATTCCGGACTTATTGTAGACTTGTTTTATTACTTGAACTTAGTAACTAAACCTTAGACTTAGGTTGCACAGTATTGTACTTTTCTACTGAATTGTAGTTGTTATACAGAGATGTATATTATTTAGATTCCATTACCTTCCGCATTTATATTTTAAAAAAAAAAAAAAATTAGACCATGTTTATCAGAACTGATAATTAAATCCCAACGACGATTAAGAAAATGATTAGCGTCCGGGTCCCCACATTTAGACTCACTAGACTTGATTGTTGTAGGTACTGATGATGTCGGGACCGAGGGCGGGGACCAGTGAGCTAGCTTGGTTCGGCAGTAGTGGAACCCGAGGACCTCATTTACAGCACTTGCCATTTTTTTATGCTCAAACATTTTATCAGTTGTTGGATACTTTAACTTATTATTTTGGCGAGTAATAAATTCTTCTGCTGCTATTTTGAACATTTAAACTTGATTTATCAGTTGATTTTGTGAATGAGGCAATTTTGATTATTTTAAAAAGAAAATTTTAAATTTTTCCGCAAATTTTCAAACACGGATGTTTAGGCCTCTACATAGAAATCAGATCCTCAACTTATTTATTCATTCAGATTTTGTATCACAATTAGAACCAAAGAAAACTGATGAAGCTCTTGTTGATCCTAACTTGATAAATGCAATGCAAGAGTAGCTGAATCAGTTTATCCATAACAATGTCTGGAACCTAGTTCCAAGAACAATTTCAAAAACTGTTATAGGTACAAAATGGGTGTACAGGAATAAACTGAACGAAGATGGTTCAGTTGTGCGCAACAAAGCGAGACTAGTAGCACAAGGATATAGGCAAGAAGAAGGAATTGATTATGATGAAACATATGCATCAGTTTCAAGACTAGAAGCTATAAGAATATTCCTTGCCTATGCATCATTCAAGAATTTTAAAGTCTACCAGATGGATGTAAAGAGTGCATTCCTAAATGGCCAGTTGCAAGAAGAAGTCTATGTTGAACAACTTCCAGGTTTTATCAATCATCTTCTTCCTGATCATGTCTACCATTTGAACAAAGCCTTATATGGTCTTAAACAAGCTCCAAGAGCTTCGTATGAAACTCTTTCAAAATTTCTAACTAATCACGATTTTTCTGTTGGATCAATTGATAAGACATTGTTCAAATTTTCAAAGAATGATCACTTCTTACTCGTTAAAATTCATGTTGATGACATCATATTTGGGTCAACTAACCCCAAATTGTGCGAGAAATTTGCTAAGTTGATGCTGGAGAAATTTGAAATGAGCATGATAGGTGAACTGATATTCTTTCTTGGACTACAAGTGAAGAAAGTGGGGACATGCATTTTTATCAGTCAAACTAAATACATGATGGAGTTGCTGAAGAAATTTGGCATGGAATCGTGTTCAGCTGCAAATACTCCCATGAGTTCATCAGTTAAACTGGACACTGATCAAGGGGGAATATCAGTTGAGACGACACTTTACAGAGGTTTAATAGGTTTTTTATTGTACCTAACTGCTAGTCGTCCTGATATTGTATTTGATGTCTGTATGTGTGCGAGATTTCAGGCAAACCCTAAGCGATCACATTTTTCAGCTGCCAAACGTATTTTAAAATATTTTAAGGGCACTGAAAATGTTGGGTTATGGTATTCTAAAGACTCCACTTTCAATTTAGTTGGATATTCAGATGCAGATTATGAAGGATGTAAGCTCGATCGTAAAAGTACAAGTGGATCATGTCAGTTTCTAGGAGACAGACTGATCTCTTGGTTCAGCAAAAAGCAAACATCCAGAGCAACTTCCACAACTGAAGCAGAATACCTTGCTGGTGGAAGCTGTTGTGCTCAACTGCTCTGGGTTCAGCAACAACTGAGAGATTATGGAGTTGACGCCAAAGAATCGCCCATATTCTGTGACAATACAAGCACGATTGCCATTACCTACAATCCAGTTCTTCACTCCAGGACCAAGCATATAGATGTCAGGCATCACTTCATCAGAGATCATACTTTGAAGAAGGACATACGACTGGAATATGTCTCAACTGAGCAGCAAGCAGCTGATATCTTCACCAAGCCATTGCCCGAGACTAAGTTTTCTAACTTTCACAATATATACTTGGATTAATTGATTTATTCTAATCAGTTAGTATTGTTGATATATCAGTTCTACTGTCATTTACTATTCATTCAGTTAGTCTTTTATCCGTTTAAATTTCAACTGATGTCAGTTGATCTTTTGTCAGTTAATCTTTCGTCAGTTATTATGTTCTGTTTATAAATTACTTATCAAATGATGAGATTAAATGTTGCAGGAAAATAAAACCACAAAGATAAACTGAAATATCATTTTATTCACTTGAAAAAGTTGGTGCGTATTACATCATACAACTTCTCCTGAACAAAATCCCTCGACTTGGCCATCCACTATCTTAAATCTCTAGTGGAAGTTTTGAGGAAGCTGTCAGACTCAGCTATGAGCTCTAGGATCCTCTTTTCCTTGTAGAGCATCAGCTCGTAGATATTGTCCGGTTCGAAAATTCTCATCGTATAAAGAACGTGCAAGCGTTCCTGATATTTTTCCAATTTTTCCAACAAGATGGGGGTGGTAGCCATCTCATTCTCCCAGAGGAACTGGAAGTCCTTGTAGTTCCTCCCAGCAGCGAAGGATTTGATGGAAGACTTCATCTTCTATCTCCACTTTTCGCTTCTCCAGAGCGGCTCTCATGAAGTCTTCAGCCATGTCTGGAGCATTTGAACTACTTGCACCTGCCATTCTAGCTGCTGATTTTTAATTGCTGATATGTTTGCGACTAACTGAGCTACTCTTAATTATAGCCCATGGGTCAAGGAAGATGAAAGGACAACGTCATTACGGCAGACGATCCACCTGCTAAGCATCAGATTAATTTTTAATTAATCATGTTATATCATGCTTAAATTCTCGTAATTTTTATATATATGCATGTATTAAGGGGGCATTGGTATAAAAAGTTAACTGAGAAGACAACTGTTAGTAAATTTTCAACTGAAAAGACACAGTTTTACAACTGATCGTTCAGCTGATTATTTCACTAATCTTCTCACATAAGTTAACAAATTAACCATATTATATTCCAAATCAAGTGACGTGACTGCTTATCAAGCATTTAATGCTATCTTTCTTCAACTGATAGGTTTGATGGATCGTGTGTGCTAGCACCTTAGAAGGCATCTCACACAAACAATCTTCAATGAGCTTCAATAGCTCGTGCTCTAAGAATATCAACACCGTTGAATTAAATCAAGTTTGGTTTTAAAACCAAGCGGAAGAAACTCGAAGTAATCCTTCGTAAATAAAATTGAAACGTTAGCAAATATTTTATCTTGTGTAAACTAACTAACGGAAATAACACAGATTAGTTTTTGCATTCATGTATTTCAGTTATGGTAACAACTGAACACACGAACAGTCTAACTGATCAAAACAATTTTAATACCAAAGTTAATCAGTTAAATACACAGATATTTTTATGGATGTTCGGAGACTTCAACTGCTCATACGTCACCCCTTCTATCTCCACGGATAGGATACACTAGAAGACTTTGATTTATACAACTACGTGTACAAGCCCACTCAGCTAGGACTTATCTACTACCTAAACTGAACTCCTAGCTACGACTGAAAACAACACTTTCAGTCAACACTTATTTAATGTATATGTGAGAAATACTACATACACAAGTTTAACGTCTTTGTGCAAGACTGTATTTGGGTGGTTTTGAGAGTGAATGTGTGTGAGATCTGAACAAGTGTTCTCACACTACTGAGGGACAAATGGCTTCTAAACTAAGCAGATTGAACGATGAATATTTCCCTTTGGTCTTAAATGCTTCGACAAGCTGATTTGCAACTAAGCGTGCCCTTCTAATGTTCTTCTTTTTTGCTCTTAAGGATGTCTCACCACTGTATATATTGAGTCTTCACTGATCTTCTCTTTATATAGCTGAAAGAGGCTGATCATACAGTGAGACTAATTTACTTGTATCCGTTGCATTTGAATCGTCTTCTTGGACTATGTGTCTCGTCTTTTTGACTGTCCATCTGAAGCGTTTTGTCTTTAATGCTCTGATGCAACGTCCATTATTGTCCTTTGAGTGGACAATGGCTTTGTACCTTCTCGCACAGCTGGAATCCACTCGAAGGAATTTATCATCGTCCATAACTGAAGGATTCTAACCGATGCTTCGAACTGGTCAGTTTGAACTAATCAGTTGGCTAGTGAAATCAGTTGACTCGTCAATGGAACTGATTTCACACTCGTTCAGTTGGACTGATCAGCTGGGTTTCTTCATCAATTGAACACTCCTTCGGCTGGCAAGGCTTATGAGGTTTTCTTGCTGAATTACCTATCAACTGGTCAATCAGCTGTACTGCTCAAATGAATTAGCCAGTTGAACTGATTCATTTTGAGCGATCAGTTGGGTCTTCAGTTTTGCGATGTAAACAACTCGCGAATTATCCTAGATGCTGCACAACTAAGGTATATCATTAGTAACACAATTATCAAGCCTTGTTATCATCAAAATCAAGATTGCGAACTTGAAGAGTTCTAACAAGGTTGAAACGTGGACTCTTATAATCCATGTATTTTCAACACACGCTTTTACCACACATACACACGTCCTTTATTCAAAATTTTCTGGACTGACACGTGTCTAATAATTTGAACAGCCACGTGCATAAGTACTTTACCCGCTCCATTTCAGTTCTTCTTCCTTACGCTTATATAAAAATTTTCAGAGCACAAACAGATTCAAGCTTTATCGTTTGCAGGAAATCATTCAGTACCAATGGCAAATCAGATTCCCGCACACATGCTAAATGCTATGGTCATCAATTTCGAATCAGTTCTATTGGTCAGAGAAGCCGATATCAAAAACGTATTTCTGAAATTAGAATCAGCAGGACTGATGGGCAATCTTCACAAGAGATTTATCCAAAGGAACTTCAAACCTTCTACTCCAATGGAAAGATCACTTCTGATGGAAGCATAACTTCTACTGTCAATGGTCAGTTGTTGAACATTTCTGAAGATTCTTTTGGAGAACTGTTCATGTTGCCTTCTGATGGATTGACACATCTTGCTGAGGTCAAAGCCTTTGATATTGAAGAGATGCAGACCCTCCTCTCCGCTGATCGACAGAAAATCAAAGTTTTCGATACAAAGAAAGAACTGAAACATGAAGTTCAATTACTAGCCGATATTGTTGCCAAGGGGCTATTGGCGAAAGCCAGATCTTTTGTCGCCCTCACTTTAGGAGAAATTTCAAGCCATCACTGTCATTGTGGCTGGACATAAACTGAACTGGAAGCACCTTATCTTTAATATTTTGAAGAACATGTTCCAGTCCACCAAGCAGTCCAAGAGATTTTCTGTTCAGCTGAGCTATTTGATGAAAGCCAAAGGATTGGTGGCTGATGATTCAGAGAGATCATCAAAGTTTAAAGTTTTCAATGCCAAAAATGTTCAGCCACCGAAGACTCAGTTGGACATCTCTCCTACTCAGCTTCTTAAGATCAAGAAGGAGATTGGGACACAGCAAGCTGCTCCCAAATCAGTCAAAAAGGCCAAGACTCTGGCTCAACTCAAGACTGCCAAGAGGAAACTGATCGTCAGTGGATCAGATTCTGAGGAAACACCCTTTCAACTGATTACTAAGAAGCAAAGAACTCAGAAGACAAAGCCATTGGCTACATTGGCACCTTCACTGTTGAGAGACTAAAGACATCAGATACTCAACAGCCTATTCAGGCTATTCCATTAAAGGCCATTCTAGCTGAAAGTTCAGCACAAGATTAGTTACCTCCACAAATTGATTCATTCAAAAAGGTTACAGCTCAAATGATCAACATCAGTTGCCCTACTATTCTTGCTCCTGCTCAGCCCAAGGGAATCAAGATTCAGGAGCTGGTGGATACTACTCATTCTTGCCTAGATATTCCACACATTCTCTCTGATGAGAAGGGTAAGGGCAAGTTAGTTGAAGAGCTCAGGCCATCAAATGTGATTCAAGCTCATATTGACCTTGTTTGAGAACAAGTCAATGCATTTGCAAAATCCAAACTGAAAACTTTTGATGCTTGGACAAGATTCAGAACTCATGTTTTCGCCAAGCAGTTGAAGAGGAAGTCTCAACTGAATCAGTTCATTAAACTGGAAGCAGTTGTTTTAAAGTGGTCAAAGCTACTACCTGTGGCTCAAGCCTTGGAAAGGAGAAACTACTTTTTTGACCTAATTAGAGCCAAAAGGTTGGCTCAACTGATTGAGCAGCTGAAGAGAAACTATATTCTGACAAACCCAACTGCTTACAATGACCGAGTTGTACTTACTCAATTGGACTCGGATCTTATTGGTTTACAAATGCGGATAAAGCACTGGGAATTAGATCAAGAATTAGTTCATATTGAAGGAAATTTAGAAGAAGAAGTAGAAGAACCTTCATCACAACAAAAAGAGCCATCCCCGGTACAGGCTGCTGTTACATCTCAAGAGCCAGTTCAGGGCGTGCCAGAATCTTCTACTGCTAATCCTCACATGTACTCGGAAGCTGACCTGACACTTGCTAACATCGATGAGATCATTCAGTCAGTGGCCCAGGAACTTCAAACGACTGCACCTTCAACAGAATCAGTTGATCTCCCAACTGATCAACCAGCTACAGATACTCTTATCCCTGTTTCTGCTGAACAAGAGGCTCAAACTGATGTGCCCATTCAATCACATGTTGAGCCAACTGAAGGAAATTTTGTCACTGAGGAAGCTCAGTTTCATGTTGAAGAACAGCAGCAAGATCAGTTGACCAACAGTCGCTGACCCTCCAACTGAAACTGCCGCAGATCCACAACTGAATCAGCAGGGCAATCCATCTACTGCTCCTATTCAATCTTCTTCTTCTCCAGTGCAACAAGAAGTCCATGTGGAAGATGTGCCAGAGACGACACATGAGTTAACAGAGGTCTCTGATCGGTCTTTGGTGATTTTTGATCAATCTATAAAGGAACCAGGGCCGTCTGGACCAGTATCTCCTCATCCATCCTCTGACATTGATTTTGTCCTTGAAGAAATTCAGGACATTCATCTCAACATGCCCAAAATGATGAGAGAAATAAAGGAGATTCAAAGCACCCAGGTTTCTCACTCTCTAAAGTTGAACTCCTCCAACGAATTTAATTCCGGCAAACTGAAATCTATTCAATCATCCTTGACTTCCATCTCCTTTTCAATCGACGAGCTCAAGAAAAACAGAGGCTTAGCTGAGATTCTTTCTCTTACTCAAGACTCAATCAGCAAGAGAGTTGAAACTATGGAGGCATCTGTCTCGAAGAAAATCGATCTGCTGCAAACAACTGTTTTATCTGCTGTCAAAGATATTGGAGCTGATGTTCGAATTTTGTCTCTCAAGGTCGATGTGCTTGACAAAAAGGTGGAAGCAGATAGACTGACGAAAGAATAAGAGAGGATAAAACTGAAGAGATTATTTTTTACAGTTATTAGTTGAAGATTGTCTATTTTTTCTTTGTACGAATCTGTACATTAGAAATTATTTTATCTACAATGATTCAAAGGATTCTTTTACTTCAACTTATTAGCTTATTATTATTCTGAGTTTTGTCAATCACCAAAAAGGGGGAAATTGTTGGAAACTAAATTTCAGTGATTTGACAAACTAAGCTTCGTACTTACTGGAATAACTTATCAAAGGCATCGAGCTTAACTGACTCAAATATTAGCTGAAGATTAATGCGTACCAGCTAATTCCTTTATACGTCGAACTGATCAGTCGAAAACTGATCAGTTGTTACAGAATCTAACTGACTGATCAGTTGGGAATTGATCAGTTGAAACATTCAGTTACGAGTTTCAGCAGTATCTTCAGCTGATCTATCGGTTGTACACGTCATCAGTTGAGAATGACAACCGACAAATAGTACCACAAAATGCAACTAGTAGTGGAACGCCGCATTTCAGAGATTGCAGTGTACGATTGTTAGATAATATCGACGTGGCTATCAACAGATATAAAGATTAAAATGATATTTAATATTACCGTTGAGAGGGAAGCCTATAAATAGGTGAAGAGAGCAACTAAGAAAACAACACACGAACTACTATTCTATTCAAGCTTGCTGTTACTCTGCTAAAATCACAACTAACATTCAGATATCAAAGCTCACTCTTATCAGACTTATCAGTAGCAATCAAAGCTATCTTTACGAGCTTGTTAGCACCTTGAAATCTTTGTTAGATTTAAACTCAAGTTGTGTTTTATTTAGTCGCACTGTAAAAGCTTTTGTGAACTAAGAGTTTCAGTTTGGCAGTGTTAAGTCCAAACTGAAGTGAGTCAGTACAACGATTGTATTCGATCAAAGTCTTTTAGTGATAATCCTATCTTCATGATAGAAGGGGTGACGTAAGAGTTATTCTATTCTCCGAACATCCAGAAGCATATCGTGTGTTTTTCATTTCAGTTACTATCTACAATTCTATCTTTCAGTCAGTTTACTTCCGCAACTATTATTCAGTTAAACTGATTGTTATCGACTGACGAGATACCGAGTGTCAGTTTGTCACTAAATTGAACCCATTATTCGAAAATAATACATAATCAGTGAGTGTTTATTCAATCCCCCCCCCCCCCCTTCTAAACACTTATGTAATGCCCAAGAATTATAGAAGTGATAAGCCAAGATTATCAATTTTCATTAATGTGAGACTCGGAAGATATGAGAATGCATGACATGCAATGAGGAAAGAAAAGACATGAGAAAATAGGGTTTGCAAGACCGCACCCGCGGTGTAAACATGACCGCCCCCGCGGTCGGAAATTATGAAATTTTGTAAGAAAGGCCGTAGCCACACCGTACCCTGCGGTGCAGCTACAGTAGGGTGACCGCACCCGTGGTACAAACAAGACCGCACCCGCGGTCGTCGAAATTCAGAAAATGATAAAGCTGCCGAAGCTTGAGCGCACCCGCGCTGCTGAACACACCGCACCCGCGGTCATGCGTGTCGCATGAAAAATAAGCCACGTTTTCGACTGTTGCATGCAGTATATATATTAGAATGACACGTTTTTCCTTCAGAATTTCGGAAAAATGGGGGGTCGAGGCTTTGAGAGAAAATCCTTACGCCTTTTAGATTTGCGATTGTGAAAGATCTGTTCATCAGAATTCAAATCCGAACGCAGTATCGTGTTCCTCTTGACTCAAGCTACACAAAGACGTAAGTTTTGTTACTTTTTGAGATGTTTTGAAAATATGATGTTGCTAGAATCGAATATGATTCAGATATGGTGTTTCTACTACCGTAGACATTGTAGAATTGAAGTCAGATTAAAGAAAAGACTGTTTTTGTAATTGTTATGATTTTTAAAAGATACTGACGGAGATTCGATATCATATTTGTGTTATCGTTGAGATTATGAGTTATATCAGTGTTGATTATGAGTTCTAGTATTATATATGTGATGTTGAGACTGACGGGGTTATTCAGATTGTATTGTTATGCCGTCGAAACATCAGCAGACTGACATCTGATCAGATTTGATATTGCTTGAGATTGCATTGTTATGTCATTGATATTGATATGATGTCAGGACATCAGTTCTGTTAGATTGATTTGATTCAGATATGATTTTGATTATATTGTGATGTCAATGATATCAATTGAATTGTATCTTGTTCTGATATTGATCAGATTATGTACTGAGTTGAGTATTGATCAGAACAGATTGTGTATTGAGTTATTCACGGATACAGTGTATTCGATATTGTCATTTCAGATTTTATATGGACATATGTGAATACAGGTCATCGTCTTCGTCAGACAGGGACGACAAAGGTATAATTCATGTGATATTCGGGAAGATACAACTCAAATAAGATCCTATTTGAGTTTCCCAACAAAATCACATACTAGAATTATTGTTGTCTATTTTATTATATGATTATGATATGTTTATAGATGATAGATTCTTATCTTTTGAGATGATTATGCTTTGTTTACAGATTGTTATTCATTGCATTTAAGATTGGGAGTCTTGACAGAACAGTCAAACTTCTAGACCTTCGGTGATATCACAGCTTAGGGGAAGATCAGTCTCCTATTGTAGATGTGAATACAGATCAGGCCGAAGTCTAGGAATAAGACGTACAGTCACCCCGATTGGGAGGGTAGGTGATAGATCGTCTTATTCACACCGGGATCCCTAGAGTTAGAGTTGAATCGAGTCTAGACATGATTTGACTAGAACTGCATGCGTTTATGGATGTGGTTTCATAGACTATGAAACCCATTTTTATTGCTTTCAGTCATGATAGCAAGTTTTTATGATTTGATTTGAGTAGCATTTTTAGCTGATTTGGGTTGCATGCTTATTTTGAGTTGATTTCACAGATTATGAAATCTATTGCTTGAATTTTATTCATGATAGAATATTTCATGATTTACTTTATGTATATGCATGTTTACCCTGTTTTATACTGGGATTTATTCTCACCGGAGTATTCGGCTGTTGTCTTATTTTGTATGTGTGCATGACAACAGGTGGGACAAGATCGGGGTCAGAAGATGATGAGAGAAGACGAGTTTAGCGTGGTGATTCCGGACTTATTGTAGACTTGGTTTAATACTTGAATTTAGTAGTTAAACCCTAGACTAATTTGATCTAGAAACATGTTGTACAAGATTTGTATTATTATACTGGTTTGTATAACATATTGATTCCATTACCTTCTGCATTTTAAAAGAAAAATTTTTAGACCCTGTTTTATCTTAATTGATAATTAAATCCCAAAAGATGATTAAGAAAAAGATCAGCGTCCGGGTCCCCACAACAGGTGGTATCAGAGCGATAGATCCTTTAGACTGAGATAGAAGAGAATGAGCGGGGTAGATTGAATTTTCTTTCCTTGCATGTGATTGCTAGCATGAGAATTATTTTAATGTTGACTTACATTGTGATTGCTAGCATGATTTATTGCTTTCCCTATTACATGTTGTTTGTTATCTGAGTTGACTACAACATGTAATTACCAAGACTGAATCAAAACCGAGTCTGAATCAGAGGTATATGATCAGAGGAGGGCTGAGACATATTATATAGATTGTGTATTAATTTGTTTGATATTCAGATATACCGCCTCGGAGAATTGCGGAGAGGGGTAGTACATCGACTGAACAGATAGATGTATCAGAAACTCAGATAGAAATGCAGTTGAAAGAGTTTCTGTTATTTCAGCCGCCGATTCTGAGTGGAACCGAGACGTCTGAAGAGTGTGAGAACTGGTTTGATGACATAGAAATATTGTTTGAGTTACTTGATTATTCAGATGAGCAGATAATTAAACTGATATTCCACCAGTTACGAGAGACTGCCAGGAGTTGGTGGATTACAAGCAAAAGAATGCTAGAACAAAGAGGTACAGTGATTTCGTGGGAAATATTCAGAACTGAATTTTATAGAAGATTTTTCTCAGTTTCGTACTGAGAGGACAAGAAAGCAGAGTTTGAGAATTTGAGACAGGGTCAATTGAATATTGAAGAATATGTTGCTAAATTCTCTACTCTACTGCGTTTTGCTCCTAATATGATTGGGAATGATGAAGCTGAAGCGGATCAGTTCATCAGAGGATTGAATTCGGAGATAGTTGCATTGATGAATATGCAGCGACCTTACCATTTTGCTGATGCCTTGAGTAGAGCGAAGAGAACGGAGGCTAGTCTGATTAGACAACTAAAAAGGGTGTGTGCGATGCAACCCCAGTACACAGCAATCCCCTCTCCGATTTGATCGCGGCAGTACGAGTGGAAAGCAAGATTTGCTGAAAGCTCGAAAGAAGCTATTCAAGAAGTTAGGGAGTGGTTCCTCTAGTTCCAGTAGTTCCAGCCCAGGTTATACTGGAGTGTATTGCAGGATTTGCGGAGGGAGACATTCCACAGAGAAATGCCAGGGAGTTACTGGTAGTTGTCGTCTCTGTAGACAGCCGGGACACTTTGCTAGAGTTTGTCCACAGAAAGGTTCCCGAAGATGTCAGGGAGCTGGATCATCTGGGTGTAGTGATCGAGGAACAGACCCAAGGGACACTTGATGATATAGTGACAGGTACTGTTCTTTTATTACTATGTTGCATATGTATTGATGTATACTAATGCATTTCCTATGTTTTGACTGAGTTGCATTGAGATATGTTGTACCGTGTTGAGTCTGTATTTACTGTAGTGTTGATGTCTTTACCTTTTGGGAAAGAAAGATTGATATCAGATATTTCTGTAAATAATTTATACTACAGTAAGATGAGAATGAGATTGAGTTAGATTATGATGTACTTGTATTTTCTGATTTGATTGCATTATTGATATTAATATGCTGAACAAGTACAGAACTATTATATATTCCTTTCAGGAGAGTATAAGATTCAGACCAGATATGGCAGATGAGTAGGGATTTCACGGTAAAAATTCTAAATCTAGAATTCCTTTGATAGTTGGGTTGTTTATGACTCGATTGATACAGAAAGGAGCAGATGGTATCCTTATGTATTCAGTAGATGTATTGAAATCGAGCCTAGCATTGGCAGATTTGCCAATGATGTGCGAATTGGCTGATGTTGTTAGATAAGATTTTAGAATGGCTTTATATCAGAAAGATAGATTTCAGAATTGAATTTAGATTAAATACTGATTGTTGTTTTAGAATTCAGTATAGAATAACATTGAATGTACAGAATGATACAGAATGAATTGAAAGAATTGAAAGATCAGTAGAAGAGTACCGACACAATCTGATTTAGTGTTGTTCTTTGGCGTGTTTCAGTATCTTCAGAGATGTTCTGATGATTCTATGCTTGTTATATCTATGAGATTTTGATATAATTGCAGCATTTGATTGATCTAATCGAATATCTGAAGAGTGTATTGAATATTTTGAGAACTGTGATGATTGTATACAGAAATTATTCAGATAAGAATCCTGTTTGAAACAGGTTGTATTCAGAGTATGCGATATCTGAAGTTAGTATACCGATTAATTTTGATACAGTTGAGATTGTGATCAGGGGCTGATAATGATACCGATATCAGAAAGTTCAGAAATGTCAGAAATGTATTTTGCTTGATTGGCAGATTATTTTATTCGACTGTTGCTTCATATCTGTTGAATATTGTTATTGTTCTAAATCAGTATTTGAGACATCTTATATTGTTTTGGGGAGAATATTTGATTTGCAGACTAGCTATAACAGTTGATCAGAATGACATGAAGATATTTACCAGAAATCATTGTTTTATGAGTTCACTGAACTCACTAGATCTGTATAGGATATTGATATTTTGTCTCTGATTTGATATTACTGTTGTTTTGAATCCGTATATGCTACAGATTATTGTAACCGTTGAGATTATATACAGTTCAAACCGAATCAGAGCTGAATTCGAGAATTACAGCATTTCAGAAATGTGATCAGAATGTTCATAACTTGAGTGTGATAATCAGAGCCGAGTAACAAATATGTGATTTTGTATTTTGTATGAGAATGATTATCTTGTAATATCATAATGTTTCAGAATTGTCAACAGAATTTGATATCGACAGTCAGAACAGAATACCAGGTAGGTATTTCTTCTTTAACTTATGTTATTAACTGATCTGTTTATGCCGAATAGTTTGAATCTGAAATCACAGATAGGGTCAGAAATGCACCATAGTGGATTCAGTTTTCATTCTGATGATTGAGAATGTATTATATTCGAGCAGATAATATTAATATAGACAGATTAGATCAGCTGTGACAGAATTTGTATTGAAATGTTGGCAGAAATTGTACTGATATGTCTGAATCGCTAACAGAAAAGACAGAAAGATAGAATTAGAAGACTTATTACAGAATTGTATAGTTCTAAATAGAAATGAGAGTACATTTCTATGGCTTTTGTAATGAAATTACCGCCATTTTTTTCAGATTATGATATGATATGATTGTGATTGACAGATTGTTCAATCTATATCTATTAGTTTGTACCAGATAACGTACAAACATGACCAAATGACACAGATTGGTGTCAGAAAAATGGTCAAAATAATTAGAATACAAAAGTAGAGTACACCAGATTACGATTTTCTTGAGTGTGTATTCGTGACAGAGAATATCCTGAGCTCTCTCTTAGATTGTTTTACAGATTGACAGACAGTTAGATTGTATTATTCAGATATTAGAAGATTCTGGTAGAGTTATAGAGTGCTGGATGTTAGCACTAATTGATATGACTTATTATCACTGCGTGACAATAGTTATCAGCTTATCAGATGGGTAATGAGATAGTTATAGACCAGACGGTATACAGAGAATACTACCGATTTCTTTTGAAGAAAATTCGAAGGAAGAGGAAGATAGTTCAGAATGAACAGATTTAAGAAACCAACAGTCAGATGATGACGATTGGTATTTGAAGCTGAAGATGGTATATGTTCTTGATTGGGATAAATAGATTAGATAACAACTACTTGTATTGTTTTGTTATGAACTGTGATTGGTTTATACGGATGTTGTATAACCAACATGGCAAGATTGATTCTGTCAGAGTTAGTTTAAGAAGTATTATGATAGTATACTTCATGAAATCTTATTCCAGATTTGAAATCAGAGGTGGATACAAGAAAGAGATTTCAGAACGGGTTCATTGAGATGAGTTTTATTTAAACTCTATTATACACTTCTCCTGATATATTTGAATTGATTACTTATGAGTTCGAGGACGAACTCAGATTTAAGAGTGGGAGAAATGTAATGCCCAAGAATTATAGAAGTGATAAGCCAAGATTATCAATTTTCATTAATGTGAGACTCGGAAGATATGAGAATGCATGACATGCAATGAGGGAAGAAAAGACATGAGAAAACAGGGTTTGCAAGACCGCACCCGCGGTGCAAACATGACCGCCCCCGCGGTCGGAAATTATGAAATTTTGTAAGAAAGGCCGTAGCCACACCGCACCCGCGGTGCAAGAAGGACCGCACCCGCGGTGCAGCTACAGTAGGGTGACCGCACCCGTGGTACAAACAAGACCGCACCCGCGGTCGTCGAAATTCAGAAAATGATAAAGCTGCCGAAGCTTGAGCGCACCCGCGCTGCTGAACACACAGCACCCGCGGTCATGCGTGTCGCATGAAAAATATGCCACGTTTTCGACTGTTGCATGCAGTATATATATTAGAATGACACGTTTTTCCTTCAGAATTTTGGAAAAAGGGGGGGTCGAGGCTTTGAGAGAAAATCCTTACGCCTTTTAGATTTGCGATTGTGAAAGATCCGTTCATCAGAATTCAAATCCGAACGCAGTATCGTGTTCCTCTTGACTCAAGCTACACAAAGACGTAAGTTTTGTTACTTTTTGAGATGTTTTGAAAATATGATGTTGCTAGAATCGAATATGATTCAGATATGGTGTTTCTACTACCGTAGACATTGTAGAATTGAAGTCAGATTAAAGAAAGACTGTTTCTGTAATTGTTATGATTTTTAAAAGATATTGACGGAGATTCGATATCATATTTGTGTTATCGTTGAGATTATGAGTTATATCAGTGTTGATTATGAGTTCTAGTATTATATATGTGATGTTGAGACTGACGGGGTTATTCAGATTGTATTGTTATGCCGTCGAAACATCAGCAGACTGACATCTGATCAGATTTGATATTGCTTGAGATTGCATTGTTATGTCATTGATATTGATATGCTGTCAGGACATCAGTTCTATTAGATTGATTTGATTCAGATATGATTTTGATTATATTGTGATGTCAATGATATGAATTGAATTGTATCTTGTTCTGATATTGATCAGATTATGTACTGAGTTGAGTATTGATCAGAACAGATTGTGTATTGAGTTATTCACTGATACAGTGTATTCGATATTGTCATTTCAGATTTGATATGGACATAAGTGAATACAGGTCATCGTCTTCGTCAAACAGGGACGACAAAGGTATAATTCATGTGATATTCGGGAAGATACAACTCAAATAAGATCCTATTTGAGTTTCCCAACAAAATCACATACTAGAATTATTGTTGTCTATTTTATTATATGATTATGATGTGTTTATAGATGATAGATTCTTATCTTTGAGATGATTATGCTTTGTTTACAGATTGTTATTCATTGCATTTAAGATTGGGAGTCTTGACAGAACAGTCAAACTTCTAGACGTTTGGTGATATCACAGCTTAGGGGAAGATCAGTCTCCTATTGTAGATGTGAATACAGATCAGGCCGAAGTCTAGGAATAAGACGTACAGTCACCCCGATTGGGAGGGTAGGTGATTGATCGTCTTATTCACACCGGGATCCCTAGAGTTAGAGTTGAATCGAGTCTAGACATGATTTGACTAGAACTGCATGCGTTTATGGATGTGGTTTCATAGACTATGAAACCCATTTTTATTGCTTTCAGTCATGATAGAATGTTTTTATGATTTGATTTGAGTAGCATTTTTAGCTGATTTGGGTTGCATGCTTATTTTGAGTTGATTTCACAGATTATGAAATCTATTGCTTGAATTTTATTCATGATAGAATATTTCATGATTTACTTTATGTATATGCATGTTTACCATGTTTTATACTGGGATTTATTCTCACCGGAGTATCCGGCTGTTGTCTTGTTTTGTATGTGTGCATGACAACAGGTGGGACAAGATCGGGGTCAGAAGATGATGAGAGAAGACGAGTTTAGCGTGGTGATTCCGGACTTATTGTAGACTTGGTTTAATACTTGAATTTAGTAGTTAAACCTTAGACTAATTTGATCTAGAAACATGTTGTACAAGATTTGTATTATTATACTGGTTTGTATAATATATTAATTCCATTACCTTCTGCATTTTAAAAGAAAAATTTTTAGACCCTGTTTTATCTTAATTGATAATTAAATCCCAAAAGATGATTAAGAAAAAGATCAGCGTCCGGGTCCCCACAACTTATCACCTTATAACCGATCCTTTCAAGATGGTTGCAAGCTAAAGTATAACATGCTCGCTTTTATGTCAAATGAACTGTAGGGACAATTTGAGGAAATGTTGAATGCTGCTGATATTCGAATACACATGCAAGAGTTGCATGGTGCATGAAACTCGTACAGTGAAGCACACCACTTTTAAAAGCTCATGACTACACACATGCAAGATGGGGCTTTGGCCCATGAGCGTGGTGTACATATGATTGGGCTTATTGAGAATGTGGTGGGCCTGGTATATGTGATTCCTAACGAGTTACTAGATAACATCAATTTGTTGTCGTTCTCTTCCTCATTTGACGGGGTTATGGTGAATTGAATAAGCTAGATGATAGCCTTTAAGAGCTAGTCAATAATCTTATAACTTATGAGATCACCATAAAATAAGAAATTGTTATTTTTCTAATGAGCCTCTCGCCAGAAGAAAAATGTCCCACAAGGTGAGGGAAAGAAACGTTCTGCCCCTCACAAAGAAAAACAAACCCAATAAGAGACAAACTCTGAAGGACACTTAAAAAGACAGAACATATTTATTTCACTGCAAGAAGTCCGGACATAAGAAATTATATGCGCCAGAAATGTTCTGGAAATGATAAGTGAATGTCCAAGTAAACAGGATTTCAACAACAAACAAAAGAAAGTTAGATGATCCAAATCCCGCACAAATATAGCACGCTAGACTAAGTCACATTTCTCAAAGAAGGATGCACAAGCTAGTGGGAGAATGCATGTTTGACTTGTCAGACATAAATTCTCTACTTCTGAAAAGAAAGATGACCAAGACTCCATTTAGTAGAAACGTGGAACGTGCACATGGTCTACTAGATTTGATCCACACAGACGTTTGTGGCCCGCTAAGTGTTAGCACAAAATATGGGCAATCCTACTTCATTACCTTTACTGATGACCATTCGTATTGGTATGTTTATTTGATGAAACACAAATCTGAAGCATTTGAAAGGTTCAAAGAATTCAGATCTGAAGTAGAAAAACAGATAGAAAGAAGTATTAAGACACTTCGATCAGATCGAGGTGGAGAATACTTGAGTGCTGAAATTTTGGGTTATCTAAAAGAGAATGAGATTCTCTCACGATGGACTCCACCAGCAACACCACAATTGTATGGTGTTTTAGAAAGTCGTAACGAACCTTGATGAGATTCACTGAATTGCCTACATCATTTTGGGGCTTTGCGCTTGAAACTGCAGCAATGTTGTTGAATAATGTTCATACTAAAGCAGTGGTTAAAACACCATATGAGATATGGATAAGAAAAACTCCCAAGTATTCTTACATGAGAATATGGGGATGTCCTGCTTACGTGAAGAAGACAGTTGGAGACAAATTGGATAGTATATCCACTTTGTGCTACTTTGTAGGATATCCAAAGAATTCTGTTGGATATTATATTTATCATCCCAATGAAGCAAAAGTGTTTGTTTCAAGAAATGCCACCTTTTTGGAAAAGAAATTTCTATTAGATAGAAAAGGCAATATGATAGAACTTGAAGAAATTCAAGATACTCCCTCAACTATAGAATTTGATCCCATTTACCAAGAACCAGTAGTTGAAGTACAAGCTCCTAGAAGGTCTGTGTGGGGACTCGGACGCTATTTCATAACTTAATCATTATTAATGTCAAATATAACAATTTACAAAAGTGGGACTAACTTTTTTTTTTAAATTATAAATGCGGAAACCTAATGTAATCTATCTGATATACATGTCAATATCAAAGTACAAGTCAGGTACTACAGGTTTCTATCTCAACTAGGTTCAACATTTATACATCAAGTGCTGAATCCTATTCTGCTTTTGGGCCCGGATCTCCACGCTAATTATAATCTCTCATCCTCTTCCTGATCTTGATCATGTCCCACCTGTTGTCATGCACACATACAAACAAGACAACAGCCGGATAACTCCGGTGATAATTATATTCCCAGTATGAATCATGTATACGTGCATTTCATATAAACAGTTATAAAATCATGAAATAGATATTCATAACATGTATCAAAGTCAGAAACATGAATCAATATCAAATTGTAATTCATACTCTGAATATGTATCAAATCAGAAACATGACTCAATACAAACTATGAATCACACTCTGTGACTCTTCAACTCTGAATCGACTCAATCCTAGTCTAGGATCCCGATCTGAATAAGAACATACACCCACCTACACTCCCGATCGGAGTGGTGGTACGTTCTTATTCACGGACTTTGGCTCTTTCCATATCGAACATCAGTAATAGAAGAAACTCCAATTCTATCCACTCCGATATAGCCAAACATCCGGTGTCTTGGTGAATCAGCCACAGACTAGGCACATCCGCCCTGGCCTAACGGCCAATCATCTAAGCATATCCGCTCTGGCATATCCTGCCAAACCTCTGTGACAATGTGCAATGGCCCAGTGATGATTCCATCACTATTTGGTACCTCTGTCACGAGATCAATCGTCTACGACTAGGCGCATCAGCCTATGACTCAATACATAAATCAATAAACCAGAGATATCAATCACATCAATTGAAAATATCAATGCAATAGGATGAAGTGTGTGATTTTGGGAAACTCAAGTCGAATCGGACTCGAGTTGTGCAATCCCGTATCAACATCACTTTATACCTTTCTCTTCTCGGTCTGACGAAGTCGAAGTCTCGAAGTCAAATCTGTCCATATCCAATCTGAAATGACAATATCGAATAGACTATGTCAATATACAGCTCAATTACAGGCTTGTTCTGATCAATACGCAAATCAAGAGATAATCTGATCAACGTCACGACAGAACAATACAATCCTAATCAATATTGAATCTGATCAATACAAATCTACTGGTGTTTCGACGTCATAGCTATACAATCTCGATAACCCCGTTAATCTCAATATCATAGATATAATAACACCGGCTCACAATTAGTATCAATACAACCCATAATCTCAACAATAACAGATCATAATATCAAATCTGCACAATCTCAATCGTATCGCTTCAGAAAATCATAACAATACATACACAGTCTGTTCTTTGATTTCACTTCGATTATATACTGATCAGTATATCCAGAACACAATATATCAATCAAAACATGATTCCCCCAATATCATAATTTCAAACGATATCAGAACGTAACAAAACTTACGTCCTGTTATAGCTCTCGTCGATAGAAACTCGGTACTGAAGTCAGATTTCAATTCTAACGACCGCATCTCGCAAAATCACAATTTCTACAATTTGAAGAAATTTTCCTCGGTCCTTTCGATTTCTCTTCCCTTGCCTTCTGCTGGAATCAAGGTTGATATACATATATATCATGCATGGCTAGGGGCAAGTGGCTCGATCTTCATGTTGCACGTCTCGCGCATATGCGCGACCACCGTCGGTGCATATGCGCGAGACACTGTGTCTCGGCGCATAACATTCTCGGCAGCTCGCGCATATGCACGCCCCATCGCCGCGCATATGCGCGAGACCTACTGTCTCGTGAACACACACTCGCGCATATGCACGCCCATGCTCGGCGCATATGCGCGAGGAATCCTTCACAATTCTCTGCCACCCTCGCGCACATGCGCGGATCCTAGTCACGCATATGCGCGAGGTGCTCTTCCTACCTCACGCATATCCCGGCTGGGTCGCGCATATGCGTGAGGGCTTCTTCCTCGCACATACCTCACTTCTTCTTTCGTCTTTCGCAGTCTGATCCATTCCGTCTATAATTACATCTCAATTACCAATAGATTGTATTAATTATCGCCAAATCATTTCAAATTACGATAATCAAAATCTCGGGCCTTACATTTCTTCCCTCTAAAATCTGATTTCGTCCTCGAAATCACAGGTAATTCAATCAGGTATCAAATCCAATATCCACCAGATACCATAAGGAATGGAGAATAGAAGTGAAATAAGAATACTCACATCGATAAAACAATTCTGGGAATCTTTGTCTCATGTCTACTCAGTTTTCCAGATAACTTCTTTGATTCTATAATGATTCCATTGCACTTCCACAAGCGGAATAATCTTCGTTCAGAGTTGATTTTCTTTACGATCGAAAGATCTGAATCGGCTTCTCGAAGTAACTCAGTGCCTCATCCAGTTCGACCTCGTCTGCCTGAATCATGTGCATAGCATCATACAGATATCTCCTCAATAACGATACATAAAAATATCAGGTATCCCTGATAAAGAAGGAGATCACATGAATCAATAAGCACAATTTCCTATCCACTTAAGAATCTCGTACGGCCCAGTATACCGTGAAGACAATTTCCTTTCTTGCCAAGCCTGACAGTATCTCTGAAAGGAGAAATCTTCAAGAATAGTTAGTCTCCTGCCTCAAATACCAATGGTCTACATCAAACCTTGGCATATTTGGTATGTCTCTCTTGAGCTGCCTTCATTCTTTCCTGAATCAACTTCACTTTCTCAGTCATATCTCTAATCATATCAGGTTCAATGTCCAGAATCTTCGAGATATCATTCCAAATCAAGAGGAGATCCATGCTTCTTCCCGTACAGCGTCTCAAATGGTGCCATCTCTATACTCGTCTGATAGTTGTGGTCGTACGAAAACTCACCACATGGCAATGAATCATTCCAATTAGTGCTAAAATCAAGCACTACAGCTCTACGCATATCTTCCTAGATCTGGATAATCCACTCTGACTGTCCGTCAGTCGGTGAATGATATGCATTACTCAGATATCCTTCGTACTTAAAGCTTGCGATAACTCCATCCAAAGTGTGAAGTAAACCGAAAATCACGGTCTAATATAAATTAACTTTCGGCACTTCGTGCAATCTGATCATTTCTTTGGCCGAAATCTCAGTAATCTAGTCATATCCGATCTCATCTATTTCACCCAACATCTGTCATTTCAATCATCATACATCTTTCTATTATCAAAATAAATGTTAAATCAAATATGGTGCACTTCAGACAATACCTGTCGTTTCAAATCCGAAACATCTGGCACAAACAAATAATTTATTCACATAAAATACAGTATCACATATCTGATTTTCTGATCGATGCCCTGTTCTGACTGTCACTATCGAGTTCTGAATATTCTGATCAACTTTCTGCAATGCTTTAATTCTCAAAATCATCTCTGGTTCGGACTGTATAATATAAATTTTCCACTGTCTACTATCTGTTTCAAACACGAATTCAGAACAACAGCAATATTCAATCAGATTCGAAACATCACTCATCGATACTGATCTGCTATACTCATAAAACTGTAATTTCTGACAATGTTATCGGTATCAGCCAACTAATCACGATTGCAACAGCGCTAAAATTAATCGGTATACCATCTGCAGATATAACATACCCCGGATAAAGGCTGTCTTAATCAAGATTCAGAATTCAACAGTTTCTATATACCATTTTCCCATTCTCAGAATATTCAATATAATATTCAGATATTTAACAAAATCAGTCATATTCTTCAAATATACCAGAATACCATAGATCAGCTCATCAGAGAATCATCAAAATATTCTGAATATAGCGTTTATCAATTCACAAACATAGCTGATACATCCCAAAGAGAAACACTCAATCAGATGTAACTTTCGGCTAGTAAATCTTCTACCTGGTCTTTCAAATCTATCAATTCAATCAGTATTATCGGTCTAGTATTTAAAAAAAATCGGAACTGTACCTGTTATGCAATCAATGATGAAATCTACCTCTTTGACTGGAAGCAATTCTGAAATCCCATCGGAGCAAACATCAGCAATTTCATATATCATTGGCAATTCAGCCAATGATAGGCTCGATTTCAGTAAATCATCTGAATAAACAAAGAATCTCTCCGCTCCTTTCTATAACAATTGAGTCATAAACATCGCCGATATCAAAAGAATTCTAAATCTAGAATCCTTACCGTAACATTTCTATTCATCAGTCCTATCTGGTCTGAATCTTATCACCTTCTAGCAAAATCGCTAGCAATTCTGTACTTGATCAATATATCATTACTGATAACGTAGTCAAAATTAGACAACCGAAGTACTATATTATTTAACTCAATCTCATATCTGTCATACTGTAGTATCCAAGGTCTAACAGATATCAATGATACAAAACCTCTCCCCAACCAAAAAGAGATCAATACTACAGCATATAATAACTCAATAGACAAGGCATATATCAATGCAGTTCATTCAAAGGTAATTGTATGGAATGCATTAGTATCTATCAATACATATGCAATATAACCGTATAGAAAACAAATACATGCCACTACCTTGTCAGGTGTGTCCTGCCCTGGTTGTGATTGAGGAGTCGTCGGGGGTTGGAAGGAGCAAACAACCAATGATTGTCTATCAGGCGGTGCCACTGATCCAGATGGTTCTGCTCCCTGAGATCTTTGGTAACCTCTCTGTGGATAAACTCTAGCAAAGTGTCCTGGCTGACGACAGACGTTGCAACTACCAAACACACCTCGGCATTGCTCTGTGGAATGTCTTCCTCCACAAGTACTACAATAAACTCCCGTATAGCTCGGGCTAGAACTGCTGGAGCTAGAGGAACCACTCCATAGCTTCTTAAACTGTTTCTTGCGAGCTTTCAGGAAATCATCTTTTTCTTTACTACTACTGCCACTATCAAATCTAGACGGTGCTGGCAAGAATTGAGCTAGAGGTTGTTGTTTCTGTGGGTGAGCAACATACGAAATTCCTCGCTGTTGAATCAAACTTGCCTCAGCTCCCTTTTCCCGGTTCAAGACGTCAGCAAAATAATGGGGTAGTTCTACATTTACCAATGCAGATATTTAGGATTCAATCCGCTGATGAACTGATCAACTACAGCTTTATCACAGCCACCTGAGGAGGAAAACTTAGTAAAGTAGAGAATTTTGCCACATATTTTTCAATATTCAGCTGGCCTTGTTTCAAGTTAGCAAACTCTGTACTCTTATCTTGTCGGTACAATACTGGGAGAAATCTTTTATGAAACTCAGCTTTAAAAATTTTCCACGTAATCATGGTACCCTGCTATTCTAAGGCTTCTTTGGTTGCAATCCACCAACTCTTTGCGACTTCCTGTAGCTGTTGCCATATCAGTTTAACTCTACTTTCATCTGGGTACTCAAGTGAATCAAACAGTATCTCTGTATCATCTAGCCAACTCTCACAATCATCAGTCGCCTCAGTACCCTTCAGAATCGACGGTGTACATGACTGAAACCTCTGTAACTGTGCTTCCATCGGAGTTACTGACACATCCATCAGATCAATCAAGATATTTCCCTGTTCTGGGATTCTTCGAGAAAATAAATCTGATTATCACAAGGGTTAGTAACCAGATACCACAACCTGTTTCAGTCCTCCTCTGATCATCTTACTGATGATCAAGAATCGGTTCTGATTCACTTTCAATAATACATATAACCAAATCAAATCAGATAAATCAAGTAACATGTATTACAAAGCAGTAAATCATGCTAGCACTCAAAAGCAAAGAAGAAAACTCATTCTACCTGGCTCACTAGCTTCTATCTCAATCTAAAGGAACCATCGCTCTGATACCACCTACTGTGGGGACCCGGACGCTAATTCATAACTTAATCATTCTTAATGTCAAATATAACAATTAAGAAAAGTGGGACTAAATTCTTTTTTTAAAAAAATTATAAATGCGGAAACGTAATGTAATCTATCTGATATACATGTCAATATCAAAGTACAAGTCAGGTACTACATGTTTCTATCTCAACTAGGTTCAACATTTATACATTAAGTGTTGAATCCTATTCTGCTTCTGGGCCCGGATCCCCACGCTAATTATAATCTCTCATCCTCTTCCTGATCTTGATCATGTCCCACCTATTGTCATGCACACATACAAACAAGACAACAGTCGGATAACTCCGGTGATAATTATATTCCCAGTATAAATCATGTATACGTGCATTTCATATAAACAGTTATAAAATCATGAAATAGATATTCATAACATGTATCAAAGTCAGAAACATGAATCAATATCAAACTGTAATTCATACTCTGAATATGTATCAAATCAGAAACATGACTCAATACAAACTCTGAATCACACTCCGTGACTCTTCGACTCTGACTCGACTCAATCCTAGTCTAGGGATCCGGATCTGAATAAGAACATACACCCATCTACACTCCCGATCGGGGTGGTGGTACGTTCTTATTCACGGACTTTGGCTCTTTCCATATCGAACATCAGTAATAGAAGAAACTCCAATTCTATCCACTCCGATATAGCCAAACATCCGGTGTCTTGGCGAATCAGCCACAGACTAGGCACATCCGCCCTGGCATAACGGCCAATCATCTAAGCATATCTGCTCTGGCATATCCTGCCAAACGTCTGTGACAATGTGCAATGGCCCAGTGACGATTCCATCACTATTTGGTACCTCTGTCACGAGATCAATCTTCTACGACTAGGCGCATCAGCCTATGACTCAGTACATAAATCAATAAACCAGAGATATCAATCACATCAATTGAAAATATCAATGCAATAGGATGAAGTATGTGATTTTGGGAAACTCAAGTCGAATAGTGTGCAATCCCGTATCAACATCAATTTATACCTTTCTCTTCTCGGTCTGACGAAGTCGAAGTCTCGAAGTCAAATCTGTCCATATCCAATTTGAAATGACAATATCGAATAGACTATGTCAATACACAGCTCAATTCCAGGCATGTTCTGATCAATACGCAAATCAAGACATAATCTGATCAACGTCACGACAGAACGATACAATCCTAATCAATACTGAATCATGATCAATACAAATCTACTGGTGTTTCGACGGCATAGCTATACAATCTCGATAACCCCGTTAATCTCAATATCATAGATATAATAACACGGCTCACAAATAGTATCAGTACAACCCATAATCTCAACAATAACAGATCATAATATCAAATCTGCACAATCTCAATCGTATCGCTTCATAAAATCATAACAATTACATACATAGTCTGTTCTTCGATTCTGACTTCGATTATATACTGATCAGAATATCCAGAACACAATATATCAATCAAAACATGATTCCCCCAATATCATAATTTCAAAAGATATCAGAACGTAACAAAACTTACGTCCTGTTATAGCTCTCGCCGATAGAAACTCGGTACTGAAGTCGGATTTCAATTCTAACGACCGGATCTCGCAAATCACAATTTCTACAATTTGAAGAAATTTTCCTCGGACCTTTCGATTTCTCTTCCCTTGCCTTCTGCTAAAATCAAGGTTGATATCCATATATATCATGCATGGCTACGGGCAAGTGGCTCGATCTTCATGCTGTACGTCTCGCGCATATGCGCGACCACTGTCGGCGCATATGCGCGAGACACTGTGTCTCGGCGCATAAAATTCTCGGCAGCTCGGCACATGTGCGTTCCCCATCGCCGCGCATATGCGTGAGACCTACTCTCTCGTGAACACACACACTCGCGCATATGCGCGCCCATGCTCGGCGCATATACGCGAGGAATCCTTCACAATTCTCTGCAACCCTCGCGCACATGCGCGGATCCTAGTCGCGTATATGCACGAGGTGCTCTGCCTACCTCGCGCATATGCACCCGGCTGGGTCGTGAATATGCGCGAGGGCTCTTCCTCGCACATACCTCACTTATTCTTTCGTCTTTCCTAGTCTGATCCTTTCCGTCTATAATTACATCTCAATTACCAATAGATCGTATTAATTATCGCCAAATCATTTCAGATTACGTTAATCAGAATCTCGGGCCTTACAGTCTGATAGGGTTATTAGACCACCTTCAAGATATACGCTTCTTCATGAACAAAGCCATGATAAGCATTGTGTTGGATGTGATCCAATGAATTTCAAAGAAGCAATATCTGATACTGATTCAACCAAATGGTTTGAAGCCATGCAGTCAGAAATGGACTCTATATATCCAAATCAAGTCTGGACATTAGTGGATCCACATGAGGGAATCGTTCCTGTAGGATGCAAATGGACCTACAAAAGAAAGCTTGGGGCGTATGGGAAGGTAGTGACCTTCAAAGCAAGAGTGGTTGCAAAAGGTTATACTCAAAGACAAGGAGTTGACTATGAGGAAACTTTTTTCATCAGTTGCTATGTTTAAGTTCATTAGAATACTATTAGCCATAGCAGCATTGTATGACTATGAGATATATCAAATGGATGTAAAGACTGCATTCCTCAATGGAGACTGATAAACATAAAAATTGTACATTAATTAAATGTTTATAATATAAATATATATTTTTTGTTTTATTAAATGTTTAAATATTATATGTTTTATAATAAATTGTATAAAATATAAGTTGTTGTGTAATTACAAGTTTTTACTATTTTTTACAGGTTCGATAAAAGAAGAATAAACTTGGAGTTTCAAATGTAGACAACTCAATTATCCACATGTTTCTTTTTATGTGAAGAAGCGAATTCGGAGAAGAAAATTTTCAAAAGTAATGTGTAATATAATATAATATCTTGGAACACCAATGAAGACTTTTGTGTAAAAAAATAATATTTTATTTGTGGTTGTCTCCCCCAAATTCGGCTATAAATAGGGGTGCATTGTAATGTATTGAGATATCCCTCATTCTATGAACAAACCTTTGAGTTCATAATATTTCTCTCTATATTTTTCCTTTATTTCTTCATTTAAATATAATTAGCATGATAATTTTATATTCAAAGTTTTACACTTTGAATAATGAATAGCTAACTTCCTAAAGTTGAGATGAAAAGGTGAAACTCTTGGCATGATAATAAGGTTACTAATAGGCAAGAATCTATGTTTTATATTATTTAATCATTATTTATTGTTTATGTTATATTTATTTCTTTAAGTATTTTTATACCCTACTTATAAGTGGGAGTTTTGATTTATTTTTGCTATATGTTACACTAAATTCTTGGAACCATTTAAATGTTAGTTTGGTATTACCAACCATTTAAAGTAGATTCATTGATTTATTACATATGAATATATTAAATATTAATTTCTTGGTACCATTTAAATGTTAGTTTGGTTTTACCAACCATTTAAAGTGGGAACCTTAATTTACTATATATGAATATATCATAATATTAATTTCTTGGTACCATTTAAATGTTAGTTTGGTCTTACCAACTATTTAAAGTGGGAACCTTGATTTAGTGTTTACAAATATATATAGCACAATAAATACTTGACCACATTTATAAGTTTTGGTATATATTATATACTTATAAGATAATAATATATGACATAATATAAATATGATTATTTAATATATTGAAACCATTTTATTAAGTGGATTTCAATATTGTTCGTTAATATTAATTTTATTAAAATACCAAGAGTTGATCCTTTAATCTCAACTACTTAAATTAAAATTTGAACAATTAAAATTTACCCATTAAAAATTCAAACAATTAAAATTAAAAAGAAACAAAAACAAGACAAAACAAAAAGACATTGTAGTGGACTTGTAATTACCTTAGCTTCCCTGTGAATACGATATCGGACTCACCGAATTATACTACTTGTGGACAACCTGCTCTTGGGAGTGCAACAATCAGAGTCGCAACAAGTTTTTGGCGCCGTTGCCGGGGAAGTATAATTTAATTTGAAGTCTATTTAATTTCCTTTATAGTTTATTTTTCTTTATTTGAATTTTTATTGCTTTTGTGCGTTTTTATTCTTTTGCATTTGCATGAGCATTTGGTCACGTACACTTAGTGGTCGACTTATTCAAAATAACCCTTTATTTTTACAAAACATGGCGGAAGAACCCATCCAAGAAAATAAAGATTAAATTCAATCTCAACATGATCATGAGACGAAGAACACTTAGAGATCACATGAATCCTACACGTACTAGTGCACCTTCATGTCTAGTTTTTCCCCTGATGCATCTCATTTCAATTTTAAGCCTGGTATTATCCAACTTTTACCCAATTTTCATGGCTTAGATTCTGAAAATCCATACATGCATTTACGAGAGTTTGAAGAAGTGTGCAACACATATAATTATCTAAATTGTAGCATGAACACCATTCGACTTAAGCTTTTTCCTTTTTCTTTAAAAGATAAAGCTAAAACTTGGCTACAAAATCTTAGATCGGGATCCATTCGAACTTGGGATGAATTGCAACAACAATTTTTGAAAAAGTTTTTTCCATCGCATAGAACAAATTCTTTCAAAAGGTAAATCATCACTTTCACTCAAAAACAAGGAGAAACTTTTTATCAGTGTTGGGATAGATACAAAGAATTGCTTAATCTTTTTCCACATCATGGTTTTGAAATTTGGAGAGTTGTTTCTCAATTTTATGAAGGCTTAACACCTAAAGATAGGCAAATGGTTGAATTTATGTGTAATGGAACATTTGAAGATAAAGATCCAACGAGGCAATCGAGTATCTCGATTCATTAGCTGAAAATGCTCAAAATTTGGACACTAGAGGTACAATCGAACCATCAAACAAGATTCAATCTCCTACATCTGGTGGAGGTATGTACACTCTCAAAGATGAACATGATCTTCAAGCTAGATTTACCTCTTTGGCAAGAAAAGTTGAGGCACTTGAATTGAAAAAGAATGGTCAATTAAAATTTGTTCAAGAAATTGTGTGTCACATCTGTGATACAAGAAATCATTTTACAAAAGATTTTCCCACTTTGCCCTCTTTTAAAGAATGTCTCCATGAACAACCAATGTTTTGAACAATTTCAAAAGGCCAAATTTTGAACCATTTTCTCAAAATTACAATCCAGGTTGGCGAAATCATCCAAATTTTAGTTGGAGGAATGATAATGCTGCACAATTTCCGCAACCACATTTTCAAAATCAACAAAATTTTCAAAATTATGCACCTTATGTTCCTCCACCTAAAAGGAATTTTGAAGATTTATTGAATTCTTTCATTGCAAAGCAAGAGTCTATCAATACTCAAACTTCTCAAACCATGGACAGATTTGAAAGATACTCTTGCTAAATTTGCATCTGCACTTAATGTTCATGAAAAAGGTAAATTTCTTTCACAACCTCTGCCTAATCCCAAGGATCATCATTCACAAACTGGAACTTCTGGAACTCAACCGATGGATCAGGTAAAATCTGTTATTACCCTTCGAAGTGGTAAGGTTGTGTAAAAATCCATTCTTGAACCTTGTGAAGATGATGATAAATCAACTTCAAAGGGTAAGGAAGTGGAACCCATAAATTGCGAAGAGGAGGTTCAACAGACAGTGTCACCAGCATTCCCTCATGCATTGAAATACAAAAAAAATCAAATTTGAATTCTGATATATATGATATTTTTAAACAAGTAAAAGTTAATATTCCTTTATAGATGCAATAAAACAGGTACCATCATATGCCAAATTTTTGAAAGACTTGTGCACTGTGAAAAGAAAATTGAATGTGAAAAAGAAAGCATTTTTAGCCGAACAAGTAAGTGCAATCATTCAAAATAATAATACTTTGAAATACAAAGACCCAGGTTGTCCTACTATTTCTTGTATTATTGGAGAACGAAAAATTAAAAAAGCATTGCTTGAACTTGGAGCTAGTGTGAATTTACTTCCATATTCAGTTTATCAAGAACTCAATCTAGGCGAGTTAAAACATACTTCGGTAACACTTTTACTTGCTGATAGATCTGTTAAAGTACTTGCTGATAGATCTGTTAAAGTGCCAAGAGGTATGGTAGAAGACATGTTGGTCCAAGTTGATAACTTTGTATATCCTGTCGATTTCATAGTTTTAGATACACAACCTATTGAAGCTTGTAATGCAATTTCTGTAATTTTAGGTCGTCCATTTTTAGCAACTTCTATTGCTCTTATAAATTGCAGGAATGGAATAATGAAGTTGTCATTTAGTAACATGACCTTGGAGCTTAATGTGTTTAATCTTTGTAAGCAACCACACGACAAAGGAGATGAAAGTGAAGATGAAAATCTTATTGAAACTCTTGTGGAAGAAAACATTTAAGAAGGGAGTACTCGTGACCAATTAGATATTTTTTCAATCGATACTTGATCGAGCAAAACTTGCACAATAAAATCCCCAATAAAAATATGATTTTGTATGCTCAAAATTAATCGCAAGTGCACGATGTCAAATTATAATATAGTGTACGTGAGTACGAGTATCGTTCCACTGAAGACTGTGTTTTACAATTGTTATTTGTCGTTATCAAATCTTTAGCAACGAAAAATTGATTGATTGTATATTACTACTAACATTAAATAAACATGCAAATAAAAAGATTCAAAATCAAGTAATGAAATGTAAAGTCTAAAATGGTTGAGTAAAATTTCAGTGAAAAATGGATTTGTTGGGAATCTCGGTTCACCTACCCCTCGTTTATTAATTAATTCGTTCGATCGTGATCTACGCTTCCGACAAGATTTCCTAATCTATTGAACATACTCTCTCGAGCTATGCCAAACTAATTCTACTCAATGAAGTAATTAGATGTCTTTAATTATTTATCAAGAGCAAATCGCATTTCGATCTATGAAATCCCCTAGTTTTCGACCCTAAGGACTATGACTATCGGCACGTATCCAATTTCATATATCTATGTAAATTGTATATCCGCGGATTATACTACTCGATCCTATCACTCGTTATTCTCTCGAACTCACTCGTGATATGAAAACGTCGTTAAAGTTAGCTACGCTTTAATGACACAGTAAAACAGTAGTAAAATCAAGAATAACGCACAATCGAAATATAAATTAATTCAAATCAACGTTCGGGGTAGGATCGCCTTTTATCCCAACAAATAATAAAGTTTAGCTACTAGAATTCATGATCAAAATAAACAAAACAAAGTTTAAAAGATGAAAACAAAGTTAGAAATACGAGAATTGACGAAAAACGCAAGAAACGATGCCCGGAATCTTCAAATCTTCAATCCAAGCGCGAAAGTGCTCTCTAAAACTCTTGACGGCTGAAGCATAAAGTCTGAATCATCCCCCAGTCGTCCCCAAAAAACCTTACAATATCATTTCCTTCAGAAAATAAGGAATGGAATCGAGCATGATATTTTCCAAAAATAGGTGGCGCTCGGGCGGTAGAAAAGTACTGCTCGAGCGCCACACCTTCTGTAAAATCTCTTGGGATGTGCGGCATTCGCGCTCGGGCGGTAAGAATTACCGCTCGAGCGCCAACCTTTCTATAGAATTTTCTCGGCCTTTCACCTCTCGCGCTCGGGCAGGTACAATTTCACCGACCGAGCGCCAACTCTTCTGCCCTTATTGTCTTGACTTGGCACTTGGCTCCGATTTTAGTTCTTCCGGCCGTTTTTCTTGCAAATTAATCACCCAATAGTGAGATATGATAATATGCAATTGATTACTCTAAAATGAACAAAATGTAAATGAAATGCATGCATGCACAATGCAAACACAACTAAAACTAATGCAATAAAACGCGTAAAAACCACACCTATCAACCCCCTCATACTAACCTTTTGCTTGCCCTCAAGCAAAATAGGTTACAGACCACCACCAAAATACGAGACAAACACAAAATGAAAGAATTAAACTAACGAAACTGATGGTGAAGTAGCAAACCGGTATCTCCTGCCTCAGCGGGTGTTTGAACCACATCCAATTAGTCAAATCACAACATTCATCAATACCCATTTTAAAGCACCTTATAGCACTTTGATTTTACCAGAACGTGTGTTCGTGTGTGTGCTGTGGGTCTCACTGGCTCGTGCTTCAGACAGTTTTGTTTGCAAATCATGTGAGTCACCAAATCAACAATTCAATGCAAGTCTTCCTATCCCGAGTTCTGTTTCTAGTTGCGACCAACAAGTGAACACAAAGCGGCAAAATTTCGAGGTTTACCACGGGAAGTAGGGAGTCAATATCATGAGGTTTCAAACGGCTCAACAAGTGGGACGTACATTGATCATTTTCATTATGCACTTGTAAGAATTTTTTTCTGACATTCCTCAACGCCTTACATCTCCATCTATTTAGCCTTGGGATAGGATTTCATCCCTTTTTGGCTCCCCCACACCTTACATCCCATTTTTTCATTCACAATACTATTATATATATATTTTTTTAGTGCATAATTTTCTCAAGTGTACTCCCTAGGTTTTGAGAATATGGAACGTTTGTTTATTTGGCTTAGGGATAACTCTTGAGGTATTGTGCACAATTGGGACGAACATTATTTCGGTGGACTCAAGTGATTTAGTCTACTTCATGTCACTGGTCGGTCACGACTGTCAACAAAAATTTACTCAAGTTCGACTTGCATATCATGTTTTTTCAGTTTCTCCCACAGATTCTTAAACTCGACTGTCGTTTACACTACTAATACACCCACTATGTGCGCATAGGAAAATTTTCAATTCACTAGGGTATTCATAACGAGTGATAGGACTAAGTAATATGCAGTTCGTTTAACCCAAAATCATCAATGGCTATCAATTTACTAATATCACCATCACTGATACTCATGCAAGACAAAGACGAACGCAAACGAAGAAGAAGATATACGACGACCCCCTCATACTAGACGTGTGCAATGTCCCCATTGCACAAAAGAGTCAAACACAGAAATGCAAACACAAATGCAGACTAATAAACATGAAAGTTAAAACATTCTAGATATAAACAACGGTGAGAAAGAAAAATAGAAATGCGGCAAAGAAATAAAAGTGCGAAGTAGGGGAAACAGTAAACTCCCATGATCACTGCTCCTCCTCATCCTGCTCCGGTGGTTGCACTCCTGCGGCCTCCCCATTCTGAGAATAATCATACTGGAACTGGAATGGGGGAGGAGGTAGCGGCCTCGGTGGGATGGTTGTACGGGTCAACGCCCCCGTGCACAAGCAAAGAGCGCATCATGGAGTCAATGTGAGATAAATGGTCCGCGACGTAAGAGTTGAACTGACTCTGATGCGCTTGGAAGGCGAGATTTTCATCCATCTTATCATTCTGAGTCCGCCTGGGGGGTTGTGGTGGCCGACGTTGTGGGACGGCAGTGCTTGACCCACCGGCATCCTCCGCCCGAGGGGGAAAGTCCGCCCGTCGTTTTGCCCTTTTTCGTTGTTCATCCTCCTGACAAATTGGCTTCATCGGTTGAAGCCACTCCTCGTCGTCCCTGAAGTGCACCCCGGCCCGTGCACACAATTCGGAAATGATGGTCGGGAAGAAAAGACCTATGTGGCTGTTGTGGGCGCTCAGTATGATTTGCGAGTTGATAAGTTTTCCCACATCGATGTCATCTCCTCGGTGCAACGCAAAAAGTCACACCGCACGCTCCTTTTGCACCTCGCTTTTGTGCGAGACTGGCATCATCCGTCGGGCCACAAACAAATACCACAAGGCAATATCAGTTCTCAAGTATTTCTCCTCAAAACAGCTCGGCGATCCACTCAATGGTTTCCACATCGCACCCGGGTGGCGCAGAGTCTCGATAATCAGGTTGTAGTCGGGATTAACCACCAATGCCTGGAAATTAGAGTCATCGACCTCGGCCGTTTCCAAGAGGGCGTTAATCATGGCCGAATCAAACGGCACAAGTTTTCCTCTCACAAATGCCCTACTATCAGTTCGTTCAACGGCATTGGCGTAGAATTCCCTAACCCCTGACACCACAGCCGCCTTAGGTTGCTCGCTAAATTTGTCCCATCCCCTTCTTTCTAATTCCACAATAGGTGGCATGTGTCTATCTTCAAAAGTGCGACGAAATCCCCTCTCGGCTATGGGATTTCTATGTATTTTAGCATGATCATATCTCTCCCTAGCCGCCACACTTACAAAACATGTTCTATCAAATGAGGAAGAGGAAGAGGAAGAACCGGGGTTACCTCTTTGTTTCTTTGGGGCCATGGTGTGAAGATGGAGTGGTGCCCGGAGAAGAAAACCCGAGTGATGGAATCCGTGTGCGTCCCTACGAAGAATATTCGCCTTGCCGAGGATTGGGGGAGGAATCGACCACCTGCACACGAAAATTGAAGAGGAGAGTGAGGGGGAGTTAGGGATTTGGGGGGTAGGGTGCGCGCAGAATGAAAGGGGAAAGGGGAAATCGCAACTTAAAAGCAGTCGCGCTCGAGCGGTAAAAGAATACCGCTCGAGCGCCGAGTCCTCGGGGAAAAAAATATTAGAGGCAAAGGTTCGCGCTCGAGCGGTAAAAGAATACCGCCCGAGCGCCGAGCTCTCTGGATATTTTGCATTTGCGTCGCGCTCGAGCGGTAAAAAATTACCGCCCGAGCGCCGAGTTCTCGGGAAAATTAACACTTTACTTTTTTTTTTAAATTAAAAATGACACGACACTAAAATAAAATAAGATATACTGACAAGAAAGGAAAAGAAAATTAAATTAAATGCAAGAGAAGGGCAAGAAAAATAAGTTCTCCATTTATCGTCGAGATCTAGACTGTCGTCCGGTCTCAGTTTGAATTGTCTTGGAACCGGCTGATTCCAAGTTGTGGCTCAACTGTGCCACCCCTGTAGTGCTTCAGGCGTTGGGCATTGACCGTAAATATCCCATCCTTTCCATCTTTCAATTCTACAACTCCCGATGAGTAAACTTTGGAAATCACGAATGGACCAGACCATCGTGACTTCAATTTTCCGGGAAACAGTCCCAACCGGGAGTTGTAGAGTAGGATACTTTCCCCCTCTTTAAATTCTCTTTCGATGATCCGCCTATCATGAGCCTTCTTTGTCTTTTCTTTGTATGACAGTGCTAGATCATAGGCCAGATTCCGGAATTCCTCCAACTGATCTAGTTGAAGCAAACGTTGTTCACCTGCATCAGTAAAATTAAAGTTCAGTGCTTTTGTGGCCCAGTATGCGCGATGCTCTAACTCTACATGTAGATGACATGCTTTACCAAACAAAAGCCTATACGGCGTAGTGCTTATAGGTGTTTTAAAAGCAGTCCTATATGCCCAAAAAGCATCATCTAATCTCACCGACCAATCCTTCCTACTGACACCTACTACTTTCTCCAAAATTCGCTTTATCTCTCGGTTAGACACCTCCACTTGCCCACTCGTCTGGGGTGATAAGGGGTAGAGATTTTATGTGTGACACCATATTTGCTCAAAAGTATTTCAAATAGTTTGTTGCAAAAATGCGTGCCACCGTCACTAATGATTGCTCGTGGTGTTCCAAATCGGTTAAAAATGTTTTTCTTCAAAAATTTTAGGACCACTTGAGCATCATTAGTGGCATACGCTTCCGCCTCCACGCACTTAGACACATAATCCACCGCAACCAAGATGTATTTTTTCGTGAAAGAACTGGGGAACGGTCCCATGAAGTCTATTCCTCACACATCAAAAACCTCACATTCAATGATATTATTTAAAGGCATTTCATGACGGTTAGAGATGTTACCTGACTGTTGGCATTTATCACAATGTAACACATAAGAACGAGCATCTTTAAAGAGAGTTGGCCAATAAAAGCCACATTCAAGTACCTTGGATGCCGTCCTTGTTGGTCCGAAATGACCACCTACCTCACGGTCATGGCAATGGTTGAGAATTTGATCAAACTCTTCCTCCGCAACACACCGTCTTATCATGGAATCTGCACAAATTTTAAACAAAAACGGTTCCTCCCAAAAATAGTATTTCACGTCAGAAAAGAATTTCTTTCGTTGGTGAAACGATAGGTTTGGTGGAGGTGTGCCTGTGACAAGAAAGTTAGCGAAATTTGCATACCATGGACAATGTTTCATCTCAAACAGTTGCTCGTCAGGAAACCAATCATTATTAGCTTGATCTACACAGTCATTACTAACAAGCTCTAGTCTAGATAAATGATCCGCCACCACATTCTCAACACCTTTCTTATCTTTTATTTCCAAATCAAACTCTTGTAACAGTAAGATCCACCGAAGTAAGCGTGGCTTTGCATCTTTTTTAGCAAGCAAATATTTCAGTGCAGAGTGGTCTGTGTAAATAATGACTTTTGACAAAACAAGATATGCATGAAATTTATCAAGTGCAAACACTACTGCAAGTAACTCTTTTTCAGTGGTGGCATAATTTAATTGTGCTTCGTCTAGAGTCTTACTTGCATAGTATATAGTGTGGAATACCTTGTTCCGTCTTTGGCCGAGGACAGCACCAACCGCAGCATCACTGGCATCGCACATGATCTCGAAGGGCAGATCCCAATCCGGTGCCACCAAGACAGGAGCCGTCACCAAGCGCTTCTTTAAATCCTCGTATGCCTGCAAACAGTTAGAATTGAAATCAAATGGCACATCTTTCATAAGTAAGGAAGATAGAGGTTCGGCAATTTTTGAAAAATCTTTTATAAAACGCCGATAAAAACCGGCGTGGCCTAGAAAACTTCTAACTCCCTTTATGGACGCCGGAGGTGGCAAGTTCGTGATGACTTCAACTTTCACCTTATCCACCTCTATTCCGTGCTCCGAAATCTTGTGCCCTAGGACAATTCCCTCTTGTACCATGAAGTGGCACTTTTCCCAATTCAGCACCAAATTCGTCTCCTCACATCTCACCAACACCACCCTCAAGTTCTGCAAACAGTCATCAAAAGAAGGGCCGAAAATAGAGAAGTCATCTAAAAAAATTTCAAGAAAAGTTTCTATCATATCATGGAATATAACGGTCATGCAACGTTGAAATGTGGCAGTAGCATTACAAAGACCAAATGGCATGCGGCGAAAAGCGAAAGTTCCATAAGGACAAGTGAAAGTGGTTTTCTCTTGGTCCTCAGGTGCAATGGTGATTTGATTATACCCCGAATACCCATCTAGAAAACAATAAAACTCATGACCCGCTAACATCTTAGCATTTGATCAATAAAGGGAAGGGGAAAGTGGTCTTTTCGGGTGGCATCATTCAATTTTCTATAATCAATGCACACACGCCATCCCGTAACAGTTCTGGTGGGTATTAGTTCATTATTATCATTTTCAATCACAGTAATCCCACCCTTCTTTGGCACACACTGAACCGGACTTACCCATGCACTATCAGATATAGGATAGATAATATCTGGATCGAGAAGCTTAATCGTTTCTGCCTTTACTACCTCTTGCATCTTTGGATTTAATCTTCTCTGAGGTTGCACAAGAGGTGAGTACTTGTCTTCCATCAAGATTTTGTGCATAGAGACTGATGGATTGATCCCTTTGATATCTGCCACCTTCCACGAAAATGCACCCTTGTGCGCTTTCAAGACTTTCAACAGTTTGTCCTCCATCACATCTGTCAAAGCAGCAGAAATAATGACAGGTAAAGTGTTATGCTCACCTAGGTATACGTACTTTAGGTGTGGAGGTAGTGGCTTCAGCTCGAGCGTCGGTGGCTCCTCCAGGCTTGATTTCTGTGGGATCAAGTCTTTTCGATCTCCCAAATCTTCTAAACCTCATCTTCATTGGCTTTCTCCATGGATGGTTGGCATTCAAGTATGCCACTATTTCAGCTTTTTCGTCGTCCAAATCATCTTCTCTCCAATTCAGTAGTGATAGCAGCCTCCAAAGGATCTCTCAAAGCATCCTGCACATAGTTAGACACAAAGGCATCAAAAGCATCAATTCTATAACAACTATCAGAATGCAGTGTGTGCTTAAGTGCATTAAAAACATCAAAAGTAATCTCTTCATTGCCCACTCTCAATCTCAACTTCCCTTCTTGCACATCAATCAGTGCCTTGCCAGTCGCAAGGAACAGCCTCCCCAAAATCAAGGCATCTCCATATCCTCCTCCATGTTTAGCACCACGAAATCAGCAGGAAAAATAAACTTATCTACTTTCACTAGCACATCCTCAATAACTCCCCGTGGATACTTGACAGATCTGTCTGCCAGCTGTAACGACATCCTCGTTGGCTTGGGCTCTCCCAACCCAAGTTTCCTAAACACAGATAAAGGCATAAGATTAATACTTGCACCAAGATCACACAAAGCTTTGTGAAAAACAACATCACCAATCATGCAAGGAATAGAGAAACTCCCTGGGTCTTTTAGTTTCGGTGGGATTTTGTTTTGCACCAAAGCGGAGCAATTTTCAGTTAAGTTAACTGTCATGTGATCCTCCAGCTTCCTTTTATTAGCCAATATGTCCTTCAAGAATTTAGCATAACTAGGAATTTGCATTAAAGCATCGGCGAAGGGAATATTGATATGCAATTTTTTAAATACCTCAAGAAACTTACCGAATTGTGCATCTAGTTTTGCTTTTTTCAATGCTGCAGGAAAAGGAGGAGGTATAACAATTTTAGGTTGTGCAGTGGGTGCTGGTGTGGAGTTAAAAGACTTACCTTTGGATGTCTCAGTCGGTTCATCCGGTATTTGAATTTTTTCCTTTCCCTTCGACTCCAAGATTTTCCCACTCTTCAACTCAATGGCCTTCACTTGCTCTTTTGGATTAGTCTCGGTATTACTTGGCAAGGTTCCCGGCTCTCTACTTGCTATCATCTTGGCCAACTGTCCAATTTGATTCTCGAGCCCTTTTATCGATGCATCTTGGTTTTGAAGTCTAGTTTCAAAGGAAGAAATAAACTTAGACATCATTTGCTCCAAGTTGGACTTTTCTTCTCTAGGAGGATCGGATCTGTACATCGGTTGTTTCCCATATTGTTGTCCTCCTTGCGGTCTATTCTGACTGTTTTGACCACCCCATGAGAAGTTGGGATGTTGCCTCCACCCAGGATTGTATGTGTTCGAATAAGGGTCATTCCTTTGGCGGTTTTGGACTCCCACTTGATTCACCGGCGCCTCATTTTGCACATAGAAGGGATTTCCATCTTGACAGTCTTTCACATAGTGTTCTCCTCCACACTTTTCACAGAATATCTCTTGAAGACGCATCGGCGTGCCACTCACATTCAAGCCGTCTATTTTCCTGTTTAAAGCATCAAGTTGTGCAGTAATAGCAGAAAAATCAGTTACCTGGTGAACTCCTGCACTTCTCCGCTGGTTGTTCCTTTCAGATTGAGGATGATAGCTGCTAGCAGCCATCTCCTCTAACAATTCATATCCTTCCTCCGCAGTCTTTCTCAACAGGTTTCCACATGCAGCCGCATCTATCATAGTACAGTTAGGAGTAAGCAAACCATAATAAAATGTTTTAACGACTAACCCACGTGGTAACTCGTGATGTGGGCATCTTCGTAGTAGATCCTTGAAGCGTTCCCATGCCTCATATAGAGATTCCTGATCGAATTGAGCAAATGTTGTAATGTCTGCCCGCAGCTTCATGGTCTTGGAGGGAGGGAAGTATTTGATGAGAAAGGCTTTCGCCATGTCGTCCCATGTAGCGATCGACCCTACAGGCAAACAATTTAACCATGCCTTAGCTTTATCACGTAAAGAAAAAGGAAATAAACGCAACCTAACAGCATCATCAGAAACTCCATTGAATTTAAAAGTATCGCAGATTTCAAGAAAATCCGCGATGTGCGTGTTTGGGTCATCCATTGCAGTTCCTCCAAATTGGACCGTGTTCTGAATCATCTGGATTATGGCTGGCTTGATTTCGAAGTGATTTGCCCGCACGATAGGCCTCACAATGCTAGGGCGTGCACCCTCCAAAGAAGGTTGGTGTAAGGCTCGAGAATTATCCGTGTCATCGATGTGAGAATTGAAGAAGATTATGCATGACATGAAAAATGAGAATTTTGAAGGCATGGCTGAAGCCACACCGCCCCCGCGGTGCTTAGATTACCGCCCCCGCGGTGTAGGTGACAGAAATTTGTGGTATTTTGCGAACAGACACCGCACCCGCGGTGTTAGCGTGACCGCACCCGCGGTGTGAGACCGCACCCGCGGTCATGTAAGGACCGCACCCGCGGTCTGAGTGTCACACTTTAAAATGAATTTGCCGTGAGCTCAGCGCACCCGCACTCTTGAGTTGCCGCACCCGCGGTGTGCATGCGAAAATGCCACCTCTGAATTTCGTGTTGACACATGGCACGTATATATATATGACAAGCTGCTGAGTCTTCATTTCAGAAAGTGTTCCAGAGCAAGAACCGAGAATCCCCATGGAATAGCTTCAAGTTTTCATCCTTTAGAAATTAGTTTGTGCACGATTTGTTCGTTCGATTTTAATTCCGAAACCGGATTTGGAGTCCTTGCAACAAGAGCTATCTAAGGATGTAAGTATTGTACAGTTTCAGCATGGTTCGAAATTCATGTGTTAGAGAAATTCAGATTTGAGTTCGAATATGTGTTCTTGATAGTATGAGCATCGTAGAAACGTTACCGGATTGATTTTCAGATACCATATGCTATACATTGAATTTCCAGCATGTATATCGATATTGATTGGAAGAGTTGAGCATGTTATATTGTGTTTTGATAAGTATATTATGAAGATGATGAGTTGTGGCTATTGTTTTGTTGAGATTGAGTTGACCGGTACCGAGAATCACGCCGTTACGCCGTCAAAGTTGTATTGAGATTGATTATTGAATTGTATATGAGCTGAATTGAGTTGAGAATTGATATTGTGTGTCTACACATTGCCATTTCAGATTGGAGGTGACAGGTTTGACATTTTATTCGAGATCTCGACAGACAGTGCGACCAGAAAGGTATAATTCATGTGGTCTTGGGATTGCACAACTCGATTCAGATTTGATACGAGTTTCCCTAAATCACATACTAGATTGTTATTACATTGATTATGTAATGTCTTGTTTATTGATTTATATTCGAGTCCTGAGATAGGAGATATTGGCAGACTTGCCAAAAACTAGACGTTTCGGTGTATCGTCGCATAGGAGCAGATTTGCTATATGTGTAGACCCTCGATACAGAGATTGACCGAAGTCTAGGAATAAGACGTACCGTTGCCCCGAGTGGTTGGGTAGGTGACAGACCGTCTTATTCACACCGGGATCCCTAGATTAGAAAAGAGTCGAGTCAAGATGTGAATTGTAGAATACAGATTTGTATTCTACTACATGTTTAGATGTATATTCATGTTACTTGATTTATGTTATGCATTGTACATGATTATGACATTGCATGCATCCATGTTTTATACTGGGATATGTTCTCACCGGAGTTATCCGGCTGTTGTCGTGTCTGTATGTGTGCATGGCAACAGGTGGGGCAGGATCGGGGTCGCGAGCTAGATGAGAGATGATGATAGCGTGGAGATCTCGGGCATTGCAGATTACTAGTGTTTCCTTATGAAACTTGTACTACTTATGTTTGTATTTGAGATTCGAACACTAGTGTATGATTGTACTAGACAGATATGTATGTACATTATGTTGTTTATTTCAGTTAACGATATGTTATGCTTTATCTATACATTAGAATTAATGTTAAAAGCAAATTTTTGACCCACATTTTCGAACAAAGATCCAATTAAATCCCAAAAGAATTGAGTTAGAGCCCGGGTCCCCACAACAGGTGGTATCAGAGCTGTAGGTTCTGTAGACTGAGATAGAATAGAATGAGCGGGGTAGATCGAGTCATCTTCCTTGCTTTTGCGATGCTAGCATGGTTTATTGCTTTCCCTATTATATGTTGTTGTACTATCTGAATTGATTTACAGCATTTCAAGCCTGAATCAGAACCGATTCTCGATCAGAGGTATATGATCAGAGGAGGACTGAGACAGATGATATTGGTTGAGTACTAATCAGTTTTATGATCAGATTTATGCCGCCTAGACGAGTGCCACAGCCAGAGCAGGGTAGCACATCAGGTGCACAGATGGACGTCACCGCTACGCCGATGGAGACTTTATTGAAGAGATTCCAGTCTTTCCATCCGCCTACCCTGAAAGGCACAGAGAGTGCAGTAGAATGCGAGAGCTGGCTGGATGATATCGAAATGCTGTTTGAGTCCTTGGCTTACACTGACGAACGACGTGTGAAGCTGATAGGGCATCAGATGCAAGAGGTTGCAAAGAGCTGGTGGTTGACTACGAAGAGAGCCTTGGAGCACCGAGGCATTGATATCACGTGGAAAGTCTTCAAAGACGAGTTCTATCAGCGCTTCTTTCCCGTCTCCTACCGGAAAGATAAGGGAGCTGAATTTGCGAATCTGAAGCAGGGACAGTGGAACATCGAGGAATATGTTGCCAAATTTTCTGCATTGCTACGATTTGCACCTCATGTGGCCGGGAACGACGAGGCAGTGGCCGATCAGTTCATCAACGGATTGAATCCGGATGTCTTTACTTTGGTGAACACGGGACGGCCTAACACTTTTTCAGAGGCACTGAACCGAGCGAAGGGAGCTGAGGCTGGCTTGATCAGGCAGCGAGGAGCGTCCTACGGTGTGCAGGGGCAGAGACCGCCACAGTCCACGACCGTACAGTTTCCACCACCTCCTCCTCGTTTTGACAGTGGAGCTAGTGGTAGTGGCAAGAAGGATTTTCTGAAGGCTAAGGGCAAACAGTTTAAGAAATCTGGAAGCAGTTCATCGAGTTCGAGTGGATCTCGACAGAGAGGTCAGGGGTCAGAGTATAGTGGTGCATACTGTGGTTCATGCGGAGGGCGACATGCTACGGAGCAGTGTCAAGGAGTTCTGGGACGCTGTAACATCTGTAGGCAACAGGGACATTTCGCCAGAGTTTGTCCCCAGAGAGGTGCACAACGATTCCAGAGCACAGGATCATCAGCACCAGCGCCACAGATGGAGAGACAGGCCTCTTCTGTACACTCCTTTCAGCCACCCTCCACTCAGACCCAGCAGAGACCAGGAGGTAGTCAGACCGTGAGTCAGCCTCCCAAATAGCAGGCACGTGTTTTTGCCTTGACAGAGGAGCAGGCGCAGGAGGCGCCAGATGACGTCATTGCAGGTAATTGTTTCCTTTGTGGTTATCCTGCATATGTGTTGATAGACACAGGGGCATCGCATACATTCATATCTGAACATTTTGCATTGAGACATGCATTGCCTGTTGAGTCAATGTCGACAGTAGTGTCTATAGCTTCTCCGTTGGGAAGTGGCTTGATATCTGTGACTACTGTTAGACACTGTATGCTTCAGTTTGAGGGGCATGAGATTGATCTTGATTGTGTAGTACTTGGTTTAGCTGATTTTGACTGTATAGTTGGCATAGATATGTTAACCAAGTACAGGGCCACGGTAGATTGTTTCCACAAGATTGTCAGATTCAGACCCGAAAGGACAGACGAGTGGAAATTCTACGGCAAGGGTTCCAGATCTCGGATTCCCTTAGTATCTGCTCTGACTATGAGTAGATTGCTTCAGAGAGGAGCAGAGGGCTTTCTTGTATATTCAGTAGATTTACTGAAGTCGAGCCCAGCATTGGCAGATTTGCCAGTGGTTTGCGAGTTTGCAGATGTTTTTCCTGATGAGATTCCAGGGTTGCCTCCAGTTCGAGAGGTTGATTTTAGCATAGACCTTGTGCCAGGCAGTGTTCCTATTTCAAGAGCTCCGTATAGGATGGCGCCTGTTGAACTGAAAGAGTTGAAAGCACAGTTGGAGGATCTTCTGTCCAAGGGATATATCAGACCCAGTGTATCTCCTTGGGGTGCTCCGGTGCTTTTCGTTCGAAAGAAAGATGGTTCGATGCGACTGTGTATTGATTATAGGCAGCTGAATAAGGCAACAGTGAAGAACAAGTATCCTTTGCCTCGCATCGACGACTTATTTGACCAGTTACAGGGATCTTCTGTATATTCGAAGATTGATTTGAGATCAGGGTATCATCAGCTCAGAGTTAGAGACGTTGATATTCCGAAGACTGCATTCCGAACCAGGTATGGACATTACGAGTTTGTTGTTATGCCTTTCGGTTTGACGAATGCACCAGCGGTGTTTATGAGTTTGATGAACCGCATTTTTCAGAGATATTTAGATGATTTTGTGATTGTGTTTATTGACGACATTTTGGTGTATTCGAAGAGTTTGACTGAGCATGCAGATCATCTGAGAATCGTGCTGAAGACTTTGCGACAGGAGCAGTTGTATGCCAAACTGTCCAAATGTGAATTCTGGTTGCGACAGGTTGTCTTCTTGGGGCATATTATATCTGGAGATGGTATTGCGGTAGATCCGAGTAAAGTTGAGGCTGTGATCAGTTGGCCGAGACCGACTTCTGTGCCAGAGATACGCAGTTTCATGGGTCTAGCCGGGTATTATCGACGTTTTATTCGAGACTTCTCCAGTATAGCGAAGCCGATTACCCAGTTGACACAGAAGAACATGCCATTTGTGTGGTCAGAAGAGTGTGAGAGCAGTTTTGTTGAGCTGAAGAAGAGGCTGACTAGTGCGCCTGTATTGACGATTCCATCAGGTACAGGTGAGTTCGTTGTATATTGTGATGCATCTCACAGAGGGCTTGGATGTGTTCTTATGCAGCGAGGGCACGTGATAGCGTACGCCTCTAGACAGCTGAAGCCACACGAGACTCGTTATCCGATTCATGATCTTGAATTGGCGGCGATTGTATTTGCACTCAAGATCTGGCGTCATTACCTATATGGCGAGAAATTTGAGATCTATTCCGATCACAAGAGCCTGAAATATCTCTTTTCTCAGTCAGAGTTGAATATGAGGCAGCGACGATGGCTTGATCTGCTGAAAGATTTTGATTGCGAGATCAAGTACCATCCAGGGAAGTCGAATGCAGCGGCAGACGCCTTGAGTCGAAAGGTATGTGCTCTTTCCTTGTCGACTGTAGGTGTATCGAATTTAGTAGAAGATTGTTGCTTGTCTGGATTGACATTTGATACAGAGAATAGACCGTTGCGACTTACTGCGATTCAGATTGAGCCAGATCTGATTTTGAGGATCAAAGAAGCACAGAGGACTGATCCGAGCGTGCAGAGATCGATTGATATGGTCAGAGCTGGTCATATCTCAGAATATCAGGTCAGAGATTCTGTTCTGTACGTGCATAACCGTCTAGTGGTGCCCGATGTTTCAGATTTGAGACGACAGATCATGTCAGAGGCACACTGTAGTCGGTTCAGCATTCATCCTGGTGGCAGAAAGATGTACAATGACTTGAAGACGCAATTCTGGTGGAAGCAGATGAAGACAGATATTGCAGAATTTGTGTCTAGATGTCTGAATTGCCAACAGGTGAAGGCAGAGAGGAAGAAGCCCGGAGGATTACTTCAGAGTTTGTCCATTCCTGAATGGAAATGGGACCACATTTCCATGGACTTCGTGACGAAGTTACCTCGATCTTCGCGGGGCTGTGACGCGATTTGGGTTGTGATAGACAGACTGACCAAATCAGCGTGCTTTATTCCGTACAGAATGACCTATAGACACGATCAGATGGCCGAGTTGTATGTCAAAGAGGTCGTCAGATTGCACGGTGTGCCGAAGTCGATCGTATCAGATCGTGATCCATGATTCACTTCTCACTTTTGGCATAGCTTGCAGCAGACTTTAGGTACGACTTTACACCTGAGCACTGCTTATCATCCCCAGACCGACGGACAGTCAGAGCGGACTATCCAGACTTTAGAGGACATGCTGAGAGCTGTAGTACTAGATTTTGGTACTAGTTGGCAGGATTCAGTGCCGTTGTGTGAGTTTTCATACAACAACAGCTATCAGACGAGCATAGAGATGGCACCGTTCGAAGCTTTATACGGAAAGAAGTGTAGATCTCCGTTGTACTGGGATGATATTTCTGAGGTACCAGAATTGGGGCCTGATATGATTCGTGAGATGACAGAAAAAGTGAAGATCATTCAGAAACGAATGAAAACGGCACAGGATAGGCAAGCGAAATACGCCAATATTAGACGTAGACCGTTAGTATTCGAACAGGGAGACAAAGTATTTTTGAAGATTTCACCTTTCAGAGGCGTTGTCAGATTTGGCAAGCGAGGAAAGTTGTCTCCTAGATACGTCGGTCCGTACGAGATCCTTGAGAAGATTGGCGATCGAGCTTACAGACTTGCTCTTCCTCCTTCATTATCTGATATACATGACGTTTTTCATGTATCGATGCTTCGCAGATATATGCCAGATGAGTCTCATGTCATTCAGCCTGACGAAGCCGAGTTAGATCAAACTTTGAGCTACGTCGAGCAACCGATACAGATTCTGGATCGGAAGGAAAAGAAGCTTAGAACCAAGACCATTCCGCTTGTGAAGGTTCAATGGAGTCGCCATGGCATCGAGGAAGCAACTTGGGAGACGGAGTCTGAGATGAGACAGAGGCATCCCGAGCTATTCTTATGATGTGAGTTTTTATTCCCGCTTTGATTTTACTGTTTTGCGTATACTAGTGTGATTACTGGTTTATAAGTTCGAGGACGAACTATTGTCTAAGAGGGGGAGAAATGTAAGGCTCGAGAATTATCCGTGTCATCGATGTGAGAATTGAAGAAGATTATGCATGACATGAAAAATGAGAATTTTGAAGGCATGGCCGAAGCCACACCGCCCCCGCGGTGCTTAGATTACCGCCCCCGCGGTGTAGGTGACAGAAATTTGTGGTATTTTGCGAACAGACACCGCACCCGCGGTGTTAGCGTGACCGCACCCGCGGTGTGAGACCGCACCCGCGGTCATGTAAGGACCGCACCCGCGGTCTGAGTGTCACACTTTAAAATGAATTTGCCGTGAGCTCAGCGCACCCGCACTCTTGAGTTGCCGCACCCGCGGTGTGCATGCGAAAATGCCACCTCTGAATTTCGTGTTGACACATGGCACGTATATATATATGACAAGCTGCTGAGTCTTCATTTCAGAAAGTGTTCCAGAGCAAGAACCGAGAATCCCCATGGAATAGCTTCAAGTTTTCATCCTTTAGAAATTAGTTTGTGCACGATTTGTTCGTTCGATTTTAATTCCGAAACCGGATTTGGAGTCCTTGCAACAAGAGCTATCTAAGGATGTAAGTATTGTACAGTTTCAGCATGGTTCGAAATTCATGTGTTAGAGAAATTCAGATTTGAGTTCGAATATGTGTTCTTGATAGTATGAGCATCGTAGAAACGTTACCGGATTGATTTTCAGATACCATATGCTATACATTGAATTTCCAGCATGTATATCGATATTGATTGGAAGAGTTGAGCATGTTATATTGTGTTTTGATAAGTATATTATGAAGATGATGAGTTGTGGCTATTGTTTTGTTGAGATTGAGTTGACCGGTACCGAGAATCACGCCGTTACGCCGTCAAAGTTGTATTGAGATTGATTATTGAATTGTATATGAGCTGAATTGAGTTGAGAATTGATATTGTGTGTCTACACATTGCCATTTCAGATTGGAGGTGACAGGTTTGACATTTTATTCGAGATCTCGACAGACAGTGCGACCAGAAAGGTATAATTCATGTGGTCTTGGGATTGCACAACTCGATTCAGATTTGATACGAGTTTCCCTAAATCACATACTAGATTGTTATTACATTGATTATGTAATGTCTTGTTTATTGATTTATATTCGAGTCCTGAGATAGGAGATATTGGCAGACTTGCCAAAAACTAGACGTTTCGGTGTATCGTCGCATAGGAGCAGATTTGCTATATGTGTAGACCCTCGATACAGAGATTGACCGAAGTCTAGGAATAAGACGTACCGTTGCCCCGAGTGGTTGGGTAGGTGACAGACCGTCTTATTCACACCGGGATCCCTAGATTAGAAAAGAGTCGAGTCAAGATGTGAATTGTAGAATACAGATTTGTATTCTACTACATGTTTAGATGTATATTCATGTTACTTGATTTATGTTATGCATTGTACATGATTATGACATTGCATGCATCCATGTTTTATACTGGGATATGTTCTCACCGGAGTTATCCGGCTGTTGTCGTGTCTGTATGTGTGCATGGCAACAGGTGGGGCAGGATCGGGGTCGCGAGCTAGATGAGAGATGATGATAGCGTGGAGATCTCGGGCATTGCAGATTACTAGTGTTTCCTTATGAAACTTGTACTACTTATGTTTGTATTTGAGATTCGAACACTAGTGTATGATTGTACTAGACAGATATGTATGTACATTATGTTGTTTATTTCAGTTAACGATATGTTATGCTTTATCTATACATTAGAATTAATGTTAAAAGCAAATTTTTGACCCACATTTTCGAACAAAGATCCAATTAAATCCCAAAAGAATTGAGTTAGAGCCCGGGTCCCCACAACAGGTGGTATCAGAGCTGTAGGTTCTGTAGACTGAGATAGAATAGAATGAGCGGGGTAGATCGAGTCATCTTCCTTGCTTTTGCGATGCTAGCATGGTTTATTGCTTTCCCTATTATATGTTGTTGTACTATCTGAATTGATTTACAGCATTTCAAGCCTGAATCAGAACCGATTCTCGATCAGAGGTATATGATCAGAGGAGGACTGAGACAGATGATATTGGTTGAGTACTAATCAGTTTTATGATCAGATTTATGCCGCCTAGACGAGTGCCACAGCCAGAGCAGGGTAGCACATCAGGTGCACAGATGGACGTCACCGCTACGCCGATGGAGACTTTATTGAAGAGATTCCAGTCTTTCCATCCGCCTACCCTGAAAGGCACAGAGAGTGCAGTAGAATGCGAGAGCTGGCTGGATGATATCGAAATGCTGTTTGAGTCCTTGGCATATACTGATGAGCGACGTGTGAAGTTGATAGGACATCAGATGCAAGAAGTTGCTAAGAGCTGGTGGTTGACTACGAAGAGAGCCTTGGAACACCGAGGCATTGATATCACGTGGAAAGTTTTCAAGGATGAGTTCTATCAGCGCTTCTTCCCCGTCTCCTACCGAAAAGATAAAGGGGCTGAATTTGCGAATCTGAGGCAGGGACAGTGGGACATCGAGGAGTATGTGGCTAAATTTTCTGCATTGCTACGATTTGCACCGCATGTGGCCGGGAACGACGAGGCAGTGGCCGATCAGTTCATCAACGGATTGAATCCGGATGTTTTTACTTTGGTGAACACGAGACGGCCTAACACTTTTTCCGAGGCACTGAACCGAGCAAAGGGAGCAGAGGCTGGCTTGATCAGGCAGCGAGGAGCTTCCTACGGTGTTCAGGGGCAGAGACCGCCACAGTCCACGACCGTACAGTTTCCACCACCTCCTCCTCGTTTTGACAGTGGAGCTAGTGGTAGTGGCAAGAAGGAATTTTTGAAGGCCAAGGGCAGACAGTTTAAGAAATCTGGGAATAGTTCATCGAGTTCGAGTGGATCTCGACAGAGAGGTCAGGGTTCAGATTACAGTGGCGTGTATTGTAGCTCGTGTGGAGGACGATGGCTTGATCTGCTGAAAGATTTTGATTGCGAGATCAAGTACCATCCAGGGAAGTCGAATGCAGCGGCAGACGCCTTGAGTCGAAAGGTATGTGCTCTTTCCTTGTCGACTGTAGGTGTATCGAATTTAGTAGAGGATTGTTGCTTGTCTGGATTGACATTTGATACAGAGAGTAGACCGTTGCAACTTGCTGCGATTCAGATTGAGCCAGACTTGATTTTGAGGATCAAAGAAGCGCAGAGAACTGATCCGAGCGTTCAGAGATCAATTGATATGGTCAGAGCTGGACATATCTCAGAGTATCAGGTCAGAGATTCTGTTCTGTATGTGAATAACCGTCTCGTAGTGCCAGATTTTTCAGATTTGAGACGACAGATCATGTCAGAGGCACATTGCAGTCGGTTCAGCATTCATCCTGGAGGCAGAAAGATGTACAATGACTTGAAGACGCAATTCTGGTGGAAACAGATGAAGACAGATATTGCAGAATTTGTGTCTAGATGTTTGAATTGCCAACAGGTGAAAGCAGACAGGAAGAAGCCCGGAGGTTTACTTCAGAGTTTGTCTGTTCCTGAATGGAAATGGGACCACATTTCCATGGACTTTGTGACGAAATTACCTCGATGATCCCGTGGCTGTGATTCGATTTGGGTCATCATTGACAGATTGACCAAATCTGCCTGTTTCATTCCGTACAGGATGACCCATCGACACGATCAGATGGCAGAGTTGTATGTCAGAGAGGTCGTCAGATTGCATGGTGTGCCGAAGTCGATCGTATCAGACCGTGATCCACGATTCACTTCTCACTTCTGGCACAGTTTGCAGCAGGCTTTGGGTACGACTTTACACCTAAGCACTGCTTATCATCCCCAGACAGACGGACAGTCAGAGCGGACTATCCAGACTCTAGAGGACATGCTGAGAGCTGTAGTACTAGATTTTGGTACTAGTTGGCAAGATTCATTGCCGTTGTGTGAGTTTTCATATAACAACAGCTATCAGACGAGCATAGAGATGGCACCGTTCGAAGCTTTATATGGAAAGAAGTGCCGATCTCCGTTGTACTGGGATGATATTTCTGAGGTACCAGTGTTGGGGCCTGATATGATTCGTGAGATGACAGAGAAAGTGAAGATCATTCAGAAGCGAATGAAGACGGCACAGGATAGGCAAGCGAAGTACGCCAATATTAGACGCAGACCGTTAGTATTCGAACAGGGAGACAGAGTATTTCTGAAGATTTCACCTTTCAGAGGCGTTGTCAGATTTGGCAAGCGAGGAAAGTTGTCTCCTAGATACGTCGGTCCGTATGAGATTCTTGAGAAGATTGGCGATCGAGCTTACAGACTTGCTCTTCCTCCTTCACTGTCCGGTATACATGATGTTTTTCATGTATCGATGTTGCGCAAATATATGCCGGATGATTCTCATGTCATTCAACCTGACGAAGCCGAGCTAGATCAGAACTTGAGCTACGTTGAAAGACCGATACAGATTCTTGATCGGAAAGAAAAGAAGCTCAGGACAAAGATTATTCCGTTAGTGAAGATTCAATGGAGTCGTCATGGCATCGAGGAAGCAACTTGGGAGACGGAGTCTGAAATGAGACAGAGGCATCCCGAGTTATTTTTATGATGTGAGTCTTTCTTCCCGTTTTGACTTTACAATTTTGTATATACTTGCATGATTTATTGTGTATGAGTTCGAGGACGAACTCTTGTCTAAGAGGGGGAGAAATGTAAGGCTCGAGAATTATCTGTTGTCATCGATGTGAGACTTGAAACCATGAGAATGCATGATAGTTAGAGTGGAATTTGTGAAGCATGGCCGAAGCCACACCGCCCCCGCGGTGCTAAGACTACCGCACTCGCGGTGTAGATGACAGAAATTGGTGAATTTGTGCGAACAGACACCGCACCTACGGTGTTAGCAAGACCGCACCCGCGGTGTAAGACCGCACCCGCGGTCATGTAAGGACCGCACCCGCGGTCATTGAATTTCAGGAAATGAAATGTCGCCGTGAACACAGCGCACCCGCGCTCCTGAGTTACCGCACCCGCGGTCTGCATGCGAGATTGCCACCTTTGAATTTCGTGTTGACACATGGCATGTATATATATATATAAAGTTCCTGGGTCTTCATTCTCCTTTCAGATTGAGGGAAAGAATCGAGAGCAAGCTTTGTTCCTTCAAGCTTTGTCATCTTAGATTTGAGATTGTGCAAGATTTGCTCATTTGATTTTAATTCCGAGTCCGGATTATTGATCCTTGCAACGAGGGCTAGCTAAGGATGTAAGTTTCGATTATTTTCAGCATGGTTCGAAATCTATGTATTGGGGAAATTATGATTTTGTTAGAAATATGTGTTCTTGGTATACCGAGCATCGTATATTTGTTATCAGAATGATTTTCGGACACCGTATACGAGCCTTGCGAATTTCCAACATGTATATCGATATTGATTGGAAGAATTGAGCATGTTATATTGTGTTTTGATGAGTATATTATGAAGATTATGAGTTGTGGTTATTGTATATATTGTTTTGTTGAGATTGAGTTGACCGGTACCGAGAATTACACCGTTACGCCGTCAAATTGTATTGAAACCGATTTCAGCTATGTTTATTGAGTTGTTTGAGATGTATATTGATAGAGTGCACCTCGACTATGCCATTTCAGATTTGTGTTGGCTATTGTGAACTCGAGACTTCGACGACGACACCGACGATTCGGCAAGAAAGGTATAATTCATGTGGTCACGGGATTGCACAACTCGATTCAGATTTGATACGAGTTTCCCTAAATCACATACTAGATTGTTATTACATTTGATTATGTAATGCCTTGTTTATTGATTTATATTCGAGTCCTGAGATAGGAGAGATTGGCAGACTTGCCAACACTAGACGTTTCGGTGTATCGACGCATAGGAGCAGATTTGCTATATGTGTAGACCCTCGATACAGAGTTGACCGAAGTCTAGGAATAAGACGTACCGTTGCCCCGAGTGGTTGGGTAGGTAACAGACCGTCTTATTCACACCGGGATCCCTATATTAGAAATGAGTCGAGTCAAGATTTAAATGTTGAATACAGATTTGTATTCTTCTACATGTTTAGATTTATATTCATGTTACTTGATACATATGCTATGCTTTTGTACATGATTATTACATTGCATGCATCCATGTTTTATACTGGGATATGTTCTCACCGGAGTTATCCGGCTGTTGTCGTGTCTGTATGTGTGCATAGCAACAGGTGGGGCAGGATCAGGGTCACGACGAGGATGAGAAAGTTGATAGCGTGGTGATGTCGGGTGTAGTAGCAGATTACCAGTAGCTTCTGTTTAGATTTGAACTACTTGTATTTGAGATTCGAACACTAGTGTATGGTTGTACTAGACAGATATGTATGTACATTATGTTGTTTATTTCAGTTAACGACATGTTATGCTTTATCTATACATTTGAATTAATGTTAAAAGCAAATTTTTGACCCACATTTTCGAACAAAGATCCAATTAAATCCCAAAAGAATTGAGTTAGAGCCCGGGTCCCCACATAAAGAATTACCGCTCGAGCGCCAACCTTTCTGTAGAATTTTCTCGGCCTTTCACCTCTCGCGCTCGGGCGGTACAATTTCACCGCCCGAGCGCCAACTCGTCTGCCCTTATTGTCTTGACTTGGCACTTGGCTCCGATTTTAGTTCTTCCGGCCGTTTTTCCTGCAAATTAATCACCCAATAGTGAGATATGATAATATGCAATTGATTACTCTAAAATGAACAAAATGTAAATGAAATGCATGCACAATGCAAACACAACTAAAACTAATGCAATAAAACGCGTAAAAACCACACCTATCAATACTGTTAAAGAAAATATTGAAATTGATCTTGATGATTTTATTAGGTATCACCCGTTACCAGGATCAGAAAAAGAATTTGAGGCAAAATATGAGAACAAAGACGAACCACCCATATTGGAGTTAAAACCATTGCCAGAAGAATTGAAGTATGCATTTCTTGGAGAAGATGAAACATATCCGGTGGTAATTTCTTCCAAACTATCAAGTAATCAAGAAGGTAAATTAGTTGATATTCTTAAAAGACATAAAAATGCAATTGGTTGGACACTAAAAGATCTTAAGGGCATTAATCCACTAATTTGCACTCACAAAATTCACTTAGAAGAAAATGCTAAAACATCTCAACAACCACAAAGGAGATTAAATCCACACATGAAAGATGTTGTGAAAACTGAAGTTCTCAAACTACTTGATGTTGGGATTACTATTTCTGATAGTAAGTGGGTAAGCCCAACACAAGTAGTTCCAAAAAAGTCTGGCATCACAGTGATAAAAAATGAAAAAGGTGAATTGTTAACAAGTCGACTCCCATCTAGTTGACGGATGTGTATTGATTATAGAAAATTAAATGACGCCACTAGAAAAGATCATTTTCCATTACCCTTTTTGGATCAAATTTTAGAAAGAGTAGCAGGAAGATCAAGATAAAACTACATTCACATGTCCTTTTGGAACATTTGCATTTAGAAGTATGTCATTTGGATTATGCAATGCCCCAGCAACATTTCAAAGATGTATGCTAAGCATTTTTTGCGACATGGTTGAAAATTGTTTGGAAATTTTCATGGATGATTTAACTGTCTTTGGGAATACATTTGATAATTGTCTTGAAAATTTGGAAAACGTTTTAAAAAGATGCGAGGAAAAAGGTCTTATTTTCAATTGGGAAAAATGTCATTACATGATTACTTCTGGAATTGTTTTGGGACATGTTGTGTCATCTCATGGAATTGAAGTTGATAAAGCAAAAGTTGATGTCATTGCCAATTTACCCCCTCCAAAAACCATTAAAGAAATTCGCTCATTTTTGGGACATGCTGGATTTTATAGGAGGTTTATAAAGGACTTTAGTTTAATCTCTAAACTCATTTGTAACCTCTTAACAAAAGACACTGCATTTGAGTGGACTCAAGAATGTCAAAATGCTTTTGATAAAATCATTCGACATTTAACATCAGCTCCTATCATGTAACCTCTTGATTGGTCTTCACCATTTGAAATCATGTGCGATGCGAGTGATTATGCAGTTGGTGCAGTATTGGGTCAAAGAAGAAACGGTAAGCCTTATGTGATATATTATGCAAGTAGAACTTTAAACAATGCTCAAATGAATTTCTCCACAACTGAAAAAGAACTACTTGCTGTAATATTTGCATTAGATAAATTTCGTTCTTATTTGATTGGATCAACGACTATTGTGTTTACTGATCATTCTGCTATTAGATATTTGTTGACCAAACAGGATGCAAAGACACGACAGATACGATGGATTTTGTTGCTCCAAGAATTTGACATTGTGATCAAAGATAAAAAAGGAACCGAGAATGTCGTAGCCGATCATTTATCGAGACTAGTAACAGGATCATCTTGTGAAATGACACCAATTAACGATAATTTTCCTGATGAACATCTATTTTCAGTTACTACTACACCTTGGTTTGCTAACATAGTAAATTTTCTTGTGACAGGAAAAATGCCACCGCAATGGAGTTCTCAAGATAAAAGAAAATTTTTGAATGAGGTAAAAAACTTTTATTGGGATGATCCGTATCTGTTCAAGTATTGTCCGGATCAAATTTTTCGACGTTGCATACCCGAGAATGAGGTAAGTAGTGTCATTAAATTTTGTCATTCAGAAGCATGCGGAGGACATTTTTCTTCAAAGAAAACAGCTGCAAAAATCCTGCATTGTGGATTTTATTGAACCCGAAAATTGAACTGCGTATAAGCCATGCATAATTCTAGTGTTTAAAATTAAAATGATTTTTATTGTATGAGTATTTAAATTCTTTTCTTTAAATGTATTTATTTTACGCAGTAGTTTAATTGTTACCTTTTCAGTTAAATAAGTGAGGCCGGACTGGAGATGGAGTATTGTGATAAGTTAATAAAGACTTATTTAAGAAGTGGTAATTTACCATGTTAGTAAATATAATTTAAAAAGTTGGCATGCATGCAAGTTATTAAACTTCTTTGGTATTTTATTTAATTGTTTTTAAAGCATTAAATGCATGTTTATTTCATTAATTTATGTTTAATTATTTTTATGCAATTTAGGCATAATTCATACATGATAGGATTTAATTCATGAAATTCATGCATTAGAATTTCTAGATGCATTTCACGTTCATACGAGGATCGGAGACCGGAGAATTTTCAGGAAAATTATTTTATTATACGATTTATTTTTATAAATTAAGTTAAGGTATTTTTAAGGGTATTTCTCAAAAATGGGAATTTTTGAGTATTTTTACCCGTAAGATTTTATTTTTAATCGGTACGCAAATTTTATCGAATCGGGAGATGGGAATTTTTGAGTATTTCTACCCGTAAGATTTTATTTTTAATCGGTATGCAAATTTTATCGAATCGGGAGACTTTTTAATGGTTCGGCTATTATTTTCAAAATCTTTCCAACACAAAATATTTTTCGGGAGTGCGTTTGGATTTAATGGGCCCACTTTTAAACCTATTAGACATAAATATTTTCTTAAACTTTTGATTAGCATTGAAGGCCCATTTAATTAATCCTAAACCCTATATTTAACACCAAAGTATCTCCCGCCCACTTCCTCCACTCACATTTCCTCTCGTGTATTGCTGCTGCTGAGTGTCGGTGATACCATTTTCCTTCACTTCAAGCGCGAAGATTCATCCTCGGTTGTGATCCCTCAATCGTTTTCCTTAAGTAACCATCAGGCATGCTTTATTCCATTTTTTTCTGCATCACACACGTGTTATATACTGATGTTGGTATACATGCATAAGAAGCTTCGATCTATGCCATTTCATGAAAGATCTTTTCGGTCTCTTAAGTGTCTCGTTTTCTATGAATGTCACTCACGTTCTTCCTTCGATCTGTGCAAGGGGCTGCGTTCATGGTGAGTTTAGGGACTGAATATGGTGGGAAGAGGCTGCCTTGAGGGGTAGATCAGTGGCTTGGTCGAGATCAGTGGGTTTTGGTGAGGGGTCGATCGGGTATTGTGTTGTGTGAGGGGAAGGAGGCTCGGTTCTTTGTTTCCTTTTTCACCAGTCGTGCGAGGGACTCCTCCAGCCCTGGACCAGACCCTGGTGGGTCTGAGTCAGGGTCTAGGATGGCTTGAGCCGTGATGAAAACCAGGGAACAGGCGATCCACCTTAGGAGAACGATTTGGCTCGGTAGGGAATGTGATGCTTTTTCTTGATTACTAGCGGTTAGGAGAATGCATGGGGTCGGTGTCTTGGTGGTGTTAGATGTTTTAGAGTCTGATCGAGATCCTTAGTATGTTGGCTCATGGATGGAAAATCGGTTAAGCAGCAAACCGTGGGTTTTTGGGTAGATAATGGTGCATGAGGTGGGGTATAGAGATAGGACCGATTGTCTTGGCCAATTCTGAAATTTCATTTAAGGGTCCAATGATATTATTTTGGGACTTTTAAATGTTGGAAAGATATGGTAAAAAGTTAGGAAAATTTTGGTAGAGTTTCGAGGTGATTCGGGTAAAAACTGGTACTCCGGTCCAAGTTTTAAATCGAATCGATTTACTTGTATTTTTGGCTCGAATTTACGTCTAGGAATATTTTTAAAAATATTTTGGGACATTTTAAAGAGTTTGGTAAGATTCGGGTCAATTTAGAGGTACAGGGTTGAAACGATAATTTTTGGGTTTTCAGGGGGCAAAATGGTCATTTTGTGCACGGGGTGAGATTTTGGTCCTGGCAGCGCCCTGAGCACAAATCATGATATTTTTAAATGTTCATGCATCACGTTTATGATTTTTACGCTGTTATAATAATTATTAAACATGCTTGATTTAAAAGAATTAAGTGAGAAAGTGAAGAGCACTCCGTATCCGCCGCGCCGCGTCGTTATTTCGTTTGTTTTCTGTCAAAACAAACCAATGCATGTTTATATCTTCTTTCACTCTTCAATCAAGCCATATAGATATTTTTAAATATCGCAAGTACATGATTTTAATGCAAGAAGATCGAAGTTGTTCATATTTAATGATGTTATCTAATTATATTACGTGCAAAAATATTCATTTTGAGATTTATGCGATATTGCTTGTGGTCACTTTACTATCAGTATTAAATCCGGTCCCCAGTATCGGTCCGGTCACCAGTTACCGGTTAGTTCAGTTGTTTCACCCAGTACTGTGGCAGTAGTCTGATCAGACGTAAATCCGATCCCCAGTATCGGTCCAGTTCCCAGTATCGGTCAGCTCAGTTCAGTTCAGTTTAGAGACCACTTGGATAGACCATAATCTCACCAGAAAATTTATTACAAGTTATGTCAGTACAGGGCTCCAAGGAGCAAACATTTCTACCATGAGTTTTTCAGTTCAGCTATGCACGTATTATAATTGCTCATGATAAATTATTTTCACGATTATGCCTCATGACACGATAATTTTACTCCTATGCAAATTTTACTATATTATTTACTCGTTATTTACGATATATGCATGTTGAGTCTTTAGACTCAGTAGACTTGATTGTTGTAGGTACTGATGATGTCGGGACCGAGGGCGGGGACCAGTGAGCTAGCTTGGGTCGGTAGTAGTGGCACCCGAGGACCTCAGTTTGTTTAGAGACACCCACGAAATCTGCAAGATATGTGAAAATTGTCAAAAATTGGGTGCGATTTCAAAAAGAAACATGATACCTTTGAATCCTATCATTGAAATTGAAATCTTTGACTGTTGGAGAATTGATTTTATGGGACCTTTTCCACCGTCGTTTGGATACTTGTATATTTTAGTTGCAGTTGATTATGTTTCCAAATGGATAGAGGCAATTCCATGTCGAACAAATGATCATAAAATCGTCATCAAATTTTTAAAAGAAAATATTTTTAGTAGATTTGGAATTCCTCGAGCCATGATAAGTGATGGGGGAACTCACTTTGTTATTAAACCATTTGCTTCATTAATGAAAAAATATGGTATTACTCATAAAGTAACTACTCCTTATCATCCTCAAACAAATGGACAAGTTGAATTAGCTAATAGGGAGATAAAGCAAATTTTGGAAAAAACTGTTAACTCAAATAGAAAAGATTGGTCTCTGCGACTTAGTGATGCACTTTAGGCATATCGAAGAGCTTTTAAAACATCATTGAATATGTCTCCCTATAGGTTGGTTTATGGAAAACATTGTCATTTGCCTGTGGAATTGGAACTTAAAGCTTATTGGGCGATCAAAACTTTAAATTCAAGCATGGATGATGCCAACAAATTGTGTAAATTGCAACTTAATGAACTTGATGAACTCAGAAATGACGCGTATGAGAATTCAAGGATTTATAAAGCAAAAATCAAGTCATTTCATGATAAAACAATTCTTACAAAATCTTTTGAGATTGGTAAAAAAGTTTTGCTTTATAATTCTCGACTTCACATATTCCCAGGAAAATTACGATCAAGATGGACAGGCCCATATGTTGTAAAGTATGTATATCCTTATGGAGTTGTGGATATTGAAAATCCTAAAAATGGTGATGTTTTTAAAGTGAATGGACAAAGGATTAAACCATTTTTGGAAAATGAAATCTTTCAAGAAGATTTTATTTCCCTTTCTGATCCTTAAATTTTTATGTTGCATTTAATTTTGTTTGTTTTTATTTCAGGTTTCTTTAATCTTTTTATTTCCCGGTTAAATGGCGGATAACGGTACTCCGTGACTCTCATAGTCGGTTAAATCAATTTCCCACAATTGCTGATACAAAAATAAAAAAAAATCATTTCTTTTCTTTTCAAAATGGATGAAATTTTCTCAAAAATTTGTAAATATTTTCCCTCTGTTTCTGAAAATGTTCTAAGAAAAATTTATGCAGGAAAGTGTGAAAGATTGAGATTGCTAATGCAAAAAGGAATTCCAGAAGATATTCGTCTTGTAATAGAAGCTAAGGTCCGATTAGGAGGAGAAGTTCCACAATCATTGCTCATTCGGTATTTGCCTGGATTAGGAAAAAGCACTTATGCGAAAAAACGAAGGGCCAAAAGTTTAGGGGTTTGTCATAAGTGTGCAAGATGGACTTGTGACAAACGATGCAGATCTTTGGGATGTGTTTCCAATAACAAAGAAGATAAAATTGGTTTCATTAAGAATGGGCTGAGTAAGGAGTCTTTAGATAACATCTTATTGACTCTTGAGACGCATTCTAGTGGACATGTGCATATTGAACTTCTCCGTTTATGGAAACAATTCCAAGATGAGCGTCATAGTCTTGGGAATCCGACTAAAAAAGACCATGTTTGCCACTTTATAAGAAAATTGGATGGGAAGCATATCCTCGACTCATACAAGGCGTTGAAGCCGTTTCTGGACGTAAAACCAGAGAAAAATTGTGAGCCAAAATCACACTACTGTATATATGCATGTGTGTCATTATTGTTTTTACTATTTATTCTGTTTACAGCTGTGATCCATAGTTTTGTTATGATAACATATTATCCCTATAAAATCTCTCATCTTTCTCTTTATTTCGCAGACAAAAAAATAAAGTAAAAACCTGGATGGATCCTATACACAAACATTGAAAAATATTTGTGTATTTTGTGGGTCGAGTTTTGGAAAAAATGAAGTGTTTGTAAAAGCAGAGAATAATCTTGGAAAGATATTGGCTGAGAGAAAAATTCGCTTGGTATATGGGGGAGGTAATATTGATTAATGGGATCTGTTTCAACATCTGCTCATCTTGGAGGTAGTCAGGTTTTGGGTATTATTCATATAGCTTTAGCTGAAGGAAATATTACAGGTGTTACGATTGGGGAGGAATTAAAAGTTTCTTCTATGTATGAAAGAATCACTCAAATGATTGAAAATTCTGATACTTTTATCGCACTACCAGGTGGTTTTGGTACATTAGAAGAAATTTTTCACACTGTTTCTTGGGCACAACTTAATATCCATAATAAACCTGTGGGCTTGTTGAATATCAATAATTATTATGACAGTTTGTTGACATTTCTTGATAAAGCTATGGAACAGAATTTCATTTCAGAAAATTCACGACGGATGCTCATCTGTGCTTCGACTGCCGACCAATTAATTGATGATTTGGAAGCTTTTGTTCATAAGCCTGATCCGATGATAACAAAGATCAACTGGTCGCAATCAAGCAGTAAGAAAAGAAAGTTGGATCATTGATTCAAAAGTCGTGGATTGGTTTGCGTTTGTTTCAGTTTGTTATCTTCAATAAAATTCCAGGTGATGTCTCTTTCATTATGTACTCTTTATTAATAGTTATTCTGACATTAGGGACAATGTCATATTCTGATTGGGGAAGAAAAAATTAATATATATATATATATATATATATATATATGTATATATTATAATAAAATCATGTTTATGGCTTGTATCTTTGTAATTTTTGCAAAAATATCATACATTACATATTTGAAAAGTTTAAATTAGAAAATTTATTAATCTATCTAAGGATGTTTAATTTTTATTTGGAAAAAAAGTCAATTTTTATATTCTGATCACTATAAAAATATGATTTATGAAATCTTTTTGAGTGATTAACCATTGTGATAAAATCAGGTATTAAAGTATATGACCCAAGATATACCTTATAAGAGTGCCTAAAATTTTAAACTCACACATATTTTGTGAGTGAGTGGAGAGGACTGAGAAAACAGCTTTCGAGCCTTTATTGATCATGAGAGAGACTATCTATTGTTTAGATCTTGAGTTCTTATTTTGAAAAAAAAAATTGATATTTCCTGAAAAAAAAAAAGAAAAAAATACAAAAAGAAAGATATTGAAGATCTATGTAATTTTTAAGTTATATGCTACGACCCATATATCTCTCATAAAAAAAAAAGAAAGAGAGAGAGAAATTTATTGTACAAATTAAATAAATATGTGGTCAAGAAGTATAAACTTAGTCTGATTCCATGATGTTATGAAAAATATATATATATATCAGGAAAAAATATATAATAAGAACAACTAGATTTTGAATCAATGGATTTTCTATCTTTTGATTAGTTTGACTTGTTTGTCTGTCTGCATTCTGTAAACCATTTTTCTGAGCATTTATCTGTATTCCAACTCCATGAGAGAAATCGTTGCCATAAATTGAAACATTTATTAACCTGTGAGGATATGGAGTTGAGACTCTTACTAGGAATTTCTGAAGGTCGTGTACATTTAACTACCTGAAATAAGCTTTGAATTGATCATCTCAAATTATTTCATAAATTATAATTATGATGATCTTGATATAACTTTGACAGTTTTCAAATTTAATTTAAACACTTAGATAGTTCTGATTACATTTCTATTTAAATTAATCAATATGTTTTGTATTGCTATTAACGCTTAAATTGCTAGGGACTAGCAATAAGCTGGTTGAGAGGTGTGATAAACATAAAAATTGTACATTAATTAAATATTTTATAATATAAATATATAGTTTTTGTTTTATTAAATGTTTAAATATTATATGTTTTATAATAAATTGTATAAAATATAAGTTGTTGTGTAATTACAAGTTTTTACTATTTTTTACAGGTTCGATAAAAGAAGAATAAACTTGGAGTTTCAAAAGGGATTAAGATGATTCTTGGACCTGTAGAAAGTTGATGTTAATATCTGCAATATTGATGGCAAGCATGAGATAAAAATCTTCTCACAAGTGGGATCAAATTAAGCAACAAATAAAGTTACCAAAGGAGTGGCAGTTTTACCATGCTCTAAAATTTTGACCATATCTCTCAAATTACTTGGTCAAATGGTTTGAAAAAAATACTACAACTAGACAACTCAATTATCCACATGTTTCTTTTTATGTGAAGAAGCAAATTCGGAGAAGAAGATTTTCAAAAGTGATGTGTAATATAATATAAAATCTTGGAACACCAATGAAGACTTTTGTGTAAAAAAATAATATTTTATTTGTGGTTGTCTCCCCCAAATTCGGCTATAAATAGGGGTGCATTGTAATGTATTGAGATATCCCTCATTCTATGAACAAACCTTTGAGTTCATAATATTTCTCTCTATATTTTTCCTTTATTTCTTCATTTAAATATAATTAGCATGATAATTTTATATTCAATGTTTTACACTTTAAATAATGAATAGCTAACTTCCTAAAGTTGAGATGAAAAGGTGAAACTATTGGCATGATAATAAGGTTACTAAAAGGTAAGAATCTATGTTTTATATTATTTAATCATTATTTATTGTTTATGTTATATTTATTTCTTTAAGTATTTTTATACCCTACTTATAAGTGAGAGTTTTGATTTATTGTTGCTATATGTTACACTAAATTCTTGGAACCATTTAAATGTTAGTTTGGTATTATCAACCAATTAAAGTGGATGCCTTGATTTATTATATATGAATATATTATAATATTAATTTCTTGGTACAATTTAAATGTTAGTTTGGTTTTACCAACCATTTAAAGTGAGAACCTTGATTTACTATATATAAATATATCATAATATTAATTTCTTGGTACCATTTAAATGTTAGTTTGGTTTTACCAACCATTTAAAGTGGGAACCTTGATTTAGTGTTTACAAATATATATAGCACAATAAATACTTGACCACATTTATAAGTTTTGGTATATATTATATACTTATAAGATAATAATATATAACATAATATAAATATGATTATTTAATAAATTGGAACCATTTTATTAAGTGGATTTCAATATTGTTCGTTAATGTTAACTTTATTAAAATACCAAGAGTGGATCCTTTAATCTCAACTACTTAAATTAAAATTTGAACAATTAAAATTTACCCATTAAAAATTCAAACAATTAAAATTAAAAAGAAACAAAAACAAAACAAAACAAAAAGACATTGTAGTGGACTTGTAATTACCTTAGCTTCCCTGCGGATACGATATCGGACTCACCGAATTATACTACTTGTGGAAAACCTGCTCTATGGAGTGCAACAATCAGAGTCGAAACAGAGACATCAAAGAAGAAAGTTATATGTCTCAACCTGAGGGATACACATCAATTGGAAGTGAGCACAAGGTATGAAAACTTCAAAGATCAATATATGGTCTCAAGCAGGCATCAAGGAGCTGGAACCTCAGATTTGATAGCATTATCAAAGTGTTTGGTTTTGCTAAGAATCATGAGGAACCATGCGTGTACAAGAAAGTTAGTGGGGATGCAGTGACATTCCTAGTACTTTATGTAGATGATATCCTATTCATTGGGAATGATGCAGGAATATTGCAATCAACTAAGTATAGTTAGCAAGTAAATTCTTCATGAAAGACATGGGTGAAGCATCAGATGTATTGGGAATACAAATCTATAGAGATAGATCAAAAGGATGATGGGGCTCAGCCAAGTGATTTATATCGATACTATTCTAAATAGATTCTCTATGGAAGAGTCCAAGAGAGGATACTTACCAATGTGTCATGGTGTTACGTATCTAATGCAATGTGCCCCAAGACTGATGGAAAGATAGAGATGATGACACATATTCCATATGCGTCAGCCATTGGTAGTATCATTTATGGTATGATATCGACACGTCCTGATGTTGTTTATGTTTTGAGTGTTACAAGCAGATATCAGGCGAACCCTGGTCCAATGCATTGGAAGGCCGTGAAGGAAATTCTTAAGTACTTGAGAAGGGCTAAGAACTTGTTCATGGTCTATGGAGGTAGAGAATTGAAATTGGAAGGCTACACTGATTCTAGCTTCCAATGTGATGTAGATGATTCGAAATTGGCCTCTGGTTTTGTATTCATGCTAAATGGTGCGGCTGTCTCTAAGAAAAGTTCCAAGCAAGACACCGTTTCGGATTCCACCACTGAAGCTGAATACATTGTTGCATCTGTTGCAGCCAAAGAGGCAGTTTGGATGAGGAATTTTGTCCAAGAGTTGGGCGTTATTCCTAATGGAGTTGATCCAGTCCCGTTGTACTGCGACAACACTGGTGCCATTGCACAAGCAAAGGAACCAAGGTCTCATCAGCGATCTAAACATGTACTGAGGAAGTTCCACATGATACGGGAGATTGTGGGAAGGGGAGACATATCGGTCGAAAGAGTCTCCTATGCAGATAATGTTACTGATCCACTTACAAAGCCCTTGCCAGGAACATTGTTTGAGGAGCATCGTGAAGCAATGGGATTAAAGTTTATGGGTAGTTGGCTCTAGGGCAAGTGGGAGATTGTTAGAGTAGATGTCCTGCAAGTCAACTGTTGGCAAGGGATTTTATTGACTCAGTTGTATTAAACAATATTTATTTTGATATAATTTAACTTTTAATGTTTTTGTTATTTCTTTATCTGTATACCCATGTTATCAAACATAGATAAAGACCTTGATTATACTTTAATACAAATGAATCGTAATTCAATGTTGAAACTCGTTTTTAAACATTGTAAGATCTAAATTCATTCCTAGTCAATTCAGCCGCCTAAAACATGGATAAAGGTCGCTTGAACTTGAGACTAGCATCTGTGATGTTGTATACTGCATTTCTTGGTAAGAGCATAGAGATGTCCAAACATACAGATGGGTAGTCATATGATGATTATACCGAACAACCCTCCCTCGGAATTTCCAAGTGGTTATCATTCATCGAGAGGATAAGTCCGCGGTTATGATTGTACACCATTAGTCCTTACGATCTGGGACAACACTGAGGCTCTATATGCCAGGGCTGTGCTTTGGCTCGTTTATCGGCTCCAGGAGAGTCATCAGATGGCGAGGTTGGGTACAATTGCGGCACATATAGGAGCCAGTGCATTGTATTCGGGGATTCACCGCTCACCTACGGGTGTGGATATCCTATGTGATCTGATGAAATAATAGTGTGTGGAATCTCTGGCCAGAGTACGAGATGTACATTGGAGAAGGAGTTCTCCAATGATACATGCGATGCCACTATTTATAGTTATCACATAGTTATTGAATTAATATGCAACCCTCGGTGAACCAATGGTTGCAGATTCGATCGGAATATATGAGATGAAGGGACCTTACTGTATGCTAATCATAATCGACTGGTTCTTGCAGGCACTATCTGTGATACATAGGGAATCATGGGGCGATGCTAGTAGACGCTCTTACCATGGTTCAATGGGTTTAATCAGAAATATGATTTCTGACATTCTCATGATCAATTGTTGATACATAGAATGGGGCAAATAAGGGTAAGCCCGAATAAAGGATTATGTCCTGAATCACAAGGAGTTGTAAACCCACGGCTAGCTGTATCCCTGAACCATTGAGGGTCACACAAGTGCTGGATCGTTTGTTCCCGTTTAAGATAATAAATTCAAGAAGTTGAATTTATATTATGATATAGTAAATTCAAGGAGTTGAATTTATGATAATTAAATTTTTGAGAGAATAAATTCAAGGAGTTGAATTTATAAAATTTGAAAATTTAATTTATTAAACTCAAAAGTTAAGATTATTAAATTTTGGAGGTGATAAATTCAAAGAGTTGAATTTATAATTTAAATATTAAATTCAAATGTTGAATTTATAATAGATTTAATTTGTTAAGCTCAAAAGTTGAGTTTATTAAATATTAAATTAAATATAGTGAGAATATGTTTAATGGGCTTGTATGAGTACAAGTCTAACATATTAAATAATTAAAGTTATTAGTGGACTTTGATTAATTAATTAAAGTTATTAGTGGACTAGTCCAATTAACTAATCAAGAATATTAATGTTAATTATGGAATTTAGGTCAAGGCTATTGTTTTTAAAGAAAAAAATTAACCTAGCCTCCACTAATTCAAGGGTGATTCACAAGAATCACAAAAAAATTCCTCCAAATATTTTTTTTGCCATTTTTTCAAGAAAAGAGATTTGAGTCTCTCTCAAATTTTTAATCTCAACGTAAAAACTTCTTTCAAATATTCTTGTGCTATTTGAAAGAGGAACAAATCTTCTGGTCATGGACTTGATAGAAGAAGACTCGAAGAAAGTTCGTAGGGAATTTATCAAGAGCTATCTCCGCTAACCCCGAAATAGTTTTTCACCGAAGGTATAAATTCTAACATCTTATGTATGTTTATCATAAAACCATATAAGTGTCCAAAAAGATCTTGAAAGTCAAGATCTAAAATTTTTAAAACTTCCGCTGCGTTTGGGCGCGTAGAAAACCGAGATCCAAAACTATTTCCTCGGTTTTTGCCTCTTGGTCATTAACGATATACACGTCTACCTTATCTGAGTATTTAGATGATCCTGCTCTCCAAGTCCCTCATAAACACCTTTCATTTTCCCCACCCAACCGTCCCCGCTCCGTCAACCACCACCTGAGCGTCTGATTGTCGTCAAAGATCTCGTACGTCACTGTATTAACAAAATCTACCACTACTCGAATATCAAGTAAGATTGGTGTACGTTGAGGTTGAAGGGGATAAAATTCAAATGGTTCAAAATGGAAATGTTAAATCATTATTTGTACAAGTCTAAAGTCATAAGACATGATATTATAATAATATGAATTCATAAAAATTTAAAGGGAATAAAGGCAGTTAAAAAGCAAATGATAAATAAGAAGGGAAAATTTCAAATTCTGTTATTTATGTTTGTCTTATTTGATTCTTTATTTTGTCAAATTTCATTTTTAGTCATAGTTGCAGTTTTAATCAATTTTTGAACGGTATTTTACTGCATATTCAAACTATTTTATTGTTCATATTTTGTATTTCAGGAGACATTTTGGTAAAGAAAATAATCCAAAGGTCCCATTTTTCATGTCCCTCCCTCAGATTTTGGAGTCTGCCAATTGGAATCCAATCACCTGAAGTGACGTCATCGAATATGGTTGTACCATCAACTTCAATCAGGGGCAATTTAGTAATTTAACTGATGAACGAGAGAGAATTTTTTATTCCAAATTTCAACGGAAGGATAGGTTCTCCGCACCGGTCTTCCGCTTCCGCGCAGCGCCTTCAACGAATGAGGGTAGGTCACGTTATATTTCTCGCGGCCTCGTTTCTCGTCTTCTTGATACCGGCTGCAAATGGCGGCGGTGGAAACGACGATGATTTCACCAGAGACTTGGCGAAACTTTCTGGGATCATTATCCCTGGCTTCGCGTCAACTCAACTAAGGGCGTGGTCCATCTTAGACTGTCCTTACTCTCCTCTCGATTTCAATCCCTTGGATTTAGTCTGGCTCGATACCACCAAAGTATGCTACTACTTCTTAATTTTGTGGTAGTTTGAGTTTTCGTTTCTACAAAATATTTAAACTCGTTTCCTTCGCTGATCGTATGTTTTTTACTTTCCATTTGAATCTTCCGAGTTGATTATGTTGTCTACATGGGAAATGTGATATAGATTAATGTATTTCTAAGAAACCTCAATGATTCAACTCTTAAGAATGTCGTCTTTATACATAGATATATAGAGCCCGTTTGGTATCAAAAGTTTTTGATTAAAAAAGTGTTTTTTTAAGTTGGCTTTTAAAAGTGCTTTTTAAGTCAAAGTTATGTTAATATTGTGTTTGGATGAATAGATAAAAAACACTTTTTAAATTAATAAATGTGTTTGGATACATATCATTAAAGTGCTTTTTTAAGGTTATTAAAAAAGCTAGTGAAAAAACTCTAAAACAGTGCTTTTAAAAAAGCTCTAAATTCAACTTAAATAAGTGTTTTTTTAAGTACTAGAAGCCCACCCAAACAAGTTACAAATTTAAAAAGCACTTTTTTTTTAAAAAAACACTTTTTTAATTGTAGCTTCTTATTAAGCAAATGGATTTAAAAAAAAAAAAAAACAAACAAATGGATTTTTGCTCAGTCTGTGGAGACGCTATCATGTTTCGCATTTTGTCCTTTGTTTATTATGTCGATTTTAATTCAAATACATTTTTTTCAGCTCCTGTCTACTGTCAATTGCTGGCTTAAATGTATGATGTTAGATCCTTACAACCAAACAGATCATCCTGATTGCAAGTCACGGCCTGATAGTGGTCTTTCTGCTATTACTGAGCTTGATCCGGGATACATCACAGGTATGCATTTGAAGAATGTAGTATGTAGACTTTTGTGTATCTTGTGGCATCCTAAGAAGCAACATCACAAAAATAATGTCAACAGCAGTAACCAATTAACTGACACTTGATTTAGCATTTTTAATTGAAATTTTTCACTTTATACAGATCTTTCATATTGTAGTTCTTTGCATGCTGAGTTAGTTCACTTTGCTTTTATCTATGAATTTGTTTGAAGCAATTATGTTCTTGAATCATCACAAATGATTATGAGTCTGGTGTCTGAAGCTCAATAATGAATTATCTTACCAGTGGTGCCATGTTATGAAGTTTGTCTGTGGTAATTGACATTGTCAGCGAGTGTCCTTCAGTTGATTGCAGCACATTCATCTGCAGGTCCTCTTTCTTCAGTGTGGAAAGAATGGGTTAAGTGGTGCATTGAATTTGGTGTTGAGGCTAATGCTATAATTGCGGTTCCCTATGACTGGAGATTGTCACCAGCAAAGCTTGAAGAGAGGGACCTTTACTTTCATAAACTAAAGTGATCATCCTTACCATCTCTTGTGTTTTTGTCCGGTTGTGCGATACTTTTAGTTGCTGTTGCTATTGCAGCATCATCCTCTTTTTCTTTGAGTAGGAGAGTCTTGAATTTTCAATACCTCACATGTGTAATTGAAAAGTTCTCATAATACTGTTATTTTCTTTGAAATTTACATTATTTTGGTTCCTGCTTGAGAATCTTTATTTTGTTTTGTTTGGGTTGTCATTTGGATTAGTTTCCATTTTTTTTTTCATTTTCATTATTTTTTGCAGGCTGACTTTTGAAACTGCTCTTAAGCTTCACGGTGGTCCTTCATTAGTTTTTGCACACTCATTGGGCAACAATGTCTTCAGATACTTCTTGGAGTGGTTGAAGTTAGAGGTTGCTCCTAAAAAGTATATTGCTTGGCTAGATAAACATATCCATGCATACTTTGCGGTTGGTATGTATCCGAACATTGTTTGCCATATGTATGAACATTACTTTGAACTTTATGAATTCCTACTTAGAATTTTATATTCATTTGACTTTAGGAGCCCCTCTTCTTGGCGCCACTGAGACTATAAAAGCAACATTATCAGGAGTCACATTTGGCCTCCCTGTTTCCGAGGTGTTCCTCAGCATCCAGTGAAAGTTTTTTGATGATTGCATTGTTTTGATATTTGATGTAGTATGTTGGATCCTATCTTTTCACAAACCATCAGAATGTTTTTTGCATAATTGGCGTTACTTTACTGATGTTATACGTATACAATTTTTAGTTAAGCCAGCTCCTTTTGTTTTTTAGATTCACACTCACAAATTTTTATCTACGCAATATCTTTATGTTTCTTAGCATATGAGATGTTGACAGTATTGAATATTGTTCCCTAGCATCTATTTTCCACTGAACCACTAATAAAATTACATGATTTAGACTATTGTACTTCCATAGGTTTTTATCGGAAATCCCCATTGTTAGATGAAGAAGTTTGTGATTTCTTCTCTTTTTCTTTTGGTGCCTGCATTAACTCAGTTACTATGTAATTTGGCAAGCTATCAGGGGACAGCTCGATTGATGTTCAATTCATTTGGCTCTTCACTATGGATGATGCCGTTCTCTAAAAATTGTAGAACAGATAACATATATTTGAAACATTTTTCCTCTGGGAGCAAAAAAGGGCACTTTGCATACCGTTGTGATGAATATGAGTTTAATTCAAACTACTCTGGATGGCCAACCAACATAATTAATATTGAAATTCCTTCAGCACGAGGTACTACATGCATTTCGTTTACATCATGATCTTTTCATCATGTTATGCACTGAACTGTGTGATGAATATTTGGCATAAAACATTTCCTTGTCAGGAGATGAAGCTTATCCCTCATCTATAGGTGTTGCACAAGCCAATATGTCTGACATGGAGTGTGGATTTCCAACTCAGTTATCTTTTTCTGCCCGTGAAATTTCAGATGGAACCTTTTTCAAAACTATTACAGATTATGACCCTGACAGTCAAAGAATCTTGTTTCAACTGGAAGAGTGAGTTCTCTGTAACTGTTAATGTGATGCCTCTGCGCATACACTTTAGAACTTTAATAATTGTTTTGTTTTCCCATAAATAAATATAACTATCTTTGTCCTGGAAATCTACACTCAGAAAGTTGTTGTTTGGTTTAAATAGAACTATCTTTGTCCTAGGGCTGGTTCTCTGTTTAAACTGATTTTGGTTTTATTAGATAAGTTGGTTTCTCTCAAGCTTAGGATTGGCCGGGCCACATGGTCCTTGACTCTCGTTTTCCTAATGTCAAGCAAACAACGAAATAATTGTTGCTAAAAAATTGCAAAAATAATAGGATTATATTTTAATTGCCTTTCATAATTCTATTTTATAAAATTGTGACAAATTCAATGATGTGAACCTGGGGTCGTTTTTCCTAAGCATTATTTTAGCTGATGCCGTTTGTGTATAAGGTCATATCATGGTGATCCAGTTCTCAATCCTTTCACTCCTTGGGATAGACCTCCTCTGAAGAACATCTTTTGTATTTATGGAATAGATTCAAAAACTGAGGTACTTGCAATTCTTCATGATGATTTTTCTTGCGTGTTTTGCAATTGATTTTTTGTCGTCTGTTATTTATAAGGCGCTTTGTTTTGGAGCTGAATTTTGAATTTTGTTATTATCTTATCATTTGCCAAACAGGTAGGTTACTATTTTGCACCAAGTGGAAAGCCTTATCCTGATAATTGGATTATAACTGATGTAATATATGAGATAGAGGGATCTCTATATACTAGGTGTGTAACATCGAGAATCTGAAATACATTCTTGTGTGTACTAATATGTATGAAATAAGCATTTTGTAAAGGTCAATAAATGAAACAAATGGTATATTGACTCTGAGATGTTACAAAAACTTTTGTTATTAATTTAATATTTTATTTATCATCTATTTAGGTCCGGGAATTTGGTTGAAGGAAACCCTGGTGCTGCAAGTGGGGATGAAACGGTATGCATACATTGTGTATTTATGCTGTGTACTTTAGCCTCGTGGGCTTTAGGTGGTTATGTTTTGTGCTTCTGTTTCATTGACTTAAGAATATCTGGTTTACAGGTACCATACCATTCTCTCTCATGGTGCAAGAGCTGGCTGGGACCAAAAGTGAATATAACAAGGGCACCTCAGGTGTTAAACTTTTCCGTTATAGTTTTCTCAATATCTGATGAAATTCTTGTTTCTTATTATCTAATATTTCTGTCTTTAAATTGATTTTAGTATCCTTTTTGTTGTTATGAGCCCTTGGCTTCTAGAATTCATTTTTTAAACTGGATCCCAGAAGTAATTCACATCATGACGAGTTCATCATTTTCATTTTTCTAGTAAAGCAAGAAATGATTCCATTTCCATGGTAATTTATGGATTTAATCTCATTTTCCGAATTTGGACAAACTATTCTCCCTTCTGCACGGTTATGGTTAGGTAAATCTTATGAAGTCTTACTTTAAGAATATCTATTGTTCAAACATCGTGTTACCTATTTAAGACTGGTTATTGGATTGTGAAAAAATTTTAAGATCCATGTGTGTCTTGCTATCTCTAGTTCTTCACTAGAATTTTTTGTTTGATATCAAGGTTGAGTCTCTTCAAATAGAAAAAACTAGTGGGAATTGGTTGGTAATTTTTTAACCTGTTTTATTTCCAATTCTGTGAAAAGAGAATTTAAATTAAAAAATGAAGTTACTGTTTATAGTTTCACTAATTTCTTTTTATATTATTTCCACATACAACTATTAGCTGTTAGGTCTTGGATATATATGTTTTCCTAACTTCTACTTGATCGTGTTTTTCTTTTTGCCGGCTGGTTAAGCCTGCTTGTTGATTTATCGTCCATATAAAGTTTTTGGGGCAAACAACATTTAGCATCCCCATGAAAATCCAAAAAAACACATAAGCCTTTATGTTGATGATCTTTTAAAACCTCGTGCTTTAAAAACTCAAGCTTAAAAACCCCTGCAAATGGGGCATATGTGCTTGATTTTTAAAAACACAAGGTTGTAAAAGACCTTTAATTAACATATAGGGTTTTATGATTTTTTTTAATTATATTTCACGTGGGTGATAAAGACAATTTGCCCAAAGTTCTAACAGATGTGGTTTCTCTCCGATAGTTAAATTAATTCATTGTGAAATTGCAGTCAGAACACGAAGGGTCGGACGTGCAATTAGAATTAAATGTAGAACATCAGCCTGATACGGATATCATCCCCAATATGACAAGGTTACCCAGGGTAAAATACATCACTTATTATGAAGACTCTGAAAGTCTTCCTGGAAAGAGAACTGCAGTTTGGGAGCTTGATAAAGGTATCCAGTTCTCTGATTTACAATTTTGTGTCAAACTGATTGTTTTCTTCAACTTATGTACTATTTATAGTAGGTTTAATTATGTATAGAATTTTTTGTACACATTCTTGTTCTAGTGTAAGCCATTATAGAGACTCTTAAGTAACGCTCAATCTATTATTCTTTTGGCTGAGTAAACATTGAAGCCCGAGTCTATCCTCAGGCATCGATCGTATGGCTTTGTTTCTTATTTACTTCAAAATAATTCTACATATTTCCATCCTAATCATTTGCGGCATGTTGATACCAATATGGCTGTATTCTCTTGTGCAGCAAATCACAGAAATATTGTCCGATTATCAGTTTTAATGCGTGAGCTGTGGCTCGAAACATGGCATGATAGTCATCCAGATAGAAGAAATCAGTTTGTCACGAAAGGTTTAATAATTTTATCATCGTCTTCATTTTATGATTAGTTGAATTTCACTTTGTTCCTCTACATTTTTCCTCGCACAGCTAAGCGTGGACCTTTGAGGAATGAGGACTGCTATTGGGATTATGGCAAAGCTCGGTGTGCATGGCCTGAGCATTGTGAATACAGGTTTGGTTTTCTTCCTTTCCAAAGCATCTTTCAGTTTCTCCCAAAAATAAAAAGACGCCAAAAGTTTTTCTTGTGTTTTGGTTACTGATTTTCGAATTAAAATGACTGCAGATACATTTTTGGAGACGTGCATCTAGGCCAGAGCTGTAGGCTAAAACACTCTTCAGCGGATCTCTTGCTGAATTATGTGTAAAAAGAAAAACTAATGTTTTATAGGTAATCAGATGGAACCAGAGAACATTCACTAATCTTGTGCGCCAAAAAAAAAATCTCTTATAATTTTTCAGCTGATCCTGTACGAACAAACTCCCTGAAGTACGAGAGTTATCTGATATTTAGTAAACCAAAGTTGATCCTTCTGCTGTGTCTGGCCTTCAATGTAATTCAGAGATTTCAGCTGTTTGTAGCTCGTACCAAATTTTACCTGGTAAGTGTTTTGTTTCCTGCTCCTTTTGCTTGGTACAATCCACATCATTATCTACAAGCGAATAATGATTTCTTTCTTGTCCTTGGCTTCTTAGTTAAATTTGAAGTTATTCCGGAATTGAAACTCCAAATTTGGTTTTATTTTTTAACTATTGAATTCTTTTTTTTATTGGTGGGGGAATTTGTCCTACTTTTTCATCATATGGTGTCCTCGATAATTCAACCATGAACTCGGAACACCACGTCTTAATCCAAATTACAGTTTATAACCACCAACACTTGATATTTTCTGATGGCTATGTATCATGTTGCAATGCAGATTCTGGGCACGCTCAAGAAGCTAAGTACAATACAGGATCTTAGTTCACTTCCTAATTTTGCTTAGTATATTTTGTTTGACAAGCCGAAGATATATGTATAGTTCATTACCACGTGAACTGGGGATTTTATCTGACTAGAGAAGGGGCCTTGAAATACAATAAATTGTGCAGCATACCACACATTCATGTAAAGTTAGGATCTTGATTTCAAACTGATGCTTTTAAACATTCATTTCTTGTCTGTAGATTTATGCCCATTAATAAAAAAAATACTGGCAGTGTACTGATAGTCTTGTGCTTTGCATGTGTAGAACATAGAAGAATGAATGCACTAGTCAAATGGAAGATTCTGTGTGAGATGAAAACTCAGATGCGTAGGAAGAAATTTGAAAGGGTGATATTGTTTTTGACTTTGCCTCCAACATATCCCTACTAAAAGGGTAAGACTAGAGATGGGAAGAGACTGAATTGCACATTCATGTTGCCTACCGTAACAATATATAAAAAAATATTTGTTTAAGTTATCTCAAGATGGTATTAAATCGCTAATAATTTATAGTTAGTAATAAACTGTGGAACAACAGTTGACAACCATTAAGCAGAAGCTTAAAAAAAACGATTATGTAACCCGAAGAAGCTATTTGTTTCTCCGATGGTTTATACAAAGAAACTTGGACCAGTTGATAATCATGTGCCCAATTAAAACCTTGGATCTAATAGCTAGTTTTGTGTTCAGTCAAATAGATCACTTGTAGAAATTTTGGTTTTTATTTAATATATATATAGATTTGCCATATAAATTTTTTTTTAAAATCCAATTACCAAGATAGATTAGTTCTACATTTATGTGGTTTTAGAATGATTGAAATCTTATTTTTGTGTCTTTAAAAATATAAAACTTGTTTTGGTATATAAAATGTAATGTAAATCACATGTTTATTGAGTAGTTTTAAAACCTATAATATGAGGATACATGGACTAAAGGGCTGAAGGCCAGGCCTAGATAATGAGAACGCCCAATCAGAATAATTGGGTTGTGGGGGGTTTTATTGATACTCCAGAAAATTGACATTGGATTTTGTTTTTGGTTATTTTCGTAAGATACAAGATCATCCCTACTATATTTCTCTATTCTGAGTTATATAATAGGATCCCAACAGGTCCAAAATAATATTTGTAAAGACCAACCAGTAGAGTATTGAGTTGTAAACTATAGAATATAGGTCATAAAATCATGGAGGTACGTCCTTGTCTCGTCCATCGCTTGACTCGAGTTTTAAAATAAATAAGATTTAAATATAGTTATATTATTCATATATATCAATTTGTTATCTCAATACTATATTCTTATCATCTCATCTCATGACTCAACGTGGGAATATAACTAAGGTTTTTGTTTGGAGAAGCTAAATCGAAAATTTGGATTTTATCCTTAAGTTTTGATGCGCTCAGCCTCGCATAATATTTTACATCAATAAAAATTATAAATATAACCACTGAATCTGCATAATGAAATATCAAAAATAAATTTGAAGCGGATATTCCAAATTTGCTTTTGATTTCATAAGTTGACGGAATCTTATTTCTTGCTCTTCGTATCTATATTCAATCGATACTTGGTTGTTTCAAAGTGACAACATGGAGTTAAAACTGATTCAAATCTATTGTATATTGATCCCAATATATTTTATAATTTTTTGAAAGAACAAAAAAATAGCAAAAACAGTTAGATAAGATCGTAATAATTCAAATTTTAAAAATTAATTGGGCTCAAGCCGATACGATACATTATACTTAAGCCCATAAAGAAAGGACTTGGTCTATCCCTTTAATGACTCGCTGTGGTTGTAATATCAAAAATACGGTGAAAACTTGCTAGATGAATATTAGGAGTGTTTATCAATTCATTAAGTTCGATTTCAGTTTTTTTTTTATTATTTTCGATTTTGAAAATGTATAATCCAATATCCGAATCATTTTCCTTCGATTCAGTTTTCTAACAAAACGGTTCTGTTTATTTAATTTTGATAAATATATAAATTTGTAATTAAAATATTAAATTATTTTTTAGTTAAACTTTAAATATAAGTCTAAATGAACTAAATAAATAACAATCAACTAAAAATTTTAACAAAAATGATTCTTAATTAATTAAATATCATCTCATAAAATATATAATCTAAATAAAACCTAAATAAATTTTTAATCTAATTACATTTTGGTTTTTTCGATCGATTCGGTTTTGACAAATAAAATCCGAAACCACACTATATAAACTTTGATTTCAACATTTATATCCGAATTTAAAAATTCGATTTTTGGTTGAGTTCGGTTTTCGGTTTCCTTGGTTTGGACTTTTGATTCTTTCGGTTTTATCCGAAATTTAAACACTTCTAATGAATATAAATAGAAAATTCTAACTTCTATTTTTGTTGATGTATTTGAAATTATCTTCAAATCTATAATTTTAAATTCTTTTAGGCTAAAAAAAATTCAAGTGATTTAAATAAATTATATATTAAGTTAGCAATATCAATGTTAATTATGCAAATAATTTTGAATACATTATTCAAATCATTCTTTAAGTCAAATCTCTTTTTTCAAAATCAAATTCATCAACCTAAACACAAATTAAGTACATTTCTTGTGTTCAGAAATAAATAGAAATTAGAAGATATAGATCATATTCTTTTATTGAGGAGGAAAATTTTATTCTTTATTCTATAATCCAAAATCATCGGATACAAGTATGCCAAGCCAAATCGGAAAATTAAATGTAACGTCCTGAAAATTCGAAGGTCCACATGAACTATATCCATGCAAGATCATCAACTTCTTATGTATTTTAATTGCTTTAATTTCATAAATTAATTATGTTGTGTATATTTACATGTTTAAATGTACTTTTACGTATGCATGTATTAAAATGTATTTTAAAAGTCATTCGCGTTGCGATCGAGGAACGGATACCGATAGGCTGAAAAATGGAAAATATTTTTATTAAATAATTGTTTTTAATTATTTAAAATATGGTTGATGATTTTTCTTATTTTTGAAAATAAGGAGTTTTGAGGTGATTTTATATGTCGGGACGTAATTTTTATCGGTGTTGGATTTTCAACAAAAATATGAACATTTTGATAACTCGACTAATAATTTCACAAAATTTTCTACATGAAATAATTTTATTTACCACTAATGGACTTATTGGGCCTAATTAACTTTCATAATGGGCCTAAGCCATTGTTAGTATTCTGAATAATTATTTAAGCTTACATTAATTTTCTCGTATTTTTATTTGGATTAAATCGATATATTTTAATTTATTTTTTAATTATAACATATTAATGTGTTTTAATCCCATATTAAATCAAACTTTAATATAAAATTCCCACCTTAAAAACTTATACTTTTAATATTTATTTAGCCCTCGTGAACTATGACTCGACCCCCGTGAGTCATGTTTCAAATTAAAGCCAAAGAAGAAAACCCTATGTTCCAACCAAGCCTACCCTTCAAACCAACTTTGATTTTCATCGAGCCACCTTCGAGCCAACTTCGAACCAGCCCTCCCCTGGACCATCTTTGTGGGGACCCGAACGCTAATCATCTTCTTAATCGTCATTGGGACTAATTTAATCAATTAGAATAAACAGGGTCTAATTTTTTTTTAAAATGCGGAAAGTAATGGAATCATTCTATTATACAAACCAATATAATAATACAAATTCTGTATAACACGCATCTAGTTCAAAACTAAGGTTCAACTACTACAATCAAGTAATAAAACCTATCTATATCCAAGTCCGAAATCACCACTCTAATCTCGATCTTTCTTCACCTCTGTGACCCTGAACCTGTCCCACCTGTTGCCATCCACATATACACTCAAGACAACATCCGGATAACTCCGGTGAGATATAAATATCCCAGTATAAATAATGTATCAATGCAATCATATAAAACATATATAAAAGCATAAACAATCATTAAAAACATGTATCCAATCTGACTACATGAATCAATACGAATCTGTATTTAAAACAAGGACTCATTTCTAATCTAGGGATCCCGATCTAATTTAGACTTCGGCATGCTGTATTCGAATGTCTACAATAGAAGTCGATCTACATCTCAGCTCATCGATACACCGTAAGTCTAGAGTCTTAGCGGTTCGGTCAAAGACTCGGCGGTTCTGACCTAGCTAGGCTGATCTGCCCTAGACTCAAACTCTTGCTCTGCTATAATTCAATAGACTAAACATATCAATCGTATAATTTGCAAATGTCAATGCAATAACATAAAGTATGTGATTTAGGGAAACTCAAGTCAAACCTAACTTGAGTTGTGCAATCCCGAATCAACATTTATTTATACCTTTCGTTCTGTCGCTCTGATACAATCGAAGTCTCGACTCAAAGTCTATCAATGTTCAATCTGGCTATGACAATATCAATATTCTGTATCAATATTCTATTTAAATCAAGACATCTCTGTCTTATCAGATTCTGAGGATACAACAGTACAATCTTGCGATACTGGTAATACCATATCAGTCTATACCAATTCCATTAACTTATAATCAACCACCATACAAATCTGACATCACATCGCAGTCAATTTAACTCTGAAATTCATAACAATTCCATAATCAATCTGTTTCTTAATCTGACTTCGATTCTATGATGTCTACTATGTCAAGAACGCCATATATGAATCGTATCTAATTCTGGACATAGCGTAATTTCAAATCTTAACAAAACTTACGTCTTGTAATAGCTGTCGTTTTTAGGAAGACGGTGTCGTACTCGGATTCAAGTTTGAACGGACGGATTCATCGTAAATCGGATTATGAAATCAACGAGCAATTCCCCCTTCAACTTTCGTTTTTCCTTTCTTCCGAGGAAAGATTTGCATTATATATATATATATATATATATATATATATATATATATATATATATATATATATATATATACCAACGTTGCATAATACACCACATGTCGATTTTTCCTTTTGCATGACTCGCGCATACGCGCGGCATTACTGGCGCATATGCGCGAGACGGCCTACTGGTCTCGGCCTTGGCAGCTTGCACATATGCGCGACTTATTTCCATGCATATGCGCGAGAAATTCTTCACAACTCTCGGGTACCCTCGCGCATGTGCGCCGATACACGCCGTGCATATGCGCGAGGGGTTCTGCCTATTCCGCGCATATGCGCCGCATCAAGTCGCGCATATGCGCGAGGCTCATTTCCTCGCACCTACATCTTTTCATGTTGAATTCAAACCGTGTCCCAATTAGTCCTTTCATAATCGTCTCGATTAAAAATTAATAATCGTAATTTAACACGATATAAAATCTTGGGCATTACATTTCTCCCCCCTTAAGATACGATTTCGTCCCCGAAATCACAGGCAATCAATCGAAATTTACATCATCGAAATAACTCTGGAACTCTTGTCTCATATCTGATTCAGTTTCCCAGGTTGCTTCTTTAGTGTCATGACGAGTCCATTGAACTTTTACAAGTGGAATGGTCTTCGTTCTGAGCTGTTTTTCTTTATGATCAATAATTTGAATCGGTTTTTCAACATAGCTCAATGTCTCATCCAGTTCGGCCTCGTCTGGCTGAATAGAATGTGAAGCATCAGGAAGGTATTTCGTTAATAATGATACATTAAAGACATCATGTATCCTGGATAATGAAGGCGGTAAAGCGAGTCGATAGGCACAATCTCCTATCTTCTCGAGAATTTCATAAGGCCCAATGTATCGTGGAGACAGTTTCCCTTTCTTGCCAAATCTAACAACTCCTCAGAAAGGTGAAATCTTTAGAAATACTCGGTCTCCTACCTTAAATACCAACGGTCTACGTCGAACATTGGCATATTTGGCATGTCTGTCTTGCGCTGCCTTCATTTTATTTCGAATTAGCTTCACTTTCTCTGTCATATTTCTGATCATGTCAGGTCCAATCTCAGGCACTTCAGAGATATCATCCCAATAGAGAGGGGATCGACACTTCTTTCCGTACAACGCTTCGAATGGTGCCATCTCAATACTCGTCTGATAGCTGTTGTTGTACGAAAATTCACAAAGCGGCAATGCATCTTGCCAATTAGTGCTAAAATCAAGCACTACTGCTCTCAGCATATCCTCCAGTGTCTGGATAGTCCGCTCTGACTGTCCGTCGGACTGTGGATGATATGTGGTACTCAGATGTAACTTTGTACCGAAAGCCTGCTGCAAACTCTGCCAGAAGTGCGAAGTAAATTGAGGATCACGGTCTGATACAATTGACTTCGGCACTCCATGTAATTTGACCACTTCTCTGACATATATCTCTGCCATCTGGTCATGTCTGTACATCATCTTGTACGGAATAAAACATGCGGATTTGGTCAATCTGTCAATAACGACCCAAATCGCATCACAACCTTGGGAGGAACGCGGAAATTGTGTCACAAAATCCATAGAAATGTGATCCCATTTCCATTCAGGAATGGACAAAATCTGTAATAATCCTCCTGGTTTCTTTCTCTCTGCCTTCACCTGTTGGCAAGTCAGAAATTTGGAAACAAATTCGGCAATATCAGTCTTCATTTGTTTCCACCAGAACTGTCTTTTCAAATCATTATACATCTTTCTGCCACCAGGATGAATACTGAATCGACTGTTGTGCGCCTCTGACAATATCTGTCGTCTCAAATCTGAAACATTCGGCACAACCAGACGATTATTCACATATAAGACGTTATCACGTACCTGATACTCCGATCGATGCCCTGTCCTGACCATTGACACTGATTTCTGTGCATTCTGATCAACTTTCTGAGCTGCCTTATCCTCATAATCAGCTCTGGTTCTACTTGCACCGTATAAAGTCGCAACAGTCTATAATCTGTTTCAAATGCTAATCCAGACAAACAGCAGTCTTCTATCAAATTTGAAACACCGATCGTCGACAAGGATAAAGAACATACCTTTCGACTTAGTGCATCAGCTGCTGCATTAGACTTTCCTGGATAGTATTTGATTTCACAATCAAAGTCTTTAAGCAAATCAAGCCATCGTCGTTGCCTCATATTCAATTCAGATTGTGAAAACAGATATTTCAAACTCTTATGATCGGAATATATCTCAAACTTCTCACCGTAAAGATAGTGTCGTCATATCTTTAATGCAAAGACAATGGCTGCCAATTCAAGGTCATGAATTGGATAACGGGTCTCATGTGGTTTAAGCTGTCTTGAAGCATAAGCAATAACATGCCCTCGTTGCATCAGCACACATCCCAACCCTCTGTGAGAAGCGTCGCAATAAACCACAAAATCACCAGTACCGGATGGGATAGTCAACACCGGGGCAGTGGTCAACCTCTTCTTCAACTCCAGAAAACTGGTCTCGCATTCTTCAGACCAAACAAATGGAGCATTCTTCTGCGTCAGCTGAGTAATTGGTTTAGCTATACTCGAGAAATCTTTAATGAAACGACGGTAATATCCCGCTAAACCCGTGAAACTGCGAATTTCGGGCACTGACATCGGTCTTGGCTAAGAAATCACGGCTTCCACTTTACTGAGATCCACTGATATCCCATCCCCGAATATAATATGACCTAGAAATACTACCTGTCTTAACCAAAACTCACATTTCGACAGTTTAGCATCTAATTTCTCAGCCCTTAAAATTCGCAACACAGTTCTTAAATGCTCAGCATGCTCACTCATATTCTTTGAATAAATCAAAATATCATCGATGAAAATAATCACAAAATCATCGAGATATTTCTGGAATATACGGTTCATCAATCCCATAAACACAGCTGGAGCATTCGTCAAACCAAATGGCATGACAATAAATTCATAGTGTCCATACCTGGTTCTGAATGCTGTCTTTGAGATATCAGAATCTCTGACTCTCAGTTGATGATATTCCGATCTTAAATCAATTTTGGAATATAAGGAAGAACCCTGCAACTGATCGAATAAATCATCAATACGAGGCAAAGGATATTTATTCTTTATCGTTGCCTTGTTCAGTTGCCGATAGTCGATCCAGAGTCTCATCGATCCGTCTTTCTTTCTTACAAACAGTACTGGAGCACCCCAAGGAGAAACACTTGGTCTGATGTACCCCTTGGCCAGTAAGTCTTCCAGCTGATCCTTTAATTCTTTCAATTCAACTGGTGTCATTTTGTACGAAGCTCTAGAAATCGGCACTGTACATGGCATCAATTCAATGCTGAAGTCTATCTCTCTAACTGGAGGTAATCCCGAAATCTCATCTGGAAAGACGTCAGCAAACTCACGTACTACTGGCTCATCAGACCGGCTTCTGCTCCCTTAGCTCTGTTCAGGGCGTCAGTAAATTATTCGGTCGCCCTGTGTTCACCAATGTGAAAATATCGGGGTTCAAGCCATTGATGAGCTGGTCAGCAGTAGCTTCCTCGCTGTCAGCCACATGTGGAGCAAATTTCAACAAGGTGGAGAAATTTGACACGTACTCTTCTATGTTCATTTGTCCCTGCCTTAGATTGACAAACTCCGCCCCCTTGTCCTTTCGATACGACACTGGAAAGAATCGTTGGTAAAATTCAGTTCTAAAAAAATTCCAGGTAATAGTCGTACCTCTATGCTCCAAAGCCCTCTTTATCGTAATCCACCAGTTCTTTGCAACATCGTGTAACTGGTGTCCTATCAGCCGAACTCGCCGCTCATCTGTATACTCCAATGATTCAAACAGCATTTCAATATCACCAAGCCAACTCTCGCACTCCACAGCGTTCTCTGTTCCATTCAAAGTTGGCGGGTGAAATGACTGAAATCTTTTCCATAACGTTTCCATTGGAGTCGGTGCTACATCCATTGGAGGATTTGATGTACTACCTTGTTCTGGTACTCGTCTCAGAGGCATATCTTGTTATCAACAGGATTAGTAACTAAAATACAACAACCAGCTTCAGCCCTTCTCTGATCATCTTACTGCTGATCTAGAATCGGTGCTGATCCATTCTCAATAAAACATATTACTATATCAAATCAGATAAGGAAATAAAATGTATTAAAGTAGTAAGACATGCTAGCATTCAAAAGCAGGAAAGAAAACCTCAATCTACCCCGCTCACTAGTATCTTCTATCTCAATCTAAAGGATCTATTGCTCTGATACCACCTCTTGTGGGGACCCGGACGTTAATCATCTTTTTAATCGTCATTGGGACTAATTTATTCAATTAGAATAAGCAGGGTCTAAATTTTTTTTTTAAATGCGGAAGGTAATGGAATCATTCTATTATACAAACTAATATAATAATACAAATTCTGTATAACACGCATCTAGTTCAAAACTAAGGTTCAACTACTACAATCAAGTAATAAAACCTATCTATATCCAAGTCCGAAATCACCACTCTAATCTCGATCTTTCTTCACCTCTGTGACCTGAACCTGTCCCACCTGTTGCCATGCACACATACAGACAAGACAACAGCCGGATAACTCCGGTGAGATATAAATATCCCAGTATAAACAATGTATCAATGCAATCATATAAAACATATATAAAAGCATAAACAATCATTAAAAACATGTATCCAATCTGACTACATGAATCAATACGAATCTGTATTTAAAACAAGGACTCATTTCTAATCTAGGGATCCCGATCTAATTTAGACTTCGGCATGCTGTTTCGAATGTCTACAATAGAAGTCGATCTACATCTAAGCTCATCGATACACCGTAAGTCTAGAGTCTTAGCGGTTCGGTCAAAGACTCGGCGGTTCTGCCCTAGCTAGGCTGATCTGCCCTAGACTCAAACTCTTGCTCTGCTATAATTCAATAGACTAAACATATCAATCGTATAATTTGCAAATGTCAATGCAATAACATAAAGTATGTGATTTAGGGAAACTCAAGTCAAACCTAACTTGAGTTGTGCAATCCCGAATCAACATTTATTTATACCTTTCGTTCTGTCGCTCTGATACAATCGAAGTCTCGACTCAAAGTCTGTCAATGTTCAATCTGGCTATGACAATATCAATATTCTGTATCAATATTCTATTTAAATCAAGACATCTCTGTCTTATCAGATTCTGAGGATACAACAGTACAATCTTGCGATACTGGTAATACCATATCAGTCTATACCAATTCAATTAACTTATAATCAACCACCATACAAATCTGACATCATATCGCAGTCAATTTAACTCTGAAATTCATAACAATTCCATAATCAATCTGTTTCTTAATCTGACTTCGATTCTATGATGTCTACTATGTCAAGAACGCCATATATGAATCGTATCTAATTCTGGACATAGCGTAATTTCATATCTTAACAAAACGTAACAAAACTTACGTCTTGTAATAGCTGTCGTTGTTAGGAAGATGGTGTCGTACTCGGATTCAAGTTTGGACAGACGGATTGATCGTAAATCGGATTCTGAAATCAACGTGCAATTCCCCCTCAACTTTCGTTTTTCCTTTCTTCTGAGGAAAGATTTGCATGTATATATATATATATATATATATATATATATATATATATACACCAAAGTTGCATAATACACCACATGTCGATTTTTCCTTTTGCATGACTCGCGCATATGCGCGGCATTACTGGCGCATATGCGCGAGACCTACTGGTCTCGGCCTTGGCAGCTCGCGCATATGCGCAAATTATTTCTGCGCATATGCGCGAGGAATTCTTCACAACTCTCGGGTACCCTCGCGCATGTGCGCCAATACACGCCGCGCAGATGCGCGAGGGGTTCTGCCTATTCCGCGCATATGTGCCGCATCAAGTCGCGCATATGCGCGAGGCTCATTTCCTCGCACCTACATCTTTTCATGTTGAATTCAAACCGTGTCCCAATTAGTCCTTTCATAATCGTCTCGATTAAAAATTAATAATCGTAATTTAACACGATATAAAATCTTGGGCATTACAATCGTTAACCTATAGCACCTCTAGGACCTGACCCTAGCCCCAAACCAAAGCCACTCAATCAGCAACATGGCATGGCCGAGACTCCTAATGCGGTAGGAATCCATGTTTACGTGCCTAGGACCGTAGCCACTGGACCAACCCCTGAACCAGACCCTTGTGCACCCTCTTAGGACCCTAAGGACTTGACATAGCCCAGTCCAAAGCTCTCTGGCCGATCCATATTTCCCCTGCGCGCTGCTGCACTCCATGCGCGATGTGCATCCATGTTAGCCGATCATCTAAAATTGTATAAGTATGATACCATTGGACCATTTATCAACTCCTCGATCTCTACCGCAATGGTTCCCATGTAGCCAAAATCCTCATGTGACTTCGTGACTGCTTGCACCGCCAATAGAGAATCTGACGTAACTTGGAGTCCTTGAAATTTTTTTTCGCATAGAATCTTTAGCACTTCATGTAATACTGTAACGCCCCGAAAATTTAAAGGTCCACGCGAACCACATTCATACAAGTTATTAAATTCCTTGTGTATTTCAATTAATTATTTTAATTGCATTAATTAATTATGTTGTTCATATTAACATGTTTAAAATATACTTTTCTACATGATTGCGTTAAAATGTATTTTTAAAGGATATTCGAGTTGCGATCGAGGAACAGAGACCGATGGCTGAATAAGAGAAAATATTTTTATTAAATAATTGTTCTTAATTATTTAAAATAAGGTTGATGCTTGAATGATTTATTTTGAGTGACTAAATGATTAATTGTGTAATTTTGTTTGATTTCATTATTTAAAGATTTTCAGGCGAATATCTGTGGGTGGGAGGGGACACCAGCAACACTCTCACCGGTCAACTGGGCCTTGGCCAATGTATTAACATATTCGTATTCATATAGACGGAAATATGATCGTCGGGCTCCCATTGGGACCTTCACCCTCATGATATCTCCAACATATTTAGTCACAATTACTTCACTTCCTTCAACATTTATTATTCTCACACACGAGAAAATAATTTCTCTAACTCACACACGAGAATTCCCGCACTCAAGAAAAAATACACTCTTTTTTTCTATGAACTCTCTTTTTTATCAAAGCTGAAAAGCTTTTGATTTTGGGATACAATAACTGAAGGGATTGAGCTATATTTATAACTAATTCCTCATTCAGTTTTGTAAACATTTCCAATGTGGCAAAAATAAGAAAACACATTTTCTTATTATTTTATTTAATGTGAGCCCCACCCCATTAAAATCTCACCAAACAATTCTTCCACTTGAAGAATTGATTTCAATCATGTCTTCACAACATCAGTGCAGCATCTCATACCTCCTTTGTTAGTCCAGGAGACCAACTGAAGTCAAACAAAACTTCAGTTTTTCAATGATAACAGTCTTCGTGAGCGTATCAGCTGGATTCTTGCTTCTAGAATCTTCTCAAGCTTCAAGACTCCATTCACCTGATCTCTAAGGATCCCCATTCCAATGATTTGTTTTGCAGTACCTAAATCTTTCAAAGCAAATTCCTTTGATAACTCCTTCTCGAGTTTATCAATCTCCTCAAAACAAGCTCACTACAAGAAATTCATTAATCAACAACACATATATGACAACGATTTTCACTTTTTTAACAACTGTTTTAGTGAAAACCGTTGTCGTATAGCGTTTTTTAAGCAAAAGACAACGGTTTTATAAAAACAGTTGTCTTTTGGGGGTAAAAAACAACAGTTTTTAGGGTCAATGAAAATGGTTCTATAAAACCGTTGGCTTTAAGCGTTTACGACAACGGTTCATTGAACTGTTGTCTATTAGCGTGTTTTTTTTGACAATCGACAACTGTTCAATGAACTGTTGTCTATTAGCGTGTTTTTTTACAATTGACAACGGTTTTAGAAAACCATTGTCAATTAAAGTGGTTTTTGGACAAACAACAACGGATTGAGGAAGTTGTTTTTATATTTAGCGACGATTTATCAAAACCGTCACTAAATAAAGCGACTGTTAAACCCAAACCGTAGCAATATTTTAGTATTGCATATAAGCGATGGTTTTACGTATAACCATCGCTATAAGCGACGATTGTACAAATAACAAACGCAAAATTCCTTTAAATACCAGCACTTCCGATCCATTTTCTTCCACCCACTTCACAACACTTCAAATTTTTCTCTCTTATATGATTTTAACAATTTACCACACTTAAAATTTTTCTTCTTACACGATTTTAATTTCGATTTAGGGTAAATTTTTTCGCTTTGATTTTTGGTAACTTTTTAAGTGTTTGTTAATATCATGAATATTGTTAGCCTATTCAAATTGTAAGTTTTTTTAGATTTATTAAATTAGTAAAATTAATTTTTTTATTTTACAAAAAATATTGGCGACGGAAATCATGATGACACGGAAATACTTCTCCAGCTGATGAAGCATTTGGAGTACCCAGTGGTGTTAAGTGTTTGGGAAAATAGCAATGGGGATTTGTGTAGCTTGTCCTCCCCGCCGCAAATGAGCATTAAGTGTGAGAATGATTCTGTGACCGAACTCAGGATTATTGGAGCTAAGCCTGCAAATATCAGTGAGTTTAGAGGATTTGCAGTACCTAATCAAACCTTATCTCAGAGTTTCTCTGTTGACTCTTTGTTTACTACATTGACAAGGTTGTCCAGTTTGAGGGTCCTTAGCTTAGTGTCTTTAGGGATTTGGGGGCCACTTCCTGATAAAATTCATCGGTTATCTTTGCTTGAAGGTTTGGATTTGAGTTCGAATTTCTTGTATGGTTCAATCCCATCTGAAATCTCTAGGTTGGTAAAGCTTCAGACGTTGACATTGGATGGAAACTTTTTCAATGATACAGTTCCTGAGTGGTTGGATTCATTAAAAAATTTGTCCATTTTGAGCCTAAAGAAGAACAGGTTGAGGGGTCACATTCCTTCGGCGTTGTCCACAATGGCAACACTGACTGAAGTTGTGATGTCCCACAATTTCCTTTCTGGGAAATTACCTTATTTGGGTGATTTAGTTAGCTTAAGGTTGATAGATTTGAGAGACAATAATTTGGACTCTGAACTTTCTCCATTGCCCAAGGAGCTGGCTAATGTTTTCCTGAGTAACAATTCGTTTTCTGGAAGTATTCCAGACCAATTTGGCCAGTTGAAGCAACTTCAGCATCTTGACTTGTCAGACAATTATATAAGTGGAACTCCACCTTCTGTACTGTTCTCTTTGCCCAACATCAGTTACTTGAATTTATCATCCAACATTCTCAGTGGATCACTTGACGAAAATATCAGGTGTGGGGACACACTGAGTCTTGTTGATCTTTCTGGCAACAGATTCATAGGTCAGCTTCCGAGTTGCTTGGACTCTGCTGCTGATGTTAGAATTGTAAAAATTGGAGGGAATTGCTTTTCCACCAATGCTTCTAACCAGCATCCGGCACAATACTGCAAAGACCCTGATAATGGGAAAAGGCTATTTACGAGAAAGGTAATAGCAGTGGTGGTCGGTGTTATCAGCGGGACTGCCATTACTGTAGTCATCCTCTTAGGTGTTGGATATGTCACATTCTGTAAAAGACACGTTGTACAGGAGACGGTAGTTCAGCATACTGCACCAAAGGTTGTGCAAGAGGGTGCAAGGTCAGGGATTTCAACTGAAGTTTTTGAAAATGCTAGTAAGTTGAGTCGAATTTAGTTTTGCACTTTATCAGGTCTACTCTTGGAAGTGTCAGTAAGTTTGGTTAAGATTAATTTTATGTCCTATCATGCTTTTGGAGTGGTTTTTTTAAGCAAATTAAGAATATACTAGACGTGGAAATTATTGCAATTTCATAGAGGCATCTGCACCATGCTTTTGTGTTCTATCTTTGTTCTATATTGGAGAATTGCATCTGTAATCCTTCTAGTATAATTATCTTTTTGTTGTCTTTTTATGGGTTTTTTTGGTACTCCAGGAGTAATTTCACCAGCAGCGAAAATGCGTAACCCTTCTGCTTCAGCATACAGGGTGTTCTCCATAAAAGAACTGGAAGATGCCACAGGGAAGTTCGGGCAATCATCGTATCTGGGTGAAAGCACTATTGGAAAGGTATCCTTGTGCCTGGTTCAGCTCTGTTGGGATGTAAAATTTAGTTCTTGACTACCTCTGGGTCTACCTTCATTTCTGCAGGTTTTTAAAGGAAAGTTGGAAAATGGTGCCTTTGTTGCCATACGATCTTTGACTTTATTCAGAAAATACTCAGTCCGGAACCTCAAGTTGAGGCTGGATTTACTCTCAAAACTTCGTCATCCGAACCTAGTTAATCTTCTGGGTCATTGCGTTGAAGCAGAACTCCAGGAAAACGTCACCGTGAATAGATTGTTCCTTGTGTACGAATTCATTCCAAATGGGAACTTACATACTCATCTTTCAGGTACTTATGTTTTAGGCACTATCCTCATCTCAATTTATAGGATTAAGTCATTGAATAATGGCAACTCAATGTTGGTTGAATAAACAAGAGAATCTTTTCTCTCTTTTGGTTATTGACTAGAGTTTATAGGATTGTTGCTGACTGGTGATTAGCTATTCTAGTTATCTTTTGGTAAAACAGAAGATACAGCAATTCCCTACAATGAGTTTTGAGCTTCCTCCAGTCAAGTGCGATCTATTTGAAGCCATATTGCACAGATAAAACTATAGTTGGACCATTTATTTGTCTTGTTTTAAAACTAGTAATTGTAATTTATATGTTTGTCTTAAATTGAATTGCTTGTTCCTGCAAGAAACCTGCCCGGAGAAGGTTCTGAAATGGTCGAACAGATTGGCTGTGCTAATTGATGTAGCCAAGGGTGTCCATTTTTTGCATACTGGGGTGATTCCCCCTTCATTTAACAATAGGCTTAAGACGAATAATGTACTAATTGATGAGCATCAGAGAGCCAAGCTTAGCGATTACGGAATGTCCATAATTGGTGATGAAACTGAAAAACCTGAGGTATGGTTCCTTCAATATTCAGACCATATGTTAAGGTTGTATGAGGTATGACTAACTCATGCAATCTCTGTTTGTAGGCGAAGAAAGATGCTGCGAAAGCAGAGTAAGGAACATTGCATTTTAATAAATATTCTCATCGAGAAACAGCACTGCTTGAAAATGATAGCAAGCAATAACAAACTTTCCAAGATTCCTTTATGAAAATTTCTCTTCTAGTTGTGATTGATTCTCTAGAAATGTCTGTTTCAGGCATGTGGAAAAGCCGGACGACGATGTTTACAACTTTGGGCTCATATTGTTCGAAACGCTTGTAGGTCCTGATGCAAGTGAAAACAAAGAAGCATTTATGCTAAACGAAATGGTGTGTGAATGTGGTAACAATACATCCATTGGTAGTTCCAAGCAAATATCTCATCTCTTGTTGCTTTTTCCATGTGATAGACATCCTTCAGCAGCCAAGATGGTAGAAAGAAACTAGTGGATCCAATCGTGCTAGCCACTAGCTCCCAAGAATCCTTGTCCATAGTGATATCCATCACCAACAAATGTACATCCCCGGAATCTTCCAACAGGCCATCGTTCGAGGACGTTCTCTGGAATTTACAGTATGCTGCTCAAGTCCAGGCTACTGCTGATGCAGATCAGAAATCAGACAATATGACATAGTCATAGCTTCAGTTCACTTAACTAGCTGTCCTCTTCTGTAAAATACAGGTAGAGAATCCATGAAATTACAGAAGAATCATATAATAGTAATTTGAGTTTGTTGTGAAGATGATGTCAGATTTAATTAGATTTAAGACCAAGATTATCAAGATACATCTAAACACAGAATTCTTTCAATTGAAGTTAACAAAAACTTATATACTTGTATTTTTGAAAAACTCCCATTAGAATGAACATTCATTTTAATTATAAACTTTGCTTTGAAATTAAATCCCACAATGATAAGGAATCCGATACCATTTAAAAATGATCATGAAGTTGAATCTTATACATGAAAAAATAGATGCTCAAATAACTTGAATAAACATAATAACAAAAAAAATATAGATATGTGGTGGGCATACAAAAATATAAATAAACCTGATTTAATAAGAGAAAATATCGAAAAGATGGAATAATTTAAATAAGAGTGAGTCTCACGTGAGACCGTCTCACAGATCTTAATATGTGAGACGGATCAACCCTACCCATATTCACAATAAAAAGTAATACTCTTAGCATAAAAAGTAATACTTTTTCATGGATGACCCAAATAAGAGATCCGTTTCACAAATAAGACCCGTGAGACCGTCTCACACAAGTTTTTGCCTTTAAATAATCTCTATATTCGTCCAATCAACAATCCATACTGTGTTTTTATATGTCTATCTGCATGACGTCTTATAATTTATCAATCATCATTGGGGATTTGTTGATTCTATCTTATAGGTAATTCAAAAACCACGTCACATTATTTTTCATGTAACGTGGTAAATTCGACATGCTGGCTCATGTGAAAAAGCACTATCCATCCATAGCATTCTAGTCAATGGGTCACCTGGGGGGGGGGGGGGGGGGGGGGCAGGCTTTTCTGTTTTCCCAGAGACAGACACACCCTGAAATCTACTCAATTGACCAAACCTAGGATGGAACCATCTTCAGTAATTGTGAAAAGTTTTTCCTTGTTATATGAATGAGTGCAATTCTGTTGGAAGTAATGAGGAAAAGGAAATATATCTGAAACACAAAATCTTTTTCTACACCTCACATGACCAAGACTGACTCCAAATTTTGCAGTAGACCGGTACATGTTCTCCAAAATTTCTTGGAAATTCTTCGTAGTCATTAACTATAAGACGCAGGTGAATCAAAATCATAAACTTACACATTTAGCTGCTCTCAGGGGCGGAGCCAGGATTCTTAAATACCTGGGGCTGGCTCCATCATATGTTAAACAGTAATAGATTCAGTTAAAATTGAAAATATTCTAAATCGAATTAACTGAATTTTTTTCTAACAAACCGAATCGACCGAACTTTACTACGAAAACCTAACAAACCAAATCGCAAAAATCGATTATTTCGATCAGTAACACAATCAACCGAAATTTTAGAATTTTTTTAAATAATCACGTTTTAAATAAAAAAATTGCAATATAAAAATTGGATTAAATAAATTTAAATTTTATTTATTAAAAAATATTTTTAAATATAGTACTATTGTATAATAAATTTTATTAGAAATTATAATATTTATATCCTTGTAAACTTTATTCGATCGCTTTACCTAGTAAGGACAATTATTGCACATCGACACCGAACCGAATTTTGAAATTAATTCATTTCGATCTATTATTTTGGTTGAAATCGATATTTTATTCACTCATAGACTGTAATTGATGTTTTATCGTTATTTTTTTTATATATGTTCTTTTGGTTTAAAAATAACTTGACAGTTTTATTTTCTTCATTCTCTGAGTTACTTAACTAGAAAAATTCAATTTCTCAAAATTTTATAACAAATAATTATTTTTCAAATTTCATACTTATTCAATTTTCGGTTATTATAATTTGACAAATCACAAAACAAGTCCAACAATAATTGTACATCAATAATCATTATACATTTCAATCAATTGATTATTATTCCGAAAATATGCAACAATAGAGTTTTAGGTTAAAAATTCAAATTTCAAAATTCATATACATCATAAGATAATATTATTGCAACTTGAATAATCACATCTAAATATTTAATATAATTTTAGAGTCGTTGAATTTTTTTTATCTCAAAGTTGCATAATTTCATAGCATACGACAACAAACAACTCGTAGAGAGTAATGAGTTATGATTTATGAGAATTGTTTTATTTTTAATTTTTAAACATGAGACTAAAAAAATTAAAAAAATAAAACTTATAAAAAATTTGTTTTAATTTTAATATAGGCTGAAAAAACATAAAAAAATAAAATTACTAATTTTTTTTATATAAAAAGTAGGTGGAGCTGGAGCCCACCCTAGCCCAAGGGTGGCTCTGCCCCTGGCTGCTCTCTTTTGTAGAATAAGAATGGGTAGGAAAAGGGTACTGTCACTACAAAAAAAGTGTTTTTAGAAGCAGTTTTTGATGAGCACTTCTGAAACCGCTCGTGCAAACTGAACAACAAAATCGTTTTTACTTAAACCGTTTCTATTTCCTTACTTTTAGGAGTGGTCGTATAACCGCTTTAGTAGCACAATTTTTAGTACCGATTTGTATGAACCGCTGCTATAAATTGCTCCTATTGATTTAACTATTAGAACCATTCTGGAAACTACTCTAATTGAATATTTTTAACAGTGGTTTTACAAAACCGATGTTGTGGACCGCCCTTATAGCTCTGTTTTTTTAGGTTTGATTTGAAAATTGCACCTATTAAATATATTTATAAACCGTTTTTATACATTGCTCTTACTAATATCTTCATTCAGGAATTATTTAGCGACGGTTTTCGAAACAACCGTCGCTACCGTTTGCGACGGTTTAATCATACCCGTCGCGTTGTTCACAAGGCGACGGTTTTAATAACACCCGTCGCTTTATTTAGCGACCGTTTTCTCAAACCGTCGCTACATTTAGCAACGCTGTTTCCAACCGTGGCTACAATTAGCGACGGACGAAGTCAAACCGTCGCATGTATTAACTTTGCGACGGTTTTACTCTACCCGTCGCTAGTATTTGGCGACAGTTTTACTTTTACCGTCGCTAACGTAGCGACGACCGAAGGTAAACCGTCGCCTAATTTAAATTTTGAAAAAAACGCCATAAATTGCGACCGTCAGAGATAAACCGTCGCCAAATATTCTATAAATACCTCTACTCCCGATCCCTTTTCTCACATCACTTCACAACACTTCAAATTTTTCTCTCTGACACATTTTACCACTTCACGATAATAAAATTTTTTTACACGATTTTAATTTGGATTTAATGTTAATTTTTTTCCCCTTTTCTCACACCACTTCACAACACTTCAAATTTTTCTCTCTTACACAATTTTACCACTTCACGATAATAAAAATTTTCTTACACGATTTAATTTGGATTTAATGTAATTTTTTTTAATTTTTGGTAAATTTTTAAGTGTTAGTTTAATATCAGGAATTATGTTATCATAGTAATATTGTAAGTTTTTTTAGATTTATTAATTTTTTTTTTATTTTACCGAAAATATTAGCGACGAAATTTATGAAATAACCGTCGCTACGGTAGCGACGGAATGCATGAACAAGTTGTCGCTAATGTTAGCGACATGTTATTAGTTCGGTCGCTAAATCTGTAGACGACGGTATAATAATTTGTCGCTAAATTGCGACAGTTTTTAATAAATCCGTCGCTAAACTTGTAGGCGACGGTTTCGTATAAACCGTCGCAAATTGTAGCTACAATATCCCAAAAATAACGTAATGGGTACGAGCATTATCAAACCGCACCTAAAATAAACAATAGAAGCGGTTCTTCAACTTGTACTACCGGTTGAAAAAGCCGCTTCTATAAGCTATAAGGTCATCAATAAGAGGAGCGATTTTGAAACCGGTGGTATAAGTGTTGGAGCGGTTAAAAACCGATCTTAAAATCGAAAAACACCGCTTTTGTAAGAGTATTTTTTTTGTAGTGTGTTTCAATGGTTTTCATTTCTTATACTTTTGTTTGTGTTTCACACTGAAAATATCGGTTCTAGCTGCAAAGAGAATGAGAAGAATGCGCTGCTAAAGTTCAAAGAAAATCTTGTGGATCTGTGGAAAAGGCTCTCTTCTTGGGAAGGAAAAGATTGCTGCCGATGGAGTGGCGGAATTTGTAGTAACAAAACCAGAAACATCATCCAGCTCGACCTAGGAAACAGGAACTCCGGCAGTGGTGTCGATGGTTATGGAGAGGTATAAGGTATGTGGTATATTTTGTTTGACAGTAAAATGAGTAACATCGTATGAAACCGTAAATATGTATTTATCAGAATTAAGTGTTATGTAAAATGCTACAACATTTCAGACAACATGCAGCAGAATATATAAGTTTGTAATATAAATTAACTTTAAGTAAATACGATGGAACACAATAAATTTTGCATAAATATAAATACTTGCACGGTGTCTCATGACAAAAAGTAATCACTAGAAAACCAACAAGTTTAAACAAAAACTATCACTAGCAATTTTAATGAAAAATTTTTTTTTTCAACACGTTGAGAAAATCAAATACTTCTTAAAACAAAGAGCCACATTAAAACAATATATAAGGAAGCAAAACACGATGCCAAAACTGGAGCAACAAAAACAAATTTTCAGCCAACTCCTTCACAGTTGTTATCTGCAAATGTCTCCAACAATCACAACAACATGTAGATTCAGCACTCTTCGATCCGCAACAACCTTGTAGATTATTTTCTCTAAAGTTTAAGGCATGCAAATATGCAATAGTATGTATGTGCTTCTGCGTAAATCATCCCCCTTTTGCATGAGATCAATCATCTTATTTATAGCCCTAGGGTTTATCAACAAGGAAACCTACACAATATGGAAAGTACGAGTTTTATTAGAAACAAACTTTTTTTTAAAAAAAGATACCATATCACAAAAAAATCCTAGCATAATTATCACATTATCTAGAAAGGCAAAACCATATTTAAATATTCAAAATCATATCAACAAGAAAAAATTAATCTTGGGAAATGAATTTAATATGAAAATTATATTTCCTTCAATCTCCCCATTTTTGCCTTTCTGGACAAAATTAGATCAAACTCAATTTCTCAGTTAAACTCCAGTTAACTTCCCTTTAATTAATATGAAAATTTTCTCCCCCTGTATGAGACAACACCTGCAAAATATCATTAACAGTTTAGATTAAACAAAATCACATCAGGGAAAGCAAACACTTATTGACAGAGCAAAACATTAAAAGAGAAAGCAAGCAAAACAAACATAAAAACTATCAGATAAAAAGCATTTGATCATTTTCAATTCGCAGTCCTTTCATCAGCATCTTTACCATCCTTGGTGCCCGATGGTCCAACAACATCAGGATCGGCTTGGGTTTGAGTTTCATCTCCTCCCTTTTTTTTTTGTCCAGAATGGATAGCTACTTCAATAGCCAGTCGATAGTCAGCAACTAAAATTTCATAACATACCAGACCAGCTTTGGCCTGAATTATCTTGGCCAGAGCATGGTCTATCTGGGCTTAGATGGCGGCAGTGGAGAGCATCACATATCTAGTGGGTGTGTGATTATCAGGAGTGCATTAGGGAATGTCAGAGACAGTAGATGCATCACGGGTCTCAGACCAAGGTAGGTCGATCTTCGTGTTTTTTTTAAAAGAGCAAGAACAATCTTCAGCAGTTCGCTGACATCTGATGATTTCTCATCAATATCACGAATCAATCCTTGAGATGCAGCTTAGTGGACTTCATTCCGCTTTGAGCAAACTGGAGCACTGTCTTGAACACCAGCCGTCCAAAGTTATCCGTGCTAGTCCAAATAGCAAACAATGTCAACGCTTGGAATTTTGTTTAGAGTTAATAGACGGTGTCCAGTTCCGGATGACAGCTTTATGAAGCACAGAGTGAAGTGAGGTGAGATTCGCGTCAGAGAGGCGTTCTGGGTGTAACGTCCTGAAAATCGGAAAGTCCACATGTACCACATATATGCAAATTATTAAATTTCTTTTGTATTTTATTAAATTCTTTTAAGGCATAAAATGCATGTTTATTTTATTAATTTGTGTTTAATTATTTTTATGGATTTTATGCATATTTATTTCATGGTAAGATTTAATTTATGAAATTTTAAAAGTTCATGCATTAAAGATTTTTAAGTTTCATTTCGCGCTCGAACGAGGAACGGAGACCGGAGAATTTTCAGGAAAATTATTTTATTACAAGATTAATTTTTATTAATTAATCTAAGTGTTTTTAAGTGTGTTTTGCAAAAAATGAGATTTTTGGGGTATTTTACCCGCATGATTTTTATTTATAACGGTGCGCAAATTTTATCAAATCGGAGGACTTTTTAAAGGTTCGTGTGAAAACCCGAAATCTTGCAACGAAAAAATCTATAGATGTCATAGGAAATTTCAGCTCATTTTTGGCACAACATTTTTTTGGTTCCATACAATCATAATCATGAAAATTTGAATAATCATTGTCTCTTCATTATTGACCATTTATCACCATATAGAAGTGCACAAATCTTGGAATAGATTCATGGAGTCAAAATCACTCTCCATTTGCACTTAAGGAAAAGCAAAAATCACTCATGAATCTCGGATGTGTATCTTGAATCAAGAAGAGGTCACGTTCGTTTGAGAGGGAAGAGTGTAGTCACCCCCTTTGACTAAGCATTTAGCACATTAAGGGAGTGAAAAGCTTACCTTTGTAGCTGACTATCCAAGCCTATATAAGAAGAACCTAGGTGGTAGTAATTCCACATCGCATACTGCAAAATCCCTCCCCGTAGCTACAGAAATTCGTAATATAGCTGCTGGAAAACAGGAAAAATTCGAAGCATTACGGCAGTCGAGCTCAAAGCTTTGCAGCGACCTCGTTCGAACGAGGTTCTTTTAGCACGTCCTTCTAGCGCCTTAATCCAAATGAAATCAGGTAAATGGGCTTTTGCTGTGTATTTCTTTGTAACTTAAACTTTGTATAAGTATTTCATGACATGCTTGTATGTGTGTCAAACTATTTTCAAAAAATGCTATTATATATTTCATAAAATCTCGATCGATGTACGACATGTTCCTTCTATTTTCGATGTTCTTTGACTCTGCTGAGTTCATTCAAAAATTCCGATAAGTGTTGTTTGATATATCTGATTTTGTGTTGCATTGTTATGATTCGAGTGAGATATAGAACGACGACTGTAAGTTCTACATGGCCCTCATTAGTAGGTATAAAACTGTGTTCCGGCCCCCTTCAGTGGGTATAAAATTGTGTTTTGGCCTCACCCCTTAGAGGACTAATATATGTGAGACAATTTGACCATGGAAAATGAGATGAATAACAGTGTTTTCGTTTGTTCTGAATTGCCTGATAATCTCTATTTCGCATTTCGATTCCGATTCTGATCTGATATGAGATATTACGTTTTGAAAATCAGTTTGCAATAGGGGTTTTAAATTATATTTATATGTATTTGTGGTAATCGATCGGCCCCCACTTGCTGAGTGTTTCCCAAAACACTCACCCTTTACATTTCTCCCAAGATAAGAATGAAGATCAAGTAGACGAGGACGAATAAGACATGCTTAAGGGTTGGTGATGAAGTTTCAAGATATGAAGATTTCTCGCTTATGTTCTTCCTAAGTTTCGATTCAAGTTGTACAACGTTTCCGCACATTTTATTTCGTTTGGAATTTATCACTGTAAGACAAGATTATTTTGAGTTAATTATGAAATAGACTGGTTTTGGTTTATACTAAACTACGAGACTTGTTGTTTGGCGATTATGTGATTGTTGAACAACGCCGGTGTTGACTAACCCCAATCTCGGGGCGTGACATTTAAGTGGTATCAGAGCCGTCATGTTCATAATCCGGCTGGGGATTTAGATAGACAAAGTTTGACGAAGTGAGATTTTGGCAAAAACTTAGTCATTTATATCCACCCCAATCTTTGATTTGAAAATTTTGACTTCGTATAGGAAACTCAAGAATTCGATTCCATTAATTATTTTGGACTGTTCTTGACGTATAATCTTCAAACCATATGTCAATTCTCGAATTTTCCATCTTTGAACCCTTTCTGAATTAAAACTCGAATGAGATGACTATGAAATTTACTGTTTGATGACCATATCATTTTGTAAGCCTTCCATTGTTTTTCAGGAAATGGCTTCGTACGACCCTCGTAACCACGCTCAGTTTTGCCATTTTTGGAAATTCTCGTAGAACTTATAATTCCACATAGGAAAATCGAAATCCAATTCTGCCAATCGTTCCTCGATCCTTATGAATTATTTTAAATTCATATAAAAATATTCTGACTTTTCTTTTTGAATATTCTATTGATTCTGCACCGAAATTTTTTATCCATATGCATAAGTATGTTTAAAAAAAAAATTTAAGATATGATTTTTGAGATTTATATGAAATAGATTTTTGGAGTAGTCTTTATATTAATTGATCAATAGAAAATTTGAGATTTTTATTTTCGGATTTAAGTTAGATTAATTTGGGACTAGTATCTGTAATTAAATCATCGATAGAAAATTTTAAGTCCTGATTTTTCGGGTTTAAGTTAGATTGACAGTTAAGTGAGAAGGTGATACTCATGATTAAATTTTTAATAGAGTTAACAAATTATATTTAGGATTTTAAGTAAATATATCTATACATATAAATATATGTTATTAACTTGAAAAAATATGTTCTTGATTTGAAACATCATTCCCAATTCTATTTTTAATTTCAAATAATAAAATTTTCATTTGTTTAAAAAATGGTCTTAAACTATTCTTGTTTGACAAAATTAATAACAATATAAATATTAATCCAATTGACTGGACCGTTTAATCTTTGTGTCTTAAATCTCTAATTTTATTATATAAATTCTTCTTGAACAAAGAAACAATTCTGTTCGAAACTGAATTCCGGTGTTCGACAAAAAGATAAATCAACTGAACTAAGAAACTGAATTCAGCTAACTAATCGACGCAACTGAATTATAATTGAACAGCTAGCTGCTCTTTCAGCTGAACATCTCTTCAGTCATTCTCGTCAACCGACTCTTTACCAGCTGATCTCTCAGCTGTACACGTCATCAGTTGAAAGCGACAACTGACAAATAGTACAACTACCTGCAACTGGTAGTGGAATGCCGCATTTCAGAATGTGCAATGTACGACTGTCAGAGTATATCGACATGGCAATCAACGGTTAGAATATTCAAATATCCTTTAATGTTACCGTTGAGAGAGAAACCTATAAATAATCGAAGATAGCAGCCGAAGATACAATGACTGATTTTCAGCTATTACATTCTACTTGCTGTTACGCTGCTAAAATATCTACTCACATTCAGAAGTTAAAAGCTCACGTTTACTAGTTATATCAGTAGCATTCAAGGCTACATTCTCGAGCTTAAATAGCACTGTGTAATCTTTGATAAGTTTTTCTAAGTTGTGCTAAGATCAGTTACCTTCTGTAAAAGTGTTATATACTAAGAGTTTCAGTTGTGGCAAAGTGATAAGTCCAAACTGAAGTGGGTCAGTGCAGTATCTTGTATTTGGTCAAAGTCTTTTAGTGGATATCCTATCTTCGTGATAGAAGGGGTGACGTAGGAGTTATTCAAGTCTCCAAACATCCATAAACAAATTGTGTTATCTTTACTTCAGTCGTTACTTTTCAGTTAGATACTCTATCTTTCAGTCAGTTTATTTCCCGCAACTGTTTCATTCAGTTTAACTGATTGTCATTGACCGACGTGATACCTAGTATCAGTTTGTAACAAAACTGAACTCAAATTGTTGAAGTATTTTTAAATTTTGAGGAGTGTTTATTCAACCCCCTCCCCCCTTCTAAACACTCTTTATTCGTTTATATAATCAAGCATCATCATTTACATAACTTCAATTTTTGCAACATCATAATCGATCTATAAATTTTGAAAGCCACCTTAAACATTATAATTTAGCCTTCACATTCACCTATAAAAAATAATAATAAATTAATAAATAAATAAAATATAATAATAAAAAAATTGCATACACCGTAGCCTTATTTTCAAAAATCACATCCTATAATTAACATGTGATTTAAGACTTCTTTTTTTAAAAAAAAAATTAGAAACATTCAGTAACCCAAAAATTAGCACTCAATTAAGTACTAATTAAAATGAATTAATGGCCTAAAAAAATGTTACCTTACATCTTCTCCAAAATAGCTATATAAATGTCTCCTCATATATGAAGAAAGCCACTCACGAAAAAAAAATGGAAAAAAAAAATTCGCAATCCTCTCATATTTTCGTGGCACCATTCAAACAAGTTTTGAACAAACCAAAAACTTCTCAATTTCGTGTTCGCAAACGATGACGCAAGCCAAGACCGTTAGGGAACTCGAGCTCGAAATCGAGCAACTTAGGGGTACCATTACGAATTTACTTTATGACAAAGAGGAGTTGAAGAAATCTAGGGATCGCCTTCAAGTAGAAGTGGGGACAACTCACTTTCGACAAGAATTTTGCGGAAAAACAACTCAAAGATTACAAAGAAGAGTTGCAAGAGTTGCAAAAGTATGGTCAACAAATGTTTGCCACCTCCGAAGCTTGGTGCAACCACTATCACACTAAGAAATGGTTTTGTGACCAACTTCAACAAGAGTTCAATGCATATCATCATGAGATGAGAAATTATGTACAACAACTTGAGCTCAACAACCAAAACTTGAGTGCAGAAATCGCCAACCAACAAATTGCACTCGAACAAGAGCAACAACCACTAAATGCACAAGGAGAAGACACTAACGAGGAGTTAGGAGACGAAAACGTTACTGATTAGATTAAGCTCTCAAAAGTCTTTTGGAATAAGGACACTCTCGTTCATATTATTTTTTTTACATCTCACTACTTGTGTTTTGAAACCTATCGTATTCGTATTATAGAATTCAAGTTTAAATTTTTCCTTGAATCAATTGAACTCGAACCATGGATCATTTAACATGGATTTAAATTTCGAATTTATCAATCATTTCATATCTACATCGAGTTAACTCAAGTTCGAGGACGAAACTTCTAATAAGGAGGGAGGGATGTGAAGACCCGAAATCTTGCAACGAGAAAATCTATATATGTCATAGGAAATTTCAGCTCATTTTTGGCACAATATTTTTTTAGTTCCATACAATCATAATCATGAAAATTTGAATAATCATTGTCTCTTCATTATTGACCATTTATCACCATATGGAAGTGCACCAATCTTGGAAAAGATTCATGCAACCAAAATCACTCTCCATTTGCACTTAAGGAAAACCAAAATCACTCATGAATCTCGGATGTGTATCTTGAATCAAGAAGAGGCCACGTTAGTTTGAGAGGGAAGAGTGTAGTCACCCTTTTTGACTAAGCATTTAGCAACATTAAGGGAGTGATAAAAGCTTACCTTTGTAGCTGATTATCCAAGCCTATATAAGAAGAACCTAGGTGATAGTAATTCCACATCGCATACTGCAAAATCCCTCCTCGTAGCTACAGAAATTCGTAATATAGCTGCTGGAAAACAGGCCAAATTCGAAGCATTACGGCAGCCGAGTTCAAAGCTTTGCCGCGACCTTGTTCGAACGAGGTTCTTTTAGCACGTCCTGCTAGCGCCTTAATCCAAACGAAATCAGGTAAGTGGGCTTTTGCTGTGTATTTCTTTGTAACTTAAACTTTGTATGAGTATTTCATGACATTCTTCTATGTGTGTCAAACCATTTTCAAAAAATGCTATTATATATTTCATAAAATCTCGATCGATGTACGATATGTTCCTTCTATTTCCGATGTTCTTTGACTCTGCTGAGTTCATTCAAAATTTCCGATAAGTGTTTTTTGATATATCTGATTTCGTGTTGCATTATTATGATTCGAGTGAGATATGGAACAACGATTGTAAGTTCTACATGGCCCCCATCAGTGGGTATAAAACTGTGTTCTGGCCCTTATCAGTGGGTATAAAACTGTGTTCCGGCCCCATTCAGTGGGTATAAAATTGTGTTTTGGCCTCACCCCTTAGAGGACTAACATATGTGGGACAATTTGACCATGGAAAATGAGATGAATAACAATGTTTTCGTTTGTTCTGACTCGTTCTATTCTGAATTGCCTAATAATCTCTGTTTCGCATTTTGATTCCGATTCTGATCTGATATGAGATATTACGTTTTGAAAATCAGTTTGCAATAGGGGTTTTAAATTATATTTATATGTATTTGTGGTAATCGATCGGCCCCCACTTGCTGAGTGTTTCCCAAAACACTCACCCTTTACATTTCTCCCAAGATAAGAATGAAGATCAAGTAGACGAGGACGAATAAGACATGCTTTAGGGTTGGTGATGAAGTTTCGAGATATGAAGATTTCTCGCTTATGTTCTTCCTAAATTTCGATTCAAGTTGTACAACGCTTCCACACATTTTATTTCGTTTGGAATTTATCACTGTAACACACGATTATTTTGAGTTAATTATGAAATAGACTGGTTTTGGTTTATACTAAACTACGAGGCTTTTTGTTTGGCGATTATATGATTGTTGAACAACGCCGGTGTCAACTAATCTCGGTCTCGGGGCGTGATAGTTCGGCTAATGTTTTCAAAAACTTTTCGACACGAAATATGTTTTGGGAGCGTGTTTGGAATTAATGGGTCAACTTCTAAGCTCGTTGGGCTTAAAACTCTTTTAAGCTTTTAGTTAAACCATTTAGGGACCATTAGCTAGCTGATTAATAATTAATTAAGGCTACCCTACACCAATTACCCTCCCCACCAACTGACACCCTCTTCATTCCTCATTATTCTCTCGGTTCCATCCATTTCTAACCTCCTACAGCTGAAGGTTTCCTCGGTCACTTCTTGTTCTTGCAAAAGAAATCATTCTGGCGCTCGTTCTTTGATCTCCTCGCGTATAATACATCAAGACACACCACGTACTTTTATTTCTGCATCATATACGCTATATATATATATATATGATATTATGTGTTTATTTGTATGTGGAATTCTCGGTTCAGCATTATTCATGAAGATTTTTCAGTTTTGTTTGAAGTCTTTGCATTATTGAACATCCAACTCACGTTTGTTGTAATTTGCTGCAAGGGGAATGTCAACTGCTGTCACTATAAGTCTGAATCACATAATATTTAAGGGGAAACATTCTGGATTCGTGTTTTGGCCGTGGGTGGTTAGGGCCGAGAGGTTGGGTGGAGTTGTGGCTTGTTTTGGGTTGTGTTCGTACCAAAGGTGAAGCCGACGATGTGAAGGCAACTCCAGGCCTTGGACTTGTCTCTGATGGGTCTGAGTCATGATCTGGAAAATCTTGAACACTGCTGGTCTTGACTCTAGGGCCGCACGAGGGTGTCGAACCGAGGAGAGATCGGGTTTGAGCGTTTTGGATGTCTAGCGAGAATATGCAATTTCCAGCGTGCATGGGGCTGAGTCCTTGGGGGGTTTGTTTGGTCCAGTAGGGCCCTATAGTGGTCTAAGTGAGGTTGGTTAGGGGCTGGTCCGCTCGGGCGTGAGCTAGGATGTGAAATAGTGAAGCTTAGTCGCATTAGGATTCGAACTTGGCTTGTGCTGAAAATAGCATCCGATGGTGGTCTCGTTTTCATGGGTCTTAGTGGGCTGGAAAATGTGATTTAAGAGATGATAGGATTTATTTTAGGCATGGTTAAGTTGGGAGAAAATCGGTTGAATTTCGGGTTAAAACGGGACTCCGGTCCAAGTTTTAAAACAATTTGGTTAAGTTATGAAATGAGATCGAGTTTACGTCTAGGAATGATTTTAAATATGTTTTGGGACATTTTTAGGAGTTTAGTAAGATTCGGATCAAAATAATGAGTTTTTGATTTATCCGAGATTTAATCGCCGCACGAAATGTAAATTAAAGAATTAATTGAAACTCCTAGCTTTAAGCTTAATTAAATTATGGAAAATTATATTTAAGCTCAAATATTTATTCGAAGTCTAAGTTTTTAATTTGGGAATTTTATGCTAAGGTTTGGTTTAATTCGGGATTAAAACACATTAATATGTTATATTTAAAGATTAATTTAAAAGTCATCGATTTAGGCCAAATAAAAATTTGAGAAATTTCACGTAGGCTTAAATAATTATTTGAAACATTTTAGAGTCAATTGAATTAAGAAAATGTTAAAAACGTGAAATTTTACGTCTAGGGGCAAAACGGTAATTTTTGGTGTTCCAGGGGCAAAATAGTCATTTCGCACCCAGGGTGAGATTTTGGTCATGGCAGTGCCCTGAGCACATTTTATAACATTTTAAACGTTTATGCATCATGATTACGATTTTTATGAAATTATGTTAAGTACGGTGCATGCTTGTTTTGAAAGAAAAAGTTACGTATATGCATGTTTTATTAATGGGTGAATATGATGTTATTTTTGAAGGATGAGAATTGGTTGTGACTGACTATGTATATGTATACGATGACATGAGATATGATGAGCTGAGGCCTGAGCTCAGTGGACGGGTAATGCTGTCGCTGATGTTCTCCGTCGCCCGGTACCGTGGTTTTACGTAGATGGATCCATCGATGGAGCTAATACGAAAGTCACAACTAATGAACTGAATTAAATTAAATGAAAATGTATACGTATATGATGATACGAGATGACATGATTTGACATGATATGATTTTATACGACACGTTTATGCTATGCTTTGAAGTTCATGAAATATATGTTGAGTATGATATTTTTCACTGCTGTGTGCAATGTATATGTACTTTTTATTCCTGGTACAAGTGTGTTGAGTCTTTAGACTCACTAGGCGTGTGTGATACAAGTGAGCCTGAGGATGAGGGGACTGGAGGTGCCGAACTCTGAGTAGACAGACCTGGTGCGGTGACCTGACCTGAGGACCGCATGTTTTTCCGCATTATGATTTACGAGTTTTGAGAGGAATTAAACATTTTCATATGTTGATGATTTTAAGATTTTTACTCATTTATGTTTACGTACGATTTTGGACGAGTTTGGTTAATTTGAACTGCACTATTTTTACTGTCAAACATTTAAGATCATTTTTAAATGTTATATTTTTCTGTAGAACGCATACATGCAAAACGTTTAAATGTTATTTTGAAAATACGAGCTTTTATTTAAAAAAAAAATTTCCGCACTCTTAAATGGGTAGACGATTCAGTGGGTGCACAAGAAACTGTTAAATCAATTCTCCTGTCAGGACTGAAATTACCTCGTTAAGGTCTGGTTGAGGGCCATCATCAAACTCGGGGGTGTTGTAATAGGCGTTGATGACCTTGGGATTGAAATTGTACACCCTGTTGCGAACAAATACTCGGCAACTTTGCAGACCTCTCATCACATACTCCCGGTGATATGTTGGTAGAACTCAAGCACGGGTCTGCGACTGTGGAGAATATACCTTGCGATTTGAGGAAATTAATCATATTATCTCTGAAAAATGCTTCCATGTCGATATTTCTTTCTTCAACAAGGTTCCGGCTTGAATAGAGTGACCACTGTGAGAGAGCCTTCTCAATGTAGAACTTGGTATTGAAGGTTCTGTCAGAGTCATAGTGGCTGAGATCATTGTTGTCCGGGAGGTCTTCAACATCTGGCACAACATTGTTACTATCAGAGGAAGCTTACATGTCTTCCTCAAACATGTCATCAGTGATTTTGGAAGATGAGTCGGTGGAACTAGTGAGGCGATTCTCTTCAAATTCTCGCATCATCTCAGGGTCAGGTTCGTCATCAGATTCTTGAGCAGGTGGTGCAGGGGCAGAGTGCTTGGCCTTCATCAAATTGGTTAGCACTTGGGCCAAGGAAACCTCGTCCTCATCAAAGAATGTTGGTTTCTTCTGTTCGGATTGTGGAGCATCATCAGTAGAGCTTGAAACTTTCTCATCAGAAGAGGTGGGGGAGCTCTTTTTCGCGGTTTTCGATGTGGTCTTTTTACGGGCCACCAACTCGTAGTCCGCGTTGGACTTTCCACATAAAATTCATTTTCCGGCTAGCCTAGAGCTATGGTTTCGATAGGAACAAAGCCTCTGCAACAGGTATGGTTTCCAGACTTGGAGCAGTGGGTATTTCAGCAAATGTTGCTGGAGAAAGACAACATCCTCTCTATGACCCATCTCGCTTCGGATGTACAGTGGATCGTAATTGTGTCCTGCCATTGTGGAATTCAAATGGATTAAACGAGGGTGAAGAGTATTTCGAAGAGAAACTGAGGGAATAACAAACAATTTGGCTGAGGATTTGCAGAGAACGTGAGTAATAGTGAGAGCCATTGTGGGTTAAAACATTCAGTATAACGATAACAAAATTAAACACCCATCAAATCATAACAAAATTCTGGGTTAGTTTCCAATGGTAAAAAAATACTAACGGATGAATATATTTCCGAATATTGCTACATGATTTTATCCAGCATAATTGATTTCAAAATTAATTCCATATTTAAACTTCTCATCGGTCAACCCACAAAACTATCAGAAATAATAGATATTTTATTTCTAGCAAAAACGTATTTTTCACTGAATTTTTCTTTTTTTAAGTATTCATACCTTCTTGACTCAACAATATTCACAGTAATATGTATATACCTGCCCTAATTATGCCTAGCAACAGAATGTAACAAAATTAGAAACATGAAAACAAGTATGAGATATGTTCGCAGATGAAATATTTTCACAAATGTTGGCAACATCTCTTGATAATATGTCCAATTCCAAACATTTGTTTTGATTTTTTTTGCACATTTAGAGGCTTATCAACTTTCCGTTCATAGAAGTGGTAGCTTCCACACTAGAAGAACGATCTTTTTTAGGACTATTCTAGGTAGCTTTTTCCAATTTATTCTATTTTTACTTTTGTATTAAATTCAGAAGAGGTAGCTCCCACTCTAAAAGCACAGTCTTCATTGGACGCCTTTAGGTAGCTTCTTTCAATCTTTTCTTCTGATACAGAACATATTTATAACTTACTTTTCTTTTTTACTCAATCTTCTCAAGTACCCTTTTACACAGGTCAATGTCATGAAGTACATGATCATCCTTCAACTACTTTGTGATTTAATCAGATTATTAATCATGTCCAAGTGTGTTAAGTTAAATTTTACAAGAAATTGTAAATACACCAGAAGATTATGCAACATTATTCTAACACATCATATCACAATATGAATGAAATGCAGAATGCCTAAGTCCTAAAAATGAACATGCATGTTAGGTGTTGTCCGAGATGTTGTAACATTTAAGACGACACCTACGGTGGTTTTTTAGGCAGAACAAATGCTGAGACACTTCCTAAGGTTGGAAAATTTCTCAAAATCTAATGCTTTTGTGAATATGTCGGTCAGTTGGTTATTTGTACCAACAAATTCCATGCGGATCAAACATTTTTCTACTATATCTCGAATAAAATGATGTCGGATGTCAATGTTGTTTGTTCGAGAGTGTTGTACTGGATTTTTTGAAATATCAATTGCACTAAAATTATCACAGTACACAAGTAGGGTTTCACTCTTAAGTCCATAATCTTCTACCATTTGTTTGATCTATAGCAGTTGAGAGCAAAAACTTCCAGCTGACACATACTCAAATTCAACAGTTGAAAGTGAAACACAATTTTGTTTCCTACTATTCCATGAGATTAAATTATTGCCAAGATAAAAACAACCTTCAGATGTACTCTTTCTATCATCTAAATCACCAGCCCAATCAGCATTAGAAAAACCCACCAAATTGGAATTAGTTTCTTGAGTGTACCATAATCCTAAATCAATTGTTGCTGCTATGTAACGTAGAATACGCTTAACAGCTTTTAAGTGAGAAATTTTAATATTGGCTTGGTATCTAGCACACAAGAATACACTAAACATGATGTCAGGTCGATTGGATGTCAAATACAGGAGGATTCCAATGATGCTACGGTATAAAGTGTTGTAAACATTTTCGACAACATAATCTTTGCACAATTTTTCACTCGAGCCTATAGGTGTCTTTATGTGCTTGGTGTTTTCATTTGTAAATTTTTTAACTAGATTTTTTGCATACTTACTTTAACACAGAAAAATGTCATCATGCATTTGTTTAATTTGCAGACCAAGAAAGAAACTCAACTCACCAAACATGCTCATTTCAAAAGTAGATGACATACACTCAACAAAATCATCAACATGTTTTTTAGAGGATGCACCAAAAATTATGTCATCAACATAGACTTGGCTTACCTTTAGAATTTTGAATAAAAATAGTTTTTCTACATCACATTGTTTGAAGTCAATTTCAAGTAGATACTCGGTCATAGTTTCATACCAAGCACGTGGTGATTGCTTCAAGCCATATATTGTGTTTTTCAATTTGTAGACATGATCCAAACGATATGGATTCTCAAAACCTTTAGGCTGTCTTACATAGACTTCCTCACACAAAATGTCATTCAAAAATGGACTTTTGACATCCAATTGAAAAAGTTTGATTTTTCATATAGCATGCAATTGATATCAATAGTCGGACTGAGTCAATACGAGCAATAAGAGCAAAGGTCTAATCAAAATCAACCCCTTCAATCTGTATGTACTCTTGAGCAACCAACCTTGCTTTGTTTCGAATGATGTTTTCTGACTCTTTGGTTTTATTTTTTAAAATCCATTTTGTACCAATTATATTTCCATGGTCAGGAGGTGGAACTAAATGCCATACATCTTTTCAAACAAAATTTTTCAAGCTCATCATGCATTATATTGGTCCAAAACTCATCTTTTAATGCTTCTTCGACATTTTTGGGTTCGAGATTTGAAACAAAACATGAAAATCTGACCTGTGAGTACATAGAGTTCATGTACACTAGTCCAACCATCTTGCGATAATCGATCTTTTCTTTCTTTGGAGTTTGAATTTTTCCACACACATTTTCAATTATTTGAGATGATGGATAATTTTTCTAAATTTTGGTTAGAACATTTTGTCCATCATGGGTATATATTGCTCAAAACTGAATGAACTCAATTCATTTTCCTACTAAACCGAACCAACCATGTTTTATTTATTTTTTAAAAAATCAATCAAACAGAAACCTATTTAAAATTGGTAATTTCAGTCAGTAACCAACTTAACCCATTTTTCAGGAAAATAATTAAGAAATAGATAATCAGGAACTAAATTATTGGTTTTTCTAGAGCTTAATAATACTTATTCAAAGCACACACCGGTGCTTTCTACATAGCTTCATTTTAGGAAAAAATATGCTAGAACCCTGAATAATGTACTTTAAATACTATTCAAAACACAGTTACATACACCGACTATTGTATCATCACAGTACACGGCATAGAATTAGAAAAACAAGGAAAACAAATCAATTTCTTCTCAACACACAAAAAACTGCAAAATCAAAGAATTCAAGACCCCAAAAAATCAATCTCAGGCATAAGAATTGGTGACTACAATAAAAAAAAATCAATAGAATGTGAAAAAAACAATTAACAAATCAAATACACAAAAAATTCCCTGATTACAATTTTATGGTAGCTGACACTAGGATTTGGAAAGAGGAATCCCAAAGGAGGATGGGTACATGAGAAAAAGAGAAAGCATTAACATAGAGGACTCAATTAGAAGAGTTCTGTTAGAGTAAAATAATTGGAAAGCAGCCCAACCTTTCGTAAGTGTTGATTTCTTACCCGCCGTCTTTCGGCGCGCCTACATAAGGATAAAAAAAAAGATGATTCTGACGATGCTACGACCGAGGCTATCTGTCACGCCCCGTGTCCGAAGCGTCGGTGACATCCGGCATTGTTTAATTACTTTAAAATAATTAAGCCTCGTATCAAAACAAACCAGTCTTTTTCATAAATTAATATTGTCTTTACAATGACAATGAAATGAAAATTACATCAGAGTTTCAGAAGCGGAATTAAAATAAAATCAGAAACTCTTGAGTCTTGATCTGGATCATCGATTCACCAACCCCAGAAAGCTTCCTGCTCCTCCTCATTTATTTGCTCTTCAGTTTTATCTGAAATTTTTAAGGGGTGAGTGTTTTGAGAAACACTCAGCAAGTGGGGGTCGATCGATTTTCAATGATACATATTGAATTTAATCTTTAAACCGTTCTTTAACAATCTTTCAAATCTTATTACTTTTAACTCATCATAACAGAAACGAATCGAACAAAAGACAAAGTTCTCTTTTTCAGATGATTCGAAATAGTTCAGAAGCAACTCAGATAATTTCAGACACAACACTGTTACTCATCTCATTTTCATAGTCAATTTGTCCCCAATATGTTAGTCCTCTAAGGGGTGAGGCCAGAACTCGGTTTTATACCCCCCGGTGGGGGCCAAACAGAAATGGTTTTATACCCGCCATTGGGGCCAGACAGAAATGGTTTTATACCCACCATTGAGGGGCCAGAACATATCACAATTCTCGTCCCATTTCAAATCCGAATTGTAACAGTGTGCATAATATTCACAGACAACAGACTGAACTTATCAGATTTTTCAGAGTTCAGATTTTCAAACAGACACAGCAGAATCAAAGAATTCGAAGCATAGAAGAAACATATAATCGATCGAAATTTTAAACAAAACAGATAGCAATTTTCGAAAATAAGGACACACTTACATGTATGTCATGTTATGTATATCAAAGTTTAAAAATACAAAAAGATATGTAACAAAATCCCACTTACCGTAATTTGAAGGTAGGTTCGAACGTTGCAGATTTTGGCACGAAGTTTCCTCTCAGATTTCGGGCAGCACTTCGACTTATAATTTTAACAGAACACTTATTATTTCAGCAGAACTTCGACGTGAATTTTTGATCGCCTGCACTGCAAGAACTTCCTTCCCTTTCCTTGCTCTCCTTTGGCCAAATTTTGAGAGTACTTTTTGATGTACTTTTCTTCCAACCTTGAGGTAGTATTTATAGGAGAAATATGGCCCTTCCCTACCCCTTTGGCCGAAACTTGAAGCCCAAGAATGGACTTGAATGTGCTCATAATGGTGGTCAAAGGTAATCCAAGCACCAAAGGTCTTTTCCTACATCATTAATGTGTCCTGGTCTCTCAGCTCCTCTATTAGCTCCTTCATGGATTAACTCAAAGGTCATCTCTTGCATATTAAGTTTGTCCTATCCTTTAGCTTTTCCCTTAGCTTCTTCCTTGGTTATCTCAAGGGTCATCTCTTGCATATTAAGTTTTTCCAATTCCTTGGCTCATCTTTTAGCTCCCTTTTTTTGTCTTGTTAGGAAAAGCTTTGTTGAGCTGAAAGATCGAGTCCTTGAGCTGGGGTTTTACTCCTCCAGTGATAATTCTTCAATGGATGTGGTTACTTGCAGCTTTGCCTCACGTTGAGCCAGTCTCCGAGCTTTGAAGCTACTTCCTCGAGTCAAGTTATCTGAAATATGATTTTCTTCGGATCGAAATTTCTGGGTTCTCACATCTCTCCCTTCTTATTGAAAGTTTCGTCCTTGAAACTTGGGTCAGCTCGAGCTTTTGAATAAATGAGGATATTTTGAGCACATTTTCTCTTCGAGTTCCCAAGTGGCCTCCCTTTCGGTATGATTTGACCGCTGCACTTTGACCGATGGGATTGTCTAGTGCCTCAACACTTGGTCTTTTGTGTCCACTATTCGGATAGGGACTTCTTCATATTTGAGTTCTTCATTGAGATTTCCTTCAATTATCAGTGGTGCAACCTTGAGTACATGACTCGGGTCTGGGACATATTTCTTCAGCTGTGAGATGTGGAAAACATTTGAATTTTGGACATATCTTGCGGCAAAGCTAGACGATAGGCTAAGGTTCCCACCTTTTCTAATATCTCGAACGGTCCCACATATCTCGCGTTTAACTTTCCGGATTTCCTGAACCGAACCACTCCTTTCATAGGAGAGACCTTGACGTAAGCCTTCTCACCAATCTCCAGTTCTAACGGTCTTCTCTTTAAATCTGCCCAGCTCTTTTGTCTATCTTGGGCTGCTTTGAGTCTTTCTTTGATTATGACTACTTTATCAACGGTTAACTGAATGAGTTTCGGTCCGATAACAGCTTTTTCTCCGACCTCGTCCCAATATAGAGGCGACCTACACTTCCGACCATACAAAGCCTCATATGGAGCCATCTCAATACTACTATGGTAGCTGTTGTTATAGGCGAACTCTATTATCGGTAATTGTTTATTCCAATTCCCATGAAAGTCCAGTGCGCATGCCCTTAACATATCTTAGAGGGTTTGAATAGTCCTTTCAGTTTGGCCATCAGTCTGAGGATGATAGGCCGTGCTGAGAGTAACCTTAGTTCCCATAGCCTTTTGGAAACTTTTCCAAAATCTTGATACAAATCTTGGATCTCTGTCAGACAGAATACTCGCTGGAACTCCATGTAGCCTCACTATGTTGTCCATATACAAGGTGGCTAATTTATCCAAATTATAATTCATCTGTACTGGTAAGAAATGGGCAGACTTGGTCAATCTGTCGATGATTACCCAGATCCCATCGTGGCCCTGTCTTGATCGTGGTAGTCCTACTACGAAATCCATGGAGATGTTATCCTACTTCCACTTTGGTATCTCCAATGGCTGTAAAAGTCCTCCAGGCCTTTGATGTTCTGCCTTGACTTGTTTACAGATTAAACACTTTGCAACAAAGACAGCTACGTCTTACTTCATCCCGTTCCACCAGTAATTATTCTTCAAGTCTCTAAACATTTTGGTACTTCTTGGATGTACTGAAAATCTCGATTTATGTGCCTCGGCCATTATCTCTTCTCGAATTCCATCGATGTTTGGCACATACAATCGTCCTTTCATCCAAAGGATACCATCTTTATCAATTTGAAATTCTGGAACTTTTCCTCCTTGGATTTGTTCTTTAATTCTCGGGATGGAGGTGTCCTGACTCTGTTTCAATTTGATGGTCTCTTGGAGACTTGTTTGTACTGATAGTGAAGACAAGCTCACCTTTCTAGGGTTCCTTCGACTCAACGCATCTGCCACCTTATTTGCCTTACCCGGATGGTAATTGATTGACAGGTCATAGTCTTTGAGAAGTTCCATCCACCTTCTTTGCCTCATGTTTAATTCCTTCTGAGTGAAAATGTACCTGAGGCTCTGGTGATCAGTAAAGACTTCGCATTTTACTCCATAAAGGTAGTGCCTCCAGATTTTAAGCGCAAATACTACTGCGGCCAACTCCAAGTCATGAGTGGGGTAATTCTGCTCAAATGGTTTTAGTTGCCGTGAAGCATAAGCGATTACCTGACCCTCTTGCATAAGTACACACCCCAATCCTTTCTTTGATGCGTCACTGTATACAGTGAAATTCTTACCATCCTCGGGAAGAATGAGTACTGGTGTGGATGCGAGTTTTGTCTTCAGGGTTTCGAAACTCTTTTCACAAACTTCATTCCAAATAAATTTTGAATTTTTCTGAGTAAGTTTGGTGAGTGGAATGGCTATCGAAGAAAATCCTTCCACAAATTTTCTATAGTAGCCTGCTAAACCTAGAAAACTCCTTACTTCAGTCACTGTCTTTGGTTGTGGCCAATTCTTGATTGCTTCTACCTTCTTAGGATCGACTGACACCCCTAATTCAGAAATTATATGTCCTAGGAACGCCACACTTTTTAACCAAAATTCACACTTATTGAATTTGGCATATAATTCTTTATCTCGCAGTGTTTGCAACGTGAGACTCAATTGTTCTCTGTGTTCTTCCTCACTTGGTGAGTATACCAAGATATCATCTACAACCACAAAATTGTCGAGATATGGTTTGAACACTCGATTCATAAGGTCCATGAATGCTGCAGGAGCATTTGTTAGACCGAAAGGCATTATTGTAAATTCGTAATGTCCATATTTTGTCCTAAAAGCAGTTTTTAGGGATATCCTCAGTTTTGACTTTCAGTTGATGATAACCAGATCTTAGATCAAGTTTTGAGAAGACTTTGGCTCCTTTTAGCTGATTGAAAAGATCGTCTATTCTCGGGAGTGGGTACTTATTCTGTACGGTGATCTTGTTTAACTCCCGGTAATCAATGCATAGCCTCATGCTTCCGTCTTTTTTCTTTACGAACAGCACTAGGGCTCCCCACGGAGATGCACTAGGGCGGATCTGCTTCTTGTCCAGTAATTCTTGTAGTTGCTCTTTTAACTCTTTTAGTTCCGCTGGAGCCATTTGGTATGGTGCTTTTGAGATTGGTGTATCACCAGGGACCAAATTGATTTCAAATTCTATTTCCCTATCAGGTATCTCACCCGGTAAATCATCGGGAAAAACCTCTGGGAATTCTTGAACAATTAGAATATCTTCCAACTTTGGGACCTCTTCTACTTTGATCTCATCGATCATTGCTAGATAAATTTCTTCTCCTCCTTTTATGGCCTTCCAGACTTGTGAGGCCGATAACAGAGATTTTCTTTCTTTGGATTTTCCGTGATATATGACTTCCTCTTTAGTCGGAGTCTGAAGTCTAATATATTTATTTTGACAGTCTACTATCGCATGGTTTTTAGTTAACCAGTCCATTTCAAGAATGATGTCAAACTCAACCATATTGAATTGAATCAATTCCACTTCAAAAGTTTGTTTGCTGATACAAATTTTACAATTCCGATAAACTTTGTGGGTCTCAATTATTTTGCTTGCCGGTGTTGCCACTCTTAATGGTTCACTAAGAGTATCAAGTTCACGTTTAAGTTTCTTAGGTGTAGCACCACAATTGAATAAAGTGTAAGCAGGTATTTCATTGAATAAGATAATACCTGCCACCACTTTATTTGTGTTATCAGCTTCCTCCTGAGTTATTGCATACACCCGGGCATTAGTCTTATTTTCATTATGCTTTCTGGGTCCCGTTCCTTTTTCTTTGTTTTCCGGACATTCTTTAATTCGATGACCCACCTGTCCACACTTGAAACATGCACCTGTCTTCCAATATCATTCTCCGGTATGATACTGTTTACAGGTGTCGCACCACTTCCCTTCCCTATTGCCAGTATTGCCAGAGCTTCCTTTGAAAGGCCCACTTGAATAATTTGGTTTCTTAAACTTAGGACCATTCTGAGTAGATTGATTTACCATCGGTCTTTTGTTCTTGTTATCTTCCTCGCGGCGTTTGATATCTGTTTCTGCGCTCATTGCCGCGCCCATCAAATCCGCGAAATTGTTTGGCTTGAGCACTGCCAAAGCCGATTGAATCCGGCTGTTGAGTCCCTTCTTATAACGATGCATTTTTAGCGTTTCATCAGACATGATCGTTGGGACATAGATTCCCAGATCGTTGAATCTTGAAGTCTATTCCATCACTGACATGTCTGGGGTTTGCTTGAAGTTTTCAAATTCGTTCAACTTCTGCAGACGAAATTCAGCTGGATAGTATTGTTTCAAAAATTCTCTCTTAAAAAATCTGCCATGTAATCTCTTCCAATTAAGCTAGAGATGGTGACACAGTCTCCCACCACTTCTGTGCTCTGTTCTTTAGAAACGGTGTTACAACCTCCACTCTCAATTCTTCAGGTATTTCCAGTAAATGCAGTTGTGTTTCGACATTTTTGAGCCAGTTGTGGCTGACTTCAGGGTCTGGGTTCCCATAGAAAGTTGGAACTCGATTTCTTTTCAGGTATTCATAATGTTATTTAATCCCACGCAGTTGTGGCTCTTGTGGTGGTTGGATGGCGTCAGCCAATGGGTTCACGAACCCTTGCAATGTCGTGGCTACAATAGTAGCTATTGCCATCATATCTTCTTGACTGAGATTCACTCTCGGTGGTGGTGGTGTATTTTCATTTTGGTTGGCGCCACGAGGGTTACGGTTGTTTCGGGGTGGTCTGCCTGCCATTACCTAGGATAAAAATCGAGGTAAAGCATCAGAATCATATAAAGGATAGAAAGACACAAATAATAGAAACAAAGTTGTCATGGAAAAATTTCGATACTAAGAGTTGCGAAGCGATTGAAGGGATAAATTTTTGAAGTCTATTCAAAATTTAGGAAACAGATGAAAGTTGGACTCAAAGTGGGATGCACTATGATTTTGCCAAAATTTTGACTTCGTCAAATTTTATCTATCAAAATCCCAGCATGATTATGAACCTGGCGGCTCTGATACCACTTAAATGTCACGCCCCGTGTCCGAAGCGTCGGTGACATCCGGCATTGTTTAATTACTTTAAAACAATTAAGCCTCGTATCAAAATAAACCAGTCTTTTTCATAAATTAATATTGCCTTTACAATGACAATGAAATGAAAATTACATCAGACTTTCAGAAGCGGAATTAAAAGAAAATCAGAAACTCTTGAGTCTTGAACTGGATCATCGATTCACCCACCCCAGAAAGCTTCCTGCTCCTCCTCATTTATTTGCTCTTCAGATTTATCTGAAATTTGTAAGGGGTGACTGTTTTGGGAAACACTCAGCAAGTGGGGGTCGATCGATTTTCAATGATACATATAGAGTTTAATCTTTAAACCGTTCTTTAACAATCTTTCAAATCTTATTACTTTTAACTCATCATAACAGAAACGAATCGAACAAAAGACAAAGTTCACTTTTCAGATGATTCGAAATAGTTCAGAAGCTACTCAGATAATTTCAGACAAAACAGACACAACACTGTTACTCGTCTCATTTCCATGGTCAAATTGTCCCCAATATGTTAGTCTTATAAGGGGTGAGGCCAGAACTCGGTTTTATACCCATCGGTGGGGGCAAAACAGAAATTGTTTTATACCCACCATTGGGGGCCAGACAGAAATGGTTTTATACCCACCATTGGGGGGCCAGAACAGAATCACAATTCTCGTCCCATTTCCGAATTGTAACAGTGTACACAGAATTCAGAGACAACAGACATAACTTATCAGATTTTTCATAGTTCAGATTTTCAGACAGACACAGCGGAATCAAAGGAATTCGAAGCATAGAAGAAACATATAATCGATCGAAATTTTGAGCAAAACAGATAGCAATTTTCTAAAATAAGGGCATTCTTACATGTATGTCATATTATGTATATCAAAGTTTAAAAATACAAAAAGATATGTAACAAAAGCCCACTTACAGTAATTTGAAGGTAGGTTCGAACGTTGCAGATTTTGGCACGAAGTTTCCTCTCGGATTTCGGGCAGCACTTCGACTTATAATTTTAACAGAACACTCTTATTATTTCAGTAGCACTTCGACGCGAATTTTTGATCGCCTGCACTGCAAGAACTTCCTTCCCTTTCCTTGCTCTCCTTTGGCCAAATTTTGAGAGTACTTTTTGATGTACTTTTCTTCCAACCTTGAGGTAGTATTTATAGGAGAAATATGGCCCTTACCTACCCCTTTGGCCGAAACTTGAAGCCCAAGAATGGACTTGAATGTGCTCATAATGGTGGTCAAAGGTAATCCAAGCACCAAAGGTCTTTTCCTGCATCATTAATGTGTCCTGGTCTCTCAGCTCCTCTCTTAGCTCCTTCATGGATTAACTCAATGGTTATCTCTAGCATATTAAGTTTGTCCTATCCTTTAGCTCTTCCCTTAGCTTCTTCCTTGGTTATCTCAAGGGTCATCTCTTGCATATTAAGTTTGTCCAATTCCTTGGCTCATCTTTTAGCTCCCTTTTTTGGTCTTGTTAGGACAAGCTTAGTTGAGCTGTTTTGAGCTGAAAGATCGAGTCCTTGAGCTGGGGTTTTACTCCTCCAGTGATAATTCTTCCATGGATGTGGTTACGTGCAGCTTTGCCTCACGTTGAGCCAGTCTCCGAGCTTTGAAGCTACTTCCTCGAGTCAAGTTATCTGAAATATGATTTTCTTCGGATCGAAATTTCCGGGTACTCACACTATCGAGGCCAGATTCCAGTGCTGCTGCGGTAAAGTGAATTGATGTGAGATTGGGCCAAGCTAGGGCAAGTGGTCGAATGCCAGAAATCTCAAATTTGAAAGGAAGTCCCGAGTCTGAGACCTAATTCAACAAAACTCTCCTAGCAAAAAAAATATTCGATTTGGTCAATTTTTACTGCATCAGAGGTGCAATCCTACAAAAAGTTGTATATAAATATTAATTAAAAATAATTTCACATATATCAAAAAATGTATGGTATGTCTCTTGTAAGAAAGTTTAGCAGATTTATATTTGTGAGACGGATGGACTCAGTCTATATTTGGAGTTAAATCTAATACTTTTTGTATAAAAAGTAATACATTTCCACGACCTGGATCAGATAGATGATTTGTCTCACAAAATTGACTCGTGAGACGATCTTATAGAAGTTTATGTGAAACTTTAAATTGGAATTGATGATAATGCACCCATCTGAACAAATTTTTTTTTCTATTCGATCTGTATTTTGTTCCCAAACAATAATGTTGATTTTTCTCTCAAATCCATGTCATTAATTCCAACATCACATTTGGTCAGAAATTGTATCTCGCAATTGTTATCTTACTTTAAAAATCAATTTGGATTGAAATATGATAAAGTTCTTTCTATCTTTAACGATAGATCACCATTGTTGTTTAGAGCTGATTTTTGTTAAAAGTGGTGGAGATATAAATGGAGGGAGGAATGGCAAATTTATAGACAATTTACGACGATTTATAGAAAACAATCGCTATTACCAACGGTTTTTAAAACCGTCGCTATATTATGCGACAGTCTTTATAAAACCGTCGCTATATTAAGCGAAGATTTTTAAATAAACCGTAGCTTAACGAAGCTACGGTTTTAAAAAAAAATTCACTCTTGATTTACAAAATTAATAATCTACTGTACAAAAATTCATAAATAAAATACTACGCTATAATTCATAAACAAACTACAACACAAAATTAGATATTACATTTTCTGTAAAAAAAAAAAGTTTAAAAAACCTGGCATGTACGAAGATATGCATAATCTATGTAACGCTGGAAGATAACACCGACTAGCAAATCTACGAAATTAAAACGAAAAAATGTTAGTATAAAACAATAAAAAACCGAAATTGAGAAAAATTGATAGCGTAGCGACTACCTGAGAAGAAAATCGAAAATAGCATGAAGAAAATGTTGGCGAACCACGGTATAAATAAAATCTTAGCGACGGGTTTATCCTAAACCGTCGCCATTAGCTACAGTTTTAAGTTAAACCGTCGCCAATAGCGACTGTTTTAGTTAACCTGTGGCGCCCCAAACCTCGCCACGTAATCATACAACATATGACGTCATAAAAAAATTTATTTTCGACGACGTAATAATATAATGCATATACGACAAAATAGTGCAATCACCACCCTATCTACGTCAATGCAGCAGAAACAGTATAATAAATACACACATACAACTCAAGTAAGACAATAAGCTATACTATCTCTCTATCTACTATCAACTACAGGACTGTTTGACTAGACACACCTAGTCTTTCACCACTATGCTGTCTCACGCATAGTCCTGTAACCTGCCCAACAGAAACAGCCCTCAAAGGGTGAGCATATACAACAATCATCATCGTAATACATAACAGTTATATTAACAACATAAAATATAACTGAAATCATAATAGAAATACCCCCTTTGCCGTTTCTGGACAATCAGCCAACAACAACCTCAACAACATCACAATGCAACAACATCGACGATACGTCGCACCCCAACACCGGCGACAGCAATATCGTCGAACGAACAACAACATCGACGATACGTCGCACCCCAACACCGGCGACAGCAATATCGTCGAACGAACAACAACATCGACGATATGTCGCACCCCAACACCGGCGACAGAAATATTGTCGAACGAATAACAACATCGACGATACATCGCACCCCAACACCGGCGACAGCAATATCGTTGAACGAACAACACCAACGTGACAACGTCAACGACAACATCAACGAGACATCTCCCAACAACGATAGTCAACAATATCAACAATAATAAACAAAAACAAATATAATATCAAATCACCCATTTCTGGTGATTTATCATCGTTCAACGCAATAGTATTCATCAATACTAAACAATAACAACATATGCTCGTACGTCAACACGTACCTGATAATCGAGTATATATAAAATCTGGCTATTTCTTTGATCCCGAGGCTTGTGGTGTATCTAAATAATTCAACAATAATTATTAGATCATTGTCACCGTATCAACACAGTTATAACAGCCTCAATATACTACAATAAATAGCCCAACAACAATTAATTCAACAAAATATAAAACTCGATTATAAATTCGTATTTTTCAACAATTTAATATTTTGGTGTATTTAATTCACAATACTACCATCAAATACACCCTAATTAATTTAACATCAAATAATAGGCTATTTTACAACATCCGTCAAATTACGAAAACTTTATATCAACGTGTAGCCTATTCTTCGTAGACTCCAAATATACAATCAGAATTAATAACAACTGACAAACAACTCTCCAATCTCAATCCAACGATTAAAAATCCCTAATTATAATAAATTAGGAATAATTCCAAATAACACCAATATAATCTTCTCTACTTCGTTAAAATCATACACTATTCAACAATCTTCAATTTCAGTATGATTTAACAATTTAACAGATTTATTCCAGAAATCAACAAATTTCAAACATCACCAAAACTATAAAATTTATACCTCAAATCGAAAACCTCGTGTCAACGATCCCAAAACTGAAGTCGGTTCGTCGATTGGATAAACCGATAAGTCGCACGATCGAAAAGAAAATAAAAAATCGTATCTAACTCTTTTCTCTCACCTCTCGTAAACTTACTGTAAGAATCAAAAGATTCATTCTTTCTCACGTGAATGACGTGATTCCATCTTTATCTTTTTTTTTAATTATTTTTTTTAATATTATATTATACGGTATATCTATTTGGACCAGTCAAACGATCAAATTTTCCAAACTCAAAACACGAAACTTCTATATCTTTGAGTTTTCTACGTCATATCCAAATTTCAAATCATTTGGACTTCATATGACCAAACTATGTCATATTTCTATCGTTGAAATTAATTAATTATTTAGTAATCTCACATTAGTATATCAACAACTTGTGATATTATTTCAGGCATTACATTTCTACCCCCTTAAATGAATTTCGACCCCGAAATTAAGTAAAAGCAACAATAACATGCGTGAATAAAGATACGTCATACCATCAGAATAAGTAGGGGTAGAGCTCTCTCATATGCCGCTCTGTCTCACAAGTGGCCTCTTCGACACCTCTATGTTCCCACTGAACCTTCACCATCGGTATAAGCTTACTACGAAGCTTCCGTTCAGATCGATCCAAAATACAAACTGGTCTCTCAACATTAGACACATCAGGATCTAACTGAACCTCAGAAATATCCAACACATGTGAAGGATCTGGCTCATACTTCCGCAACATCGACACATGAAACACATCATGAATACCAGATAAAGATGGAGGTAGAGCCTATCGATAAGCCAAAGTGCTTATCCGCTGCAATATCTCATACGGACCAAAATATCTCGGTGCTAACTTTCCTTTCACACCAAATCGTAATGTGCCACGAAAAGGAGAAACTTTCAAAAATACTCGATCGCCTGCTGAAACTCTAAGGGTCTTAGTCTTTTATTGGCATAAGCAGACTGTCTATCTTGAGCTGCTTTCAATCGCTGCTGTATCAACTTTACTTTCTGTTCCATCTCATGAATCATATCAGGACCGGTAACTGCAGCTCGATCAACATCATCCCAGTATAACGGAGATCTACAACGTCTCCCATACAATGCCTCAAATGGAGCCATCTGAATACTACTCTGATAACTGTTGTTATATGCAAACTCTACCAATGGAATAGATGACTGCCAAACAGATTTAAAATCCATGACATAAGCACGCAACATATCCTCAAGCGTCTGAATAGTACGCTCAGTCTGACCATTTGTCTGAGGATGATAAGCTGTACTCAATCTCAACTCTGTCCCCATCGCAGTCTGCAATCCTTCCCAAAAATGAATAAGTAAATCGAGGATCTCTATCAGATATAATAGACACTGGAATCCCGTGCAACCGTACGATCTCTCGTATATACAACTGTTCCATCGTCAAGTACGTAATACTCATGCTATAGGGTATAAAATGTGCAACTTTCGTCAATCGATCAACAATCACCCAAATAGCATCAATAGTTCCAGTGCTTCTTGTCAAATGAGTCACAAAATCCATCGATATGTGCTCCCATTTCCAAGTCGGCACTTCTAAACTCCTCAATTCACCTCCCGGCCTTCTCCTCTCAGCTTTGATTTGTTGACAATTGAGACATCGACGTACAAAATCAATCACATCACGTTTCATTCCCTTCCACCAAAACTGAGAGCGTAGATCCTTATACATTTTCTTGCCACCAGGATGGATAGAATATCGACTACAATGTGCACGCCGCAACAGGCCCTGGCGCAACTCAGATATATCAGGAACTACCCATCTATCATTCATCCTCAAACTACCATCATCAGCCACTCTAAAACGAGTATCTTGTTTCCGAGAAGCCAACTCCTTCCATCGCTGAACTCTCTCATCTGTCATCTGTGCATCACGAATACAACCATATATATCAGGTTCAGCTAATAAGGTAGATACCTGGATAGGAGTCGTCGAGATATCAAAATCATATCCCAAGGAACAACAAGACATCATCATAGCTGATAAACGACTCACATCCTCTGCAGTACAACTCACTTTACGGCTCAATGCATCAGCTGTAAGATTGGCTCGACCAGGATGATATTCAATCTCACAATCATAATCTTTCAGCAAATCTATCCATCGTCTCTGTCTCATATTCAACTCGGTCTGTGTAAATAGAAATCTCAAGCTCTTATGATCAGTATAAATCGTAAACGAGGTACCATATAAATAGTGTCGCCATATCTTCAAGGCAAAGATAATGGCTGCCAACTCCAAGTCATGCACAGGGTACCTTGTTTCTTGTGGTTTCAGCTGTCTCGAGGCATATGCCACAACATGTCGATCCTGCATCAAAACACATCCCAAACCATGTAATGATGCATCAGTATAAACAACAAACCTCTCATTTTCTGTAGGAATTGATAACACCGGTGCAGTCGTCAGTCGGTGCTTCAACTCCTGAAAACTCCTCTCACATGCTTCAGACCACTGAAATCGCACACCTTTCTGAGTCAATTGTGTCAAAGGCCTAGCAATCTTTGAAAATCCCTCGATAAATCGACGATATTAACCTGCTAAACCCAAGAAACTACGGATCTCTGGTACAGATGTAGGTGCAGACCACTGTAACACGGCTTCGACCTTCGTTGGTTCAACAGAAATCCCATCTCTCGATATAACATGACCCAAGAAGACCACTCGATCCAACCAAAACTCACATTTACTGAGCTTGGCATACAACTGTTTATCTCGCAGCACCTGTAACACTGAACGCAAATGCCCAACATGCTCAGCCTCACTCCTGGAATATATCATCAATAAACACAATAACAAATCGATCGAGATAAGGCTGAAATACCCTATTCATCAAACTCATGAACACAGCTGGAGCATTCGTCAACCCAAACGGCATAACTAAAAACTCGTAATGCCCATATCTGGTCCTGAATGCTGTCTTCTGAATATCCTCCTCTCTAACTCGTATCTGATGATATCCTGACCTCAAATCAATCTTCGAATATACTGAGGTTCCCTGCAACTGATCAAACAAATCATCAATACGAGGGAGGGGATATTTATTCTTAATCGTTACCTTATTCAGCTGTCGATAGTCAATACAAAGCCGCATCGTTCCATCTTTCTTTCTCACAAATAAGACTGGTGCACCCCAAGGCGATACACTAGGGCGAATGTATCCCTTGTCCAGCAAGTCCTGCAACTGGGCTTTCAACTCTCTCAACTCTGCTGGTGCCATTCTGTAAGGAGCACGAGAAATAGGGGAAATACCTGGCATCAACTCAATCCCAAACTCCACCTCACGAGCTGGTGGGAAGCCTGGAATCTCATCAGGAAATACATCGGCAAACTCAGCAACTATAGGTATGTCCTCTATTCCCACCTCCTTCTTCTTCTCTGTCACATCTACAGCATAAATAAGATAACCCTCATGCCCATGCTCTAACAACCGAGACATCCGGATGGCAGATACCAACGGAACACGGGGACGAGAACCCTTCCCATAAAATGTCCAACGCTCTTTCTCATCTGTATAAAAATATACTACCCACTGATAACAATCAACAGTCGCACAATATCTCCTCAGCACATTAATTCCCACAATACAATCAAAATCAGTCATATCTAGAATAATCATATCAGATCTCAGCTCATAGCCCTCATAAGAAATAATACCATCTGATATCATCGATACAACTGATATATCAACTCCAGAAGGTGTCGAAACAGAAAGAGGCATAGACAATGCAGACGAGCGCATATGATGCTCAACCACAAACCTCTTCGATATAAATGTATGTGAGGCACCAGTATCAATAAGAATATAAGCAGGATAAGAACATAAATAACACTTACCCGCTATCATCTCCTCTCGTGCCTCCTCTGCCTGCTCTCGTGTCAAAGCATACACCTGTGCCTGAGACGGACCAGCTCCCTGCATACGTGGCTGTCCTCCAGAAGGTCGTGGTGTAAACTGCTGAGGCTGTCGTCCTCCTCTCTCTGAGGATCTACCTCTAGCACTCCTAGGCTCTCGCTGCCCCTCACGACTAGGACACTGTCTTGCCAGATGACCAACACCGCCACACTCAAAACAGGTGATCTCGGTCTGTGTACAATCTCTGATCAGATGAGGTCCCCCACAACGAAAACATCTCACTGCTCTGGACTCTCCTCTCTGCCCCTGAACAGACTGAGAATTGCCCCCACGACTCTCAACACGTCGTGAATCAAATCGACGCTTCCCAGATGATGCTGAAGAAGAAGATGAACCCTTCTGATATTTAAAATACTGTCCCTGAGGTCGCAATGACTCCCTAGTCGGCTCTGATAATCGTCCCTGAGCCCCATACTCCTGCATCACCAACTCAGCCATCTCTGCCCTCGTCACTGCATCCTCAAATGATATCGGGTTATTTGATTGCACACGATCAAATAACTCTAACTTCAACCCTCTCAAGAAATGCCTCATCTTAGCATGAACATTCGTAGCAACATGTGGCACATATTTCAGCAATGCAGAATACCGAGACTCGTACTCAGCAACAGACATACTGCCCTGTCTTAAATCCTCGAATTCTCTCTCTTTCTTCTGTCTGGCTGCTATAGAAAATTTTTTATCAAGAAAACGAGATCGAAACACATCCCAATCAACAGTACGGCCCTGAGCTCTCAATCCAGCCTCAGTCGTCTGCCACCACAATAGTACATTCCGCGAAAGCTGAAATGTAGCCAATCGTAACCAAGCAGACCTAGCACACGGCGCAGTCACAAATATCTGCTCTATCCTCTCAATCCACTCCTCTGCTCGCTCACCGGTCTCAGAACTATCAAATCTCGGCGGAAAATAACTGCTGAACTGTGCCAAAGTCAACTCACCAGGTAATAAAGGCTGATCTGCAGGTGCCTGTCCCATATGAGGATGTGGCAATGGATTCATCTGACCAAACCCACTGTCAACCTCGTCCGTTTCTTCGCGTGGATGTACCTGTTCTCTAGCTGCCATCACTGGAAATCCAATTTTTAATCATAACATTTAACAATTACAATCCAGTAATCATCATCACACCTTTCGCACGAAAGTACACGCAACTAAAGAACAATCAATCATATCGAGAAATCATCAATAACAAGTCAAATGCACAGACACACGCAGATACTATCGTCATCCAACTCCCTCATCACAAACCCAACTCCTATCCATCCCAGACATCTAACATATACTCTGATACCACCAGTTGTGGCGCCCCAAACCTCGCCACGTAATCATACAACATATGACGTCATAAAAAATTTTATTTTCGACGACGTAATAATATAATGCATATACGACAAAATAGTGCAATCATCACACTATCTACGTCAATGCAGCAGAAACAGTATAATAAATACACACATACAACTCAAGTAAGACAATAAGCTATACTGTCTCTATCTACTATCAACTACAGGACTGTTTGACTAGACACACCTAGTCCTTCACCACTATCATGTCTCACGCATAGTCCTGTAACCTGCCCAACAGAAACAGCCCTCAAAGGGTGAGCATATACAACAATCATCATCGTAATACATAACAGTTATATTAACAACATAAAATATAACTGAAATCATAATAGAAATACCCCCTTTGCCGTTTCTGGACAATCAGCCAACAACAACCTCAACAACATCACAATGCAACAACATCGACGATACGTCGCACCCCAACACCGGCGACAGCAATATCGTCGAATGAACAACAACATCGACGATACGTCGCACCCCAACACCGACGACAGCAATATCGTCGAACGAACAACAACATCGACGATATGTCGCACCCCAACACCGGCGACAGCAATATCGTCGAACGAATAACAACATCGACGATACATCGCACCCCAACACCGGCGACAGCAATATCGTTGAACGAACAACACCAACGTGACAACGTCAACGACAACATCAACGAGACATCTCCCAACAACGATAGTCAACAATATCAACAATAATAAACAAAAACAAATATAATATCAAATCACCCAATTCCGGTGATTTATCATCGTTCAACGCAATAGTATTCATCAATACTAAACAATAACAACATATGCTTGTACGTCAACACGTACCTGATAATCGAGTATATATAAAATCTGGCTATTTCTTTGATCCCGAGGCTTGTGGTGTATCTAAATAATTCAACAATAATTATTAGATCATTGTCACCGTATCAACACAGTTATAACAGCCTCAATATACTACAATAAATAGCCCAACAACAATTAATTCAACAAAATATAAAACTCGATTATAAATTCGTATTTTTCAACAATTTAACATTCTGGTGTATTTAATTCACAATACTACCATCAAATACACCCTAATTAATTTAACATCAAATAATAGGCTATTTTACAACATCCGTCAAATTACGAAAACTTTATATCAACGTGTAGCCTATTCTTCGTAGACTCCAAATATACAATCAGAATTAATAACAACTGACAAACAACTCTCCAATCTCAATCCAACGATTAAAAATCCCTAATTATAATAAATTAGGAATAATTCCAAATAACACCACTATAATCTTCTCTACTTCGTTAAAATCATACACTATTCAACAATCTTCAATTTCAGTATGATTTAACAATTTAACAGATTTATTCCAGAAATCGACGAATTTCAAACATCACCAAAACTATAAAATTTATACCTCAAATCGAAGACCTCGTGTCAACGATCCCAAAACTGAAGTCGGTTCGTCGATTGGATAAACCGATAAGTCGCACGATCGAAAAGAAAATAAAAAATCGTATCTAACTCTTTTCTCTCACCTCTCGTAAACTTACTGTAAGAATCAAAAGATTCATTCTTTCTCACGTGAATGACGTGATTCCATCTTTATCTTTTTTTTTATTATTTTTTTTAATATTATATTATATTATATTAAAATAATATAATATAATATAATATAATATATAATATTTAACAATTTTAACACCGGTATATCTATTTGGACCAGTCAAACGATCAAATTTTCCAAAACTCAAAACACGAAACTTCTATATCTTTGAGTTTTCTACGTCATATCCAAATTTCAAATCATTTGGACTTCATATGACCAAACTATGTCATATTTCTATCGTTAAAATTAATTAATTATTTAGTAATCTCACATTAGTAAATCAACAACTTGTGATATTATTTCAGGCATTACATAACCCGTCGCCGATCCATATTTGCAACAGTTTGTGAACAACCGTCGCTAATAGCGACGGTTACATAAAACCGTCGCCGATTTCTGATGGTAACTATCGCTACTATAGCGACAGGGTATTCACAAACCATAACTACTGTTGCGATGGTTTAGTAATAGCGACGGTGTACACTATAACTGTCGCTAATCCAACCGTTTTTATCATCCACTATATCTGCAGTAATTTGTTATTAAAAATCATGAATTATAAATCCTAATAATTAACTGATGTTTTTAATATCAATATCTCAAATTTAGAACGAGATCTCAGTAGTTTTAATACCCAACCGAAACAAACTGTTTTCCCTAACACCCACACCCACAAACAAATTAAAAATATTATCTCAATCGAAAGCTTTTTTCACTATACTTGATTATAGAAAGTAGATGAGCAAGAAACTATAGTTTAAACTCTTTAATATTTTTTTAATTAAAAAGTAATGTGAAATACTCTCTGTTACACTAGTTTGGTGTCTTTTGGTAGTTTACTAATAATATATTTTTATATTCACAATTTGATTATAAAATGTACAACAAGAAACAAAAAAATTTAATTCTTGGTTCAATAACTTGTATAAATTTTTTTGTTTTCTTAAACCAAATTTTAAAAATTTGGTTTTGATATATTAAATTTTAATTTTCCTTTATTTTGGTACAATTTTGGTATGACAGCTACAAATCAGCATTTTCCTAATTTATGTAAAAAAATTTAATGATATGTTGATATTTTTTAATGATAAGTCGTAAAACTTGGTATATATAGAAACCATAGCGACGGTTTTTGCAAAACTCGTCCCCCATAGCGACGGTTTTAATAATAACCGTCTCCAATTGCGACGGTGTTTGACAAACCGTCACATATCTAGATTTGCGACGGTTTTGCGCAACCGTCGCTATCAGCCACGGTTGTTAAACACCGTCGTTTATAGCGACGGTCGACTGAAATTGTCACCGCATATGGCGACAGGTAAAAAATATGTCGCCGATTATGGCGACGGACCTTAATATAAACGTCGCTAAAGCCGACGGTTAATAAAACCATCGCAAAAATGGCGACGGGTGATTTCAAACAGTCGCAATATTAGCGACGGTTTTATGCTAAACTGTCGCTATAGTAGCGACGGGTGAAGAAAAACTGTCGCTAACTTTAATAGACGACGTTTTTATTACAACTGTCGCTAATACGGCGACGGTTTATAAAAAACGGTCGCCACAGTAGCGACGGTTTATCATCAAACCGTCGCCAACCCACCCGTTTTTTTGTATTGAATGTGTTTGTCACAGATGATTGATTATTCATTTCGTGTTTTAAATATTGGATTTCAGTTCTCGATTTTGGTCTATTTTGTAGAGATATGCTGGAGAATTAATAGTCTTGAGTTTTTATATACTATATAACAACAGTTGAATCAATTTTGTTCAAAGAGCTGTCATTTTCTATTTGTATTCATGGTGTGTGCTTGTATTGCTCCAAGTTTTGTGATGGGATATTGTTGAAATTTTTTGTATGGTGGCACATATTAATTAATTCAAGATAATGAAATAATGTTTTATAGAGATGTTTCAAGATTCTCCCTGACTTGATATATACATACACCTTATGCTTTGGGGATCATACACATACTCAAGTCAAAGGTGGTTGGTATCATTATGTATACTTCATGAAAAACTTTGTGCTACATTTTTCAACAAAATATTTAATTTGTCTCGTTATATATATATATATAATTTATATATATATATATATATATATATATATATATATTTCAGAGCCGCCGAATTTGCTGTTTAAGGGTGAAATAGGAAGGCGCATTGCTCCAAAAGATCTAAATGCAGGAATGAAAGCAATACCCTGTACGAATAAAATAAAAATCACATTGTATTTTATACATGCTTAGATATTAAATAAATTTCATACAAAAACCGAGACATTTGAGTGTGTAGACCTAATTTCACATGTGGTTTAGCCCCCAAGGAAAACGAGACAGCGCAAATGGCACATGGCAGCGGTCCCAATGAGGTGCACGCCTACAATGGATCACATGTGAATTTTTTGTCTGAATCCATATATTTGGACTAAAAGGCATAAATCACTTCATTAGGATACAAGATATCAGTAAGCGCTAAGGTCCCATTTTCAAAGTACCACAAGTAAGAAGCATCCACTTGATAAATTTTAAACATATAAAACTTGTACTCATAATTCAAACAAGTATGATTCCAGGGACTGATAGTTGTAAATGTTTTACATTATGTTGACAAAAAACTCTACTCATAAAAAGAATTTCAGAAAACTTTTACTTGCTACCTTAATTCAAGAATTGGTCAGCTTGTTTTTCGTAGATTGGATCCTGTTCTTTTTTAAAAAAATAAGAATCGACTAAATTAGATGCCAATATGCAAGGAAACATGTTAGGATCACAGTTTTAGCTGCATGAACATTTGCGTCCAGCAAAAAGTTGACCAAATGGACATCTCGCAGCTTTGTAATCAAACCTCGAAGAGTTTTGTATGTTATATAACAATACCAAGTACATGTTTCATATAATAATACAGTTGTGCGCATATGAGATGAATATATATATATATATATATATATATATATATATATATGTATATATATATATATATATGATCCTTATATGCATTAGTAGTTAGTACTGTTCTGTGTGGATGAGAGGAACGAATGATCCTACTATCGAGGGCAAGCAGGGTAATGACCGCTCCAACTTTAATTGCCAGACCTCTCGCCACAACTGATTTCTCTGGAAACCACAGTGAAGAAGTTTAGTAGTTTAAGATGTAGTCATTTCCTAAAGCTATGAAGATGAACGCGGTGGCGATGATGAAGATGACACAACTGCATGATAAGATGAGGAGGCAAGTTGAATAAGTGCCGGAATAGATCCACCTGCGCAAAATAATGACCACAAGCATCAGAATTCAGAAGTCAGACAACTACACGAGTCTTCAAAATATGGCAATTGAAAAGGAGAAAATGAAACAGCATCTTCCTTTTAAAAGTAACCCAACATCTCCACATTCTTCACTATTTCTCTTCCTCATTGGAGAATGGAAATGCAATGCAAGAACAAACTGATGGAATCCATTCAACAAGCTCGCAGGAATAACCCTGACTATCATTTACTTTGAAACGATAAACAAAAATTAAAACCATCCGTTGAAAATGTGATTAAGAGCATCTTTTCCATGTCAGTTTCCATTCTAAAATTAAAACCAAAATCAAGAACTTATGGCTTCTTTCTTGTACAAAAAATAAGTAGCCGGCACCAAAAGAACACAATAATTTGTGAAAAAATGTTTAAACTTTTAGCCATTTTTTATTAATTATATATTCCATTATGTTATATCTCCACCACTTTTAACCAGATCAGCTCAAAACAAAACCACATCAGAACCATCAGAACCAAGGATCGAAACCTTCTAACCATTAGCAAGACAAAAACTGTTTACGGAATTTTGGTTTCGCCCTTCCGAAACATGGTCCTCAAGCCATCATCCAATCTCTAATCTGTCAGGACTATGCGGGTGTGTTGTCCTTAGCTATTGTGCAAACTACACAACCTTTTACATAAATAACCAACTACTCTTGAATTATAGCCAAATGAAAATCTAGTTCAACACTCCATCAATAGCATCCAACTACCAACAGGAACATTTTTTTAAATCAGAACAGTCACCAGTAGTGTTGCATCAAAACCCCCGACCTCTACCACTGTAGAAAACCCCCCACAAAACAAGACCTGTCACAATTGTTGTTTGGAGTTGGGACCGTGGCAACAAAATTTGTTCGGCCTTTCTAACTATATCACGAGGTCACATTCGCATATACAGAGTACCATACAGTTCCGTGTAAAGAATATATTTACCTGTTAATCCAGCACAACCTGATGAGAAAACAATGACTGGTGGGGCCTGCATCCCAAAACAATAATTAAAAAAAAACCCAATGAAGAAAACATAGAAAAGAATAGGGAAGAACAAATAATCAGCGCAAAAGGAAAGCTCCTTATCAATTTAAAATTGGACGTAAATAACTTTTGTAATATCCTTATTATTAATGTTACTCGCTCATGCACAGAACAGACTTATGCCAAATAAATGAGGGGACCATAGGAAAGTGTTTTAGATAACATTTCAGTATTCAAAATATTTACACACGTACAAAAAGAAAACTAGGTTAAATTTAATACAGCTGACATAGTAAAGTATTAAAATTCAAAGAACACTTAGAATACACAATGACCCAACCCCCACATTATATTCCACGCTTTTTCCACAGAGCCAGATAGTATGAATTATGGCATGTTGCCATCATTGCACATGATCCATATGCATATAGATCTGTTATTAACATTTTTATCATATTAACACACCTTTCTTTCTCCATTTGGGCATGCAAATAAAGAAAAAAATGAACTGCAAAGAAAAAGCCACAAGACACTACCGTTTTAAGTTGTAGACATTATTAAGATTTAAGTTAAAACCCTGCGTAAAAGCAGATCATTCTTTCACACATGGTATATAGGATAGTGCGTATGTCATAAAATTTTGTCCCCGCATCAGTGGCCTTGAAAAAGACAGTTTGAGAGTGATGCACAAAATTGAAGTGGAAACAGTAATATTACACCACGGATCCTTGATTACCACTTGCAATTGCTGGTTGATCATCAGAGAATCAAAGCGTAGTGGACATGTCTACATGTAGCTAATTTATACATTAGCACTCTTGCAACATAAATATGAATCATGTTCATCGTGAAAGAGGAATTTGGCCAATTTACAGCCTCCCCTACCACAAGAGTCAATTTGAGACTGAAAAAAATTGTATATTGTCGATGCCTGAGGGTACCCAATATCACCCAATGTTCAAGTACTTCCAACTAAAAACATCAATTAATATTACTTGTCCTTACATAAGCATAGAATGCATATCATAAAGCATCACAGAAAAATGCCACGGTTGAGTATAATGATGGTAATCCACAACCCACCATCACCATACAAAGAGAAAATAAGTTCCAAAACAAACGGTTACAACACCAACTCCTACAACAACAACAAAAGACTTACACAAATGAGGAAATGTAACCACATAGGTCCTTTGATCCACCTCCTAACAAACGGCATAGCTGTAGAAGGATTGACATTAGAGAATCTAAACACAAAATCTCCATTAAAATTGCAAGAGTTTGTAAAGAACAGAAGAAATTTTCTCATATGGTATGATACACACAATCCCAAGTTAAAAATAATTCCAATCACATATAAAAAAAATTAATACACCAATCAATATAGTTAAAACAAATCAGTCAATGCAGAAAAAATCAATAATTCAAATCAAATTATGTGTCTTGACCCAGAACATACTAACCAATCATATGAAATGATATAACATCATTCATACCGTGGTTGAAACCATAAAAAGCTCCAACCGTGCCTCCAACGGCTGATCCTATCTAATGCGACAAGTAAAAAAGATAAAAGATCACAAGTCCGATTAAAAAATAGAGCGCAGTAGGAAAAAGATACAAAAATGGCGATCCACACCATGGTAAAACTGTCCCTGATGAGTAGTGAAACAGTCCACTCACTGGTCTCCTATGGAATTCAGAGTTGGGATTTTAGTTTTGAGGATAATTTGTTGGGTAATCAAAAGGGTTTTTGGTGACTTACCATCTCTTTCGAAAGGGGGCCAGCACAATGTTGACACCTTAAGCCATGGAGATCTCCTTGCAATTTAGAACTTGTGTAAAGGCCCGTATTTCGTACTTGTATTTTTGCGGAATTATAAAAAATTTTCTAAATAAATAATCATCTTGCCTCATTTATAAAATAAACATGTAAATAATTTTAACTTTAAAATAACAGCGGAAGCAAATATTGTTTTCAACCAACAATTTAAAAATAATCCAACGTATTAAACTGAGTTTAAATAATAAAAGGTGCATAAACTAAATCATGAGGTCTTCGGGTTTACTACAGCCGTCCCAAGATCGCTCACTGGTCTCCGCCCGTGGTCTCGACCTCATCAATACCTACAACAATCAAGTCTAGTGAGTCTAAAGACTCAACATGTATATATCGTGAATAACAAGTAAATATATCATAAAATCGCATGCATCATAAAAATAAAGTATCGTAGAACGTACGGTGAAAATCGTATCATGAATAATTATAACTACGTGCATATCTGAAAATTCATACGTAAAAGATTTGCTCAATAGAGCTCTGTCATAACATATCATAATTTTTCTGGTAGAGATCATGTTTCTAAGCAAGTGGCCCATAACATAACGTAAGCGCCTGATCAGACTAAACCACAGTATACTAGGCGGTAGAGATCAATCCCAGCCCTTGGACTGGATGTCTGTACCCATACATAATCATAAACCGGTCGTAAGTCAATGGGCGGAGAGGTCCTCGGTTGCGCCTACCGACTTCCAAACCCATAAATGTAAGGTGGCCACAAGACATATAGCATATATCTCAAAAATAAACATTTTATATTTTTATACACGTAATATCATTATAACCTTATTTTTTTACCGGATGAGTTGAATCGTTCCCAGGCTTGCTGCGACTTAATTCTAATATGTGACACATGCAATAAATCTTAACTTGCCAAAAACTTAACAATAGAACCAAAAACGAGACGATTCGGACCAACAACTTGATTTTTAACCATGGCTTCGTACCAACCCAAACCAACATTAAACCGACGTTTAAACATGATTAAAAATACCCCAAACATGCTGAAAAATATTTTAATAACTGTAAAACACAAAAATAGGTGAAAGGAATTCAAAAACATAAAACACTCTTTCGAGAGTCATTTTGGCACCTTTCACCGTAAATTCTCGTACGACCTCTAAACTCGACCAAATCACGAACAGACAAAAACATGACTTTCCTAACTCATTGAGGTACCTGTCCAGTCCAAGGCCATGGGCTAAAAGCCAGCCAAGAACTCAAACCACCTCCAAAACCAAAGCTCAAGTTGCTGTCAATATTTTGAGTTGTTGCGTGATTCATGAACATATAATGCTTTAAAAATATCCATAGGACCTGATTGAAGAGCAAAGAAACAATATATACATGCCTGAAATTTGTTTTGACACAAAAACAAACCGATACGACGAATACGAGCGGCGGAACGGAGTTGGTATCTTCTTCTTATTTTCTCCTGTTGTTGCACGATTTTTAGCTGCTGCACTTATGATATTTTCGAGTATATAGGATGTAGGATATGTAGTTAAGGAAGATGAATGTTAATAGTGGTGTTAAACGTTCCATAATATACATTAAAATAGGAGTTACAAGTGAAGGAGTTGAAGGAATTTGAATTGTTTCTCATCCTTGGCTGCAGCTTTTCTTATTCTTATTCTTGTTGTACGTTTCAAGCTAATTTCCTAGGCTAGTGGTTGAGGAGTAATTAGGTGGATAATAGTATTTGAATTTGTGAATTAAAGGTAAAGGAATGTATACACTATAAAGTCCATTTAGAAGTGCCTTGAATGGGGGGTTACTAACCATTTGAATTTGTCTAGAGAGGTTGACCGAAAGTTGATGCTATTGCATGGTATAATATTGTTTAATCCTTGTATCTTAAATGTTTAAGGTTTTTAAATACCATTATGTTTATTTTAGTGAATTAACCCATTAATTTAGGATAACTCGTGCATGACATTGCATGTTTTTTTTTTAAAAAATATTTAATTATTTAAATTCTATGTTAAATTTCTTGAACATATTATATTTAGATTAATTTATCCTCCATTGTTTACACATTTTACTTTAAGCTTTAATTAAATATTCATCTAAAGAACTTATTTAACAACCTAGCTCTAATTATTTTAATAAATCCTAAAACATTCTTTTTCTTTAAATTAAATTATTCCTTGACTTTAAATTAAATTTAAAAATATTTTAGTATTAATCTTATTTCTAATTTCCAACTCCGGTCCGGCCTCGCGTATTTATCCTGAAAAGGTAAAACTAAACCATCTACCTTTAAAATAAATAGTCATGACTTAAAACTATTAAAATAAATCAAACACTTCATATTTATATAAAATATTCATTTTTAATTTAAATAATAGCAATTATGCATGGCTTATACGTAATCTGATTTTCGGGTTACAACTTGGATTCCCCATCCTATTCACAATTCACTTGAAATTACCAAAACGAAAATTACACAACCTGGTTATAGAAGAAGAGTTGCAGTTAGGGTTTCAACAGGCAAATGGCCACTATTTATTGGGCTTTACAAATACTTGGACAAACACCAATTTTTTAATCATTCATAATTAAAGATTTTTTTTACAATATTAATAAAAGATTTGAGTAGAAAGTTACTGGAAATAATTAAGTTAATTGGCTGTGAAATCCTCGGACGCAAAAATCCTCGGTGATTTGTGTTTTCAATACACATGTCCAATGCACACATATCCTGACTATACGTGTTTTAAAAGATATGTGTACTCAAAATTGAAAATACGAAAAGTGAATTATCATAAGTCACTATAAAAAAAAATTCTATAAAAACGGTCGCTAATCAAATTCGTTAGAAATCCATTCTTCAACCGACGATATATCCAATTTCTATCGTTATCCATTTTATCCTACAAAGAATAAATAAGATGTATTTTACTTAATCGCTATCAATTACTCATTAATTTAAAAAATTAATATACAAACTCCTTATGTAGTGCCCAAATTCAGTACACGTATAGCTCATGCATTTGTTTAATTGTTAAATATTTTATTTAAAGTTTAAAATGATTTTTGAAACGTCTGCTATTCGTTTTCTTAAAACGTGCTAGAATTTTTTTTTTTTTAAATCTCACTTAGCATCGGTCGAACCATAAAATATTTTTGACATTATTTTAAATATAAACATCCAAATGCCATTTAAAAATCAAAAAGAAAATATTTTAAAGCATAAAATCGTCAAACATTTACCAACCTAAAAACATTATTTGAAAAGTATAGCTCATACTAACCTCTCAAAAATCACTCATAAATAAATTTTCGTAAAAATATCTTTAACATCACTTAAAATCATAAATCATAACTAGTGCGGAAAACTAGCGTTGGTCCTCGGGTTACGTGCACCTTTAGTCCAGTCAGATCAACCATCAAGACCTCCATAAACATAATCATCATAATCACTTTCATCAATCACACCTAGTAAGTCTAAAGACTCAACACGTCATATTCTTGATATCAAATACTACGTATAAAACCACAAGCAACAGTGAAAAATACTTGTACTTAAAATATCATTTTCTTAATAATGCATAAACTTTAAACTTTTTCAAAACTTAAACATTTCCTAAACACAAACATATCACATAAACATATTCATATTCGTATCTATATTCGTATTCCTATTCATATTTATGTTCGTGTTTGTTGAAGTCAGATCGTGATTGTGACTCGTATTCTTAAACGTATTGGGCGATGGATCCATCTAAAGAAAACCACAGTACTGGGCGACGGGGACACCAGCAACACTCTCACCGGTCAACTGGGCATTGGCCTACATATATTCGTATTCGTATCCATATCCAAGGAAACACGATCGTCGGGCTCCCACTGGGACCATAACCCTCACGATATTTCCAACATGTAGCAGTCACAATCCCTTCACATCCTTCAACATGTTATCATCACTTAATAAAAATCATGTATATACATATCGTTTTATTTTGAAACCAAGCATGCAACATGTCTTTTAAATGCCTATTTTTAATGATAAAAATCATAGACATTTAAAAATCATAATTTAACATATTAAAATCATAAACACATATAAAAATTTTAAATAAACATTTTAGCATATTAAAAATCCTTAAACCTTTAAAATAGACGTTTTAACATCTTAAAAATCATAAAATGCCACAAACGTCTTAAAATCAACATCATAAAAATTCAATAACATTTTAAGTAATCATATTAGCATATAAAACAGCATTCAGGGTACTGCCATGATGTTTACTAATTTCTAGGTGTAAAAAGAACGTTTTACCCCTGGATGTAAAATTTCTCGTTTTAGACATTTTCTTAATTTCATTGACTCTAACATGTCCCAAATAATTATTTAAGCTTACAAAAATTTTCTCATATTTTTATTTAGCTTAATTCGATGACTATTAAATTAATCTTTAAATGTGACGTATTAATGCATTTTAATCACGAATTAAACCAAACCTTTTTATAAAATTCCCAAATTAAAAACTTAGACTTCTAAAAATTATTTAAGCTTAAATATAATTTTTCATAATTTTATAAAGCATAAACTAGGTGTTTCAATTAACTCGTTAATTAACGTTTCGTGCGACGATTAAATCCTCAATAAATCCAAAACTCGTTATTTTGATCCCAAATTTTAAACATAGCAATTTTAATAATTATTCTACCCTTTCAAGTCATGAGCCACCCCCATGGACCCTTGGATCTATTTTTAGCCTGTGAATTTTCGAAATTGACACCCTAACGTACACACCGAGCCATCTCCTAATTTACCCGAGCCACCTTGAGCCAAAACCTAGCTAACCTATCTAGGGACCCTACTGTGCAAGCTTAAGCCCCTGAAACTAGCCCAGGCTCGCTCAAACTCACCTGGAACTAAGCTACACAATCTGCGCTCATGGAGATTCTCGCGCCTTGGTTTCCTGGTGCCACTAGGACTATTCCAGCCCCTTAACCAGTGAACCAACCTGACCCTAACCATCCTTGGACCGCGCCCAGACCCAGCCCAGACCTTGCCCAGCCCCTGAACCCCCACAGCGAGCCCCAAACATCACAGCAGTCCTCGCGTGTTTGCTTCTCTCACGTTTCATCGTGTTCCTTCGAGCCAAAGCCTACCCACTTGCACCGACCCCTACCCATGACCCTAAGACTCTGATGAACCTATCCTGAACCACCCAACCCCAGCAGCAAGCCCCCTGGGCTTCTATCGCTTCCACCAGCCCGCGCGAGGAGTCTCTGTTCCATGGGACTCCTCCTATGCTGTGCACAAGGGGTCCTAGCCATGCTAGGACCCTTAACCACGACCAGCACGAGCCCTCCTCGAGACCTGGTTGCACCCCTAAGCCCCATGCAAAGTGATCGATCAAGGGAACCACAATAAGCACACACACACCCCTTAGAAAACTCTCGGCCCTATCTGCTGTTCTCTACCCATGGTTTCAAGCCTTGTTCTCTTCATGCTAGCAGCGCGTATGGTGTGTGTATAGGACCCTAAAGCATGTAAAAAAACTTACTTGATCTTTCCCTAATCATGGCAGCCCCTTCAACGTAAATTAAACATGAATTTGGGATATAAAACCATAAGTTTACAACATGTATGTGAAATATTTCGAAAATATTCATAAGTACATCATGTTTTTCACACAAACGATTTTTAATAATTACTATGAGAAAAAGGAGAACATGGCTTGCCTTTGCGTTTTAAACGCACGAAAAACCGTTGACGACGAAGAACGGCGACGAAGAGACGATGGCTTTATTTTTTTCTTGAAGAACCTTCAAACTTTCTAATTATAATTGTGTGTGCCGTGTCTTGTGTGCAAGGGAGAGTTTGTAAATTGTTGGGGTGTGTGGCCGTGAGAATGAATAGGTTATGGGGTGTGTTTTTAGTTTTTAAATAGCTAATTAAACACTAACAAAGGTTTAGGCCCATTAAGAAAATTAATTAGGCCCAAAGTGTTTAATTAAAATACTAAAAATTATTTTGGTAAAATAAGATTGTGAATTTAATAGCCGGGCTACCGAAAAGTTCGTATTTTTTTGTTGAAAATCCAACACGGATAAAAATTACGTCCCGGCGTATAAAATCACCTCAAACCCCCATATTTTCAAAAATAAGAAAAAGCGTCACCATTAATTTAAATAATTAAAAATAATTGTTTAATAAAAACATTTTCTATTTTTCAGCCCTCGGTCTCCGTTCCTCGATCACAACTCGAATAATCTTTTAAAAATACATTTTAATGCAACCATGTAGGAGAATATTTTTTAAACATGCAAATATGCACAACATAATTAATTAATGTAATTAAAACAATTTAACTAAAATACAAAGAATTAAATAATAACTCAAATGCATGTTGTGGGGACCCGGACGCTAATCAATTTCTTAATCATCATTGGGACTAATTAATCAATTATAAAACAGGGTCTAAATTTTTTTTTCTTTTTAAATTGCGGAAAATAGTGAAATAAAACATATATACATCTCAGTATATAAAATACAAATCCTGTATTACAAAACATTTATTCAAACTAGAGTTTAACAACTAATGTCAAGTGTTCAAACCCTATCTCAGATCAAAGTCCGAAGTCTCCACTCTAACTCGATCTCTCCTCATCTCCTCGACCCTGAACCTGTCCCACCTGTTGTCAAGTACACATACAGACAAGACAACAGCCGGATAAACCGGTGAGAATAACTCCCAGTATAAATCAATGAAACATGCAATCATATAAACAAATATAAAGCATGTAATCAAGTATCAACAATATGTAACAAATTTGAAACATAATTAATAGCACCCTGTCAACAATACTCGTAGCTACATAATTCAGACTAGACTCAATCCTAGTCTAGGGATCCCGATTCCAGAAGTTGGTATGCATATATCGACTATCAGTAATAGAAAAGACTCCAGTTCTATCCACGCCGATAGAGTATCGATTAACAGTAATAGAAAAGACTCCAGTTCTATCCACACCGATACAGTATCGATTAACAGTAATAGACGAAGCCCTGATTCTATCCACATTGATATATTATCGATTAACAGTAATAGAGCAAGCCTTGATTCTATCCACATTGATAGGATATCGATTACCAGTAATAGAACAAAGTCCGATTCTATTCACATCGATATAACATCGATTGACAGTAATAGAAGGAACGATGAATCTATCCACATCGACATAATATCAATCAACAGTAATAGAATAAGCTATACATCTATCCACATCGATATAATATCAACTAACAGTAATAGAAGAAGCTATCAATCTATCCACATCGATAACCAACATCCACTGACAGTCTTTGGCACATCCGCCAATACCCATCTTATGACATCGTGCAATGTGCCCGTGGCGATCCCACCACTAACGGAACTTCTGTCATAAGATTACTCCTCTAATACCTGCTGTCTAAAATCAAGAGAACAAGTATATCAATCAATGACTGCAAATATCAATACAATAAAGTAAAGTATGTGATTTAGGGAAACCCAAGTCTAAACCGACTCAAGTCCATCTCCCAATACCACATTGACTTATACCTTTGTCTTCATGATCTGACGAAGACGAAGACTCCATTTCACGTCTGTCCATGTCAATCTGAATTCACAATATCGAATAGACTGTGTCAATCTACAGCTCAATTCAAAGCCCGTTCTGATCAATATCAATTCACTGATGTTTCGCCGGTATAATAATACAATCTCAGTAACCCCGTCAATCCCAACATTACAGATATAATACAGAAACTCATAATCAATATCAATACCAATTTCTATATCAATTCTGTACAATCCCGCAATCCCGGCAATACCATATCAGTACAAACAAATCAACAATTCAACTAATCCCAATCTGGTTAATATCAATATCCAGTGATACAGTACAAATCAGATATCAATCACAGTATCACAAAATCAATAATACCATGATTCTGATATCAATTCAGTATATTACAATCGAATAACCTCTGAAAATTCATAACAATTCCATACATAGTCCGTTCTTCAATCTGACTTCAGATATACGATGTCTACTATGTCAAGAGCGTCATATCTAACTCCTATTCAATTTAGACAATATCATAAATTCAAAACATGTCTAAACGTAGCAAAACTTACGTCCAGTTGTAGTCTACGTTGATAGGAACTCGGTACTGAATTCGGATTTAAAATCTGACGGACGGATCGATCGCACATTGAAATCAAAAAATCAAATTCAAAGCTTTCCTCTCGATTCCGATTTCTGAAGATTACGTTTACATGTATATATATATATATATATACACCCACGCAACATACTAGAGTCCAAGTGGCATTCATTCGTTCTGCATGACTGGCGCATATGCGCGCACAATTCCGCGCATATGCGCCGAGAGCCTTATCCGTGCTACCCGACTGCTCGCGCATATGCGCGAACACAAGTCGCGCATATGCGCGAGACCTACTGGAGTGCTCGTGCATATGCGCGCACTACTTCGCGCAGATGCGCGAGACTTACAGTCTCGGCATTCATGCTACTGAACATGCCGCGCATGTGCGCGCCTACCCGCCGCGCATGTGCGCGGAAGCTTCTGTCCTATGCGCGCATGACTCGCGCATCTCATTGCGCATGTGCGCGACTTATTTCTTTGCACACACAATCTACACCTTCCTCATGTGTTTTGATCCGATCCGTTCCGTCTATATTTACCGTAATTAATTAATAAATCATTTCAGATTAATTCCAGATTACGGTAATCATACCCAAATCATTTCAGATTACGGTAATTAAATTTTTCGGGCATTACATTTCTCCCCCTCTTAGATCTGAGTTCGTCCTCGAACTCTCACTAAATTAATTCGGATCTATCAGAAGCAATGTATAACAGAGTTTAACATCCAAACTCATTTCATTAACATCATTCTGAAGTATCTTTCTTTCCCGGATCTTGACTCCAAACGGAAAACATTCATTCAAGAAGTATAATGTCATAATACTACTTGAAATGATTCGTGACAGAATCGATCGCAAAATATTGGCTATACAGCATCCGTATATGCCAATCAATAGGTCTGTAACAAATCAGTATCATTATTTATCAATCCTAGTCAAGGATATATTCAATTTCCAGCTCCAATTACCAATCGTCATCATCCGACATGGGCCTATGTCAAAGTAAATTCCGGGCTGTTTTCATTTTTCTTCTGAATCATACTCCTGATTCTATCAAATCAAATCGCAGAGATCCTTCATACAACGGAAATTAACAGTTTCTCTCTGTACCAAAATCTCTAAGAATGCTATCTCAATACGCATTTGATAGCTATCGTCGTATGAAAATTCATAAATAACACTCAGTTATTTCAACTAGTGCTAAAATCACGCACTACAACTACTGAATATCCTCCAGTATCAGGATAGTTCACTCCGACTATCCGTCAATCTATAATTCATAGATAAAGTATCATCTCATGCACTCAGCCAAAAGTATAAAATCAAACGAAAATCACCGTCTGACATCATTAACTTTGGCATTCAATACAATCTGATCTCCGTTTCTAACATACCTCTCATTCAGCTAGTGATATTTGTACGTCATCCTGTACAATATAACAGAGGCAGATTCGAGAAATCTGTCAATCATAATCACATCACCACACAGTCTTGTCAATATTTCAGTAGTGTTATCACACAATTTATAGAAATGCACTCCCATTTCTATTCGAGAATCGACAATCAAGATAATTAATCTCTGTCTCTATCTTTCTGTCTTCAACTGTTGGCAATTCAGATATTTCAATACATATTCTGCCACAACTGATTGCATTTGTTTATATCAAAACCATACTTTCAAATTTCATACCTGTTCTGTTACGGAAAAGAATACTGAATCGATCACTGTGCACTTCTGACCCTGTCTGTCATTCCAGATTCGGAATATTCGGCACAAACAAGATATATACATATAACAGTAATACCTACCAACCTCCAGCAATTATAATTATCTGTTATTGCTGTTGTTTCAGTCAGTAATCACTGTCCTCAACTATCGTTATATCCAAACCATTTTGTATACAATAATCTGAACTCCCAGATTATTCCATACAAGATATTCAATTCAATCAATCTTATATCACGAGTATATCAACGCATCATAGATACACGGTATAAAATCATCAGAATACCTCTGAATACAGGATTCATCAACCCCTAACAGAACTGAGATATCTCATAGAGAAATACATATTCAGATATAACTCTAACTCTCAAGCCATAAATCATCAAACTGCTATCTCAATTCTTTTAATTCATTCAGTATTATTCTATACAGAATTCTAAAATAACACCAGTACCTGGTATAGAATCAAGGCTGTAATCCATCTCCCTGATACAAAGCAAATCTAAAATTTAAATCTGAGAGACTATAGCAAATCTCCTGCTATCGACAAATCAGCTCCTGATATGCTCAATTTCAGTAATCAACTGAATATATAAGGAATTACTCCATTCCTTTCGATAATCATCAAGTCATAAAGTACGGATATCAAGGAATTCAAAATCGAGAATTCTTACCGTACCTTATTTATTCTTTGGCCATTTCAGGTCAACATCTTACCATCTCCTGGCAAGAATCTATACTCACTCTGTACTTGTTATTATATATCAATAATATAGTTAAAATCAAACAACACAAGTACAACATCATCTAATTCCATCTCATTCTCATTTTACTGCAGTATATGATATTTACAGAGTTCACTGATAACAATCTTTTCCTCCAAAAGATTAAAACAAAACTCAATACTACAGTATACACAGACCCAACAGGTACAATGTATATCAATGCAACTCAGTCAAAGATAATCGTAACGAATGCATTAGTATATATCAATACATATGCAATCTAATCCTAAAAGATCAGTACCTGTCACTGTATCATTCAGTATGTCCCGGGTCTGTTTCTCGATCACCACCCCCAGATGATCCTGCTCCCTGAAATCTTCGGGCACCTTTCTGTGGACAGACTCTAGCAAAGTGTCCTTGCTGTTTACAGAAGTTGCACCGACCAGTCACTCCATGGCATAGTTCCGGGGAATGTCTCTGTAACGAACCGTATTCTACACTACTTAAAATTTGCGGAAAAATTAAAAATTTTCTTAAATAAAACATTCATACGGTCGTCACTCAACATTCATAAAAATAAATCTCACAATCATCCGTTACCAATAAAATTTTGCTAAAATAAACTGTCTCAAAACGTCTCACGTTCAAATCAAAACATCAGAGTATTTTAAAAATTTGCATAAACATAAACTTGCGGTCCTCGGGTTTAGCCTGCCACTCAGCCCAAGCCTGCCCCTTGGTCATCACCTCCCGTCTCCTCAACATAGTCACCTGCATCGATCAAGTCTAGTGAGTCTAAAGACTCAACACGTATAAACTGGAATAACGAGTACTACATAATAAGATCGCATGCAACTTTAAAATAGGACATACATAATTGAAACTTGAACTTGCGCATTAAAACTTGAACATACGTACATACATACTTCGACGTGCCATAACTCAAACTTTCATAAACATACTGCATACGTAAACATAAATAACGTCATCATTTTTGCGTAGAGGATGTTTCAAAGCAAGTGACCCATAACGTAAAAGAGCCTGATCAGACTATACCACAGTACTGGGCTGACATGGACGTATCCACTGCCGCATACATAAGATCCCTGTTCATAATTTAACAGGCCAGTTGATCCACGTTCATAATTTAACGCTTCACAACCACGATCTAACCCATTCATAATTTAACGGGCGGATTGGTCCCCGTTCATAATTTAACGATTTCCAATCCTAACATAACTTGGTCACAAGACATTTAGCATACCTCAAAAACTTAACATATTTTATTGCACGTCATACATACTTACTTGGCGTTGAGGGATTCGTTGGACTTCGATCGGGGCCGTTGCTGCAACATACTAACATAAACTTGTATGCTCAACTCACATAACTTAACGTAAAATCATACTTACTCTCGAGTTCGATCATTACTTAGGACGTTCTAAAATTTCCCATGACACGACCTCGATAATCCTTGCCCTAAATCATGACATCAACCTCAAAACAAACTATATTATTTTTCCCAAAAATAGAAGGACACGGACCCCGTACCTACATCCGTGTAGGGGTCCGTGTAGGTACTGGAAGTAGACACCGAAAGGAAGCAAAGGCACGGACCCCGTGTCAGGGTCCGGGTGAGGGTCCGTGTAGGCACTGGAAAAAGACAATAAGTGAAACCCAAAGGCACGGACCCCGTGCCCTCATCCGTGTAGGGGTCCGTGTAGATACTGGAAAAAGACGTCGAGGAGAAAACAAAGGCACGGACCCCGTGTACGGGTCCGTGTACCCACTGTGATCGCGAACTTACGAAAATTCTGAACACCCAATGCTTATCCTTCTAGACTCGATTATACGGACCAAGCACCAACACCTCGAGACTCATCCTAGCATACCATAACATAAACCCAAATTGTACAAACGTTTCAAAGCAACAGTGTTCGCTCTACGACACCCACGTACACTCCCTCCCAAGTGTTCGCTCTACGACACTCCCTTCCATTCGATTTTTCCAGCAAGTTTTCGGTGGTTTTATTGCAAGAAATTAGTGCCACGTTCGTCCCGGACAAACCTCGCATCTTCCCTTGCTTCGGTATCGTCGTTTCGGTAACGTTAAAGATTCAAAGGCACATATATTCTGTTGTTTCTGCATCGATCTCATCATATTATGTGTTGCGTTATTTTTATGGTTAAAAATTCATGTATGACGTTCGTTGTTTGAGCGGAAAATGGTTTGGATCAGTTTTGAAATAAGTTTTAGATCTGAAAACTCGTTTTTACTGCCTTTTTAAATACTGCGATTGTTCGGTCGTGATTCTGAGAAAACTTTCAACACGAAAATTGTAGAACTTTTTGATACCTTCGATTTGACAGTAAATTTGAAATATTTGGATAATAATTGAGTGAGTAATGACGTTTTTCGTGGGACTGCTCAAACTGTGTTTTTCAGAAAATTATGTATTAATCTGTTTTTGAAGTTTTATTGTTGCAGGCTTCGTTGGGGATCGACGGGTGATCGCTGCTGCGTCTAGGTATGATTAGTATGATGTTGGGTTGGTATTTTGTATGCCGATAAGTGTCGATAGGCACTTGAATTCATTAGAAGTCGTCGGAAACGATTGGTGTCAAATTCCGTGTTTATGAGATTATATTGTGTTAGGATGGACGTCGTGATTTCGGGGTGTTTGCACAGGTTGTATCAATGTGGTATCACTTTAGGATGGGTCTCGAGGTGTCAGTTTATAGTCCGCACGATCGAGAAGCAATACATGTATTAAATTTTCGTGGATTTCAAACTTGCGCAGGTACACGGACCCGTACATGGACCCTTACACGGGGTCCGTGCCTTTGTTTCCTTCAGAGTGTCAAATTTGCGCCCCTACACGGACCCATAGACGGACCCTAGCACGGGGTCCGTGTCCCCACTTCTTTCCGAGTATTCCTTCTTGCGCACCTACACGGACCTGGAGCCGGACCTGGGCACGGAGACCGTGTCCCTTCTACTTCCCGGGTAGTTATATAATATTTTAATAACAAACATGTATATATATTATTTAATTTCTAAATAACATGCAATAAAAAAATTAAACTATTTATAAATCTACAACAAACTTATAATCTGACCGTAGAAGACGCCGGAGCACTGTGAACGCACAAAAAAATCAGCTGGAAAACGACCTACACTAAGAATTGAAGCTAAAAAACTTGCCCCAACTCGAAACTAAAAATCATCTTAAGAGAGAAAAATTTATCACAGAAGGAAAAGGGTGCGGAGAAAAATGGAGGGAGGAATGGGAAGAAAATTTACGACGGTTTTAAGCAAAATCTAGCGAAAATGGAGGGAGGAACGGGAAGAAAATTTACAATGTCGCCAATCTAGCGACGGTTCATAAAACCGTCGCCGATGTAGATCGGCGCAAATTTTTTGTAAATTTACCACTCCCACTTTTAACAAAATCAGCTCAAAACAAAACCACACCAAAACCAAGAATCGAAACCTTCTAATCATTAGCAAGACAAAAAATATTTACGGAATTTTGGTTTCGGCCCGCCGAAACATGGTCTTCCAGCCATCATCCAATCCCTACTCTGTCAAGACAATGCGGGTGTGTTGTCCCTAGCTAGTGTGCACCCGTCACAATTGTCGTTAGGAGTTGGGATCCTGGCAACAAAATGTGTTCGGCCTTTCTAACTAACTTATGGAAAGCAAGTTTAAAACTTACCAACTTTCTGGGATAACTTAATCATGATCTAAATAAGAGTTTTCAATGTCATGATCTAAATAACTTAATCATATGGAAAGCAAGTTTAAAACTTACCAAATTTCTGGGATTGTGAAACAACTAAAAATCTAAATTTCAAGTAAACTGACATAATTTAAAATATGGAAACATCAAATTAACATGGCTTTCAAAATATAGAACTGAATTCTGTTTAAAACTTGATTAAAAACAAGGAAAACAAATCAATTTCTTCTCAACACACAAAACTGCAAAATCAAAGAATTCAAGATCCCAAAAAATCAATCTCAGACATAAAAATTGGTAACTACAATAAAAAAAATCAATAGAATGTAAAAAAAACAATTAACAAATCAAGAACACAAAAATTCCCTGATTACAATTTTATGGTAGCTGACACTAGGATTTGGAAAGAGGAATCCCAAAGGAGGATGGTTACATGAGAAAAAGAGAAAACATTAACATAGAGGACTCAATTTGAAGAATTTTGTTAGAGTAAAATAATTGGAAAGCAGCCCAACCTTTCGTAAGTGTTGATTTCTTACCCGCCGTCTTTCGGCGCGCCAACAGACGGATAAAAGAAGAGGATTCTGACAATGCTACGGCCGAGGCTATCGAGGCCAGATTCTAGTGCTGCTGCGGTAAAGTGAATCGATGTGAGATTGGGCGAAGCTAGGGCAACTGGTCGAATGCCAGAAATCTCAAATTTGAAAGGAAGTCCCGAGTCTGAGACCTAATTCAACAAAACTCTCCTAGCTAAAAAAAATTACGATTTGGTCAATTTTTACTGCATCAGAGGTGCAATCCTCCAAAAAGTTGTATATAAATATTAATTAAAAATAATTTCACATATATCAAAAAATTTAGGGGTATGTCTCTTGTAAGACAGTTTAGCAGATTTATATTTGTGAGACGGATAGATCCAGTCTATACTTGGAGTTAAATCTAATACTTTTTTTTTATAAAAAGTAATACATTTCCACGACCTGGATCGGATAGATGATTTGTCTCACAAAATTGACTCGTGAGACGATCTTATAGAAGTTTGTGAAACTTTAAAATGGGATTGATGATAATGCACCCATCTGAACAATTGTTTTTCCTATTCCATCTGTATTTTGTTCCCAAACAATAATGTTGATTTTTGTCTCAAATCCATGTCATTAATTCCAACATCACATTTGGTCAGAAATTGTATCTCGCAATTGTTATCTTACTTTAAAAATCAATTTGGATTGAAATATGATAAATTTCTTTCTATCTTTAACGATAGATCACCATTGTTGTTTTGAGCTGATTTTTGTTAAAAGTGGTTGAGAAATAAATGGAGGGAGGAATGGCAAATTTATAGACAATTTACGACGGTTTATAGAAAACAGTCGCTAGTACCAACGGTTTTTAAAACCGTCGCTATATTTAACGACGGTTTTTATAAAATCGTCGCTATATTAAGCGACGGTCTTTATAAAACCGTCGATATATTAAGCGAAGATTTTTAAATAAACCGTAGCTTAACGAAGCTACGGTTTTAAAAAAAATTCAATCTTGATTTACAAAATTGGTCTTTATAAAACCATCGCTATATTAAGCGAAGATTTTTAAATAAACCGTAGCTTAACGAAGCTACGGTTTTAAAAAAAAAAAATTCACTCTTGATTTACAAAATTAATAATCTACTATTCTAAAATTCATAAATAAAGTACTACGCTATAATTCATTAACAAACTACAACGCAAAAACTAAATATTACATTTTATGTAAAAAACCGTTTTAAAAACCTGACATGTACGAAGATATGCAGATCTATGTAACGCTAGAAGATAACACAGACGAGCAAATCTACGAAATTAATATGAAAAAAATTTAGTACAAAACAATAAAAAACCGAAATTGCGAAAAAATTGATAGCGTAGCGACTATGTAAAGTCCAAAAATTAAGACGACGTAACTCAACTGCATGCAAATCTAGAAAATATGAAAAATGGGAAATTAAGTTATTTTAATTGCTAATTAATTATGTGACATAGATGCTTACTTGTTAATTATGATTTTATTGTCATTCTTCATAAATTGTATTTTAAAGGATATTCGAGTGACGATCGAGGAACGGAGACCGGGGACTGAAAAAAATTGTAAAAATGTTTTATTTAAATAATTATTTTTAATTATTTAATATAAGGATGATGGTTTTCTCATATTTTTGAAAACATGGAATTTTGAGGTGATTTTATACGCCGGGACTAATTTTATCGGTGTTGGATTCTCAAGCAAAATACGAGCTTCTAAACAGTCCGGCTATTTAATTCACTAATTATTGTTATGAAAACATTTTTTTATAAGTTTATTTAAAACCTAGCTAGCACTAGTGGGCTTAATTAGGAGCTAATTAGGCCTTAAGTCTACTTAATAAATTAATTAGCATATAAAACACACAAAAAAAACCCTACGCTAGACTCTCAAACTCACGCCGCACAATTTTATCAAAAACAAAACCCTCCCCTCGGCGCAGCAGCAGTCGCGGCACTTGCTCAAGCCTTGGGAAGCAATTTTCTTCGAAACTTTTAAGGGAAGCTAGCCTCGGTTCTCTCCGTTCTTCGTCGCCATCGGTATTTCGTGCGTTTACGACGCAAAGGCATGCCTAAATCTTCCTTTACTCATCCATCATGTCATACTATTGTTTAAATATTGGATGCGTGAAGATTACAAAGAAACTTTCTGAAATTTTCGGATTTATGCACTGACATGTAGTTAATTCATGATTTTTGGATCTAATAAATTGTTCTTGCATGCAAGGGGCTGCCATGATGTTAGGACACGATCAAGAGAGGTTTTACACGAATTGAAAGAGTCCTAAACACACTCAAAATGGTACACCACAAGCTGTACACAGAAACTCGTTTTGCTGTCATGAACTTTAAGGGTTTCGGGTTCCATGTTTTAAAAGGAGGGCTGGCCTAGGCTGGTGTTCATGGCTAGCCTAGGGTCAGGTGGTGTCAGGGGGAGAGTCCTAGCCATGCTAGGGCTCGGTCTGGAACGGCAGGGAGGAGTCCTTGCAAGCAAGGACTCCCACCCGAGAAGGTGCACGATTCTGTGCAGGTTTCGTGAGCTTAGTCAGGGATGGGGGCTCGGTCCAGGGCTCAGGGGCTGGGCTAGGACGAGTCTTTAGAGTCTTAGGAAGGTATGAGGGTGAGTGGTTCGGGGCCTGGGCTCATCGGCTAGGTCTTGAAAGCAAAAGGAAGAGTCCTACCACCCTTAGAACTCTCAGCCAACATAGGGTCAAATAGGGGGTTCTCGTTTTTATGGTTTGGGTCAGTGTCTTGGTGAACTTAGGGTCCGGGAGGTTAATTTAGGAGGTTGGGCAAGTTTTGGACCAACATGGTTCGGGGGTAACTCGTGAAAATCGAAAGTTGGCTCGGGGTCGAAGTTTAGGTGTCAAATGAGGGTTTTTAAATAAAGAAAAATTGGAAAAAAATGGTTCTCGGGGGTCGAGTCATGGTTCATAAAAGCTAAAATAATATAAAAGAACTAAATTTTGAATTTAGGAATTTTATATTAAAGTTTAGGATTTTTCGGGATTAAAACACCTTCAAAACAGTTAATTAAAGATAAATGAAAAAGTATATTATTTAAGCTAAATAAAATTACGAAAAAATTCATGTAAGCTTAAATAATTATTTGGGACATGTTAGAGTCAAGAAATCAAGAGAAAAGTCAGAAACGTAAAATGTCACGATTAGGGGCAAAACGGTCTTCTTGCACCTAAAATTAGTAAAGGTCATGGCAGTGCCCTAAATGCTGTTTTTATGATATCATGTTCATTTTTAAATGTTTATGAAATGTGCATGATCTATTTATGATTTATTTTAAATGTCCATGAATTTTATAATTAAAAGTTGACATTTAAAATACATGTTGCATGCTTGGTTTCGAAAGAAAATATATTTATGCACGATTTTATAAAGTGATGAAAGCATGGAAACATTGATGAAAGTGAAGTAATTGTGACTATGAAGATATGAGGATATGAGGTTATGATTGAGGATAGACCAAGGCTCAGTTGACGATCCTGTGTCGCTGATGTCCCCGCCGCCCAGTACTGTGGTTTCATGTAGATGGTACCATAAACTTTGAGGATTGAGGAAAGTCACAATTAACGATCTGAATTCAATAAAGGAAAAAGATAATGTTTATGATCATGAAAAAGATTATGTCATGTTATGATTGAGGAAAAGCTAAAGGTGAGGTTCATGTTATGCATATCACGAAAATGTTATTTTACGTAAAAGTATTTTCACTGTTGCATGTGGTTTTATTATGTATTATTTGTTACAAAGATTTGGTGTGTTGAGTCTTTAGACTCACTAGGTGTGATGGATGCAGGTGAGGTTGAGGGAGGCCTTGACGGGTGATTGACTGGACTGAAGGTGCACGCAACCCGAGGACTAGCGTTTCTACTGTTTCCGCATTTACGATTTTATGATTCATGATTTCTTTAAAGATTTTAAGATTTTTTTTATGCTTTGAGAGGTTTAGTATGGGCTACACATTTCAAATTTATTACTTTTTAGATTTGGTATAACATGCGATGATTTTATTTTTATGACTATTGCACTTGATTTTAAAATGCTAGCTAGTGAATGTTCTAGATCATGGGCAAAATATTTTATTTAAAATATTTTCATGTGTTGGCCGAATTTTTTTTTGAAAAAAAAAATTCTAGTACATTTTATACAAGTGTTTCTACTGCAAGGAAAATGGGCACAAGTTGCTGATTGCCTAAAGAGAAAGGCACCTACTGTAGGACGAGCTTACGTCATGAATGCTGAAGAAGCAGACACTACTCTTATCACAGGTAACCTAGTGATTTAACATTTTTATATTGCCTATTCTTGCATGAAATGTTAAATTGGTTACTAGAATTGATTTCGGAAGCAAGATTTAACCTAGTGGAACTTAGATTGCATGTCCTACTTAGTTGTGTTTAAGATATGATTTTAAGAACCCTAGAAAATGTTATGAATTTTGTGCCTTATTTTATGTTAAGGATGTAATATTTCCAAATAAAAAGTTTTAGGGCCAAATTTAAGAATATCTTAACTAAGGGACTTTCTTGGTATTTTCAAATTATTGGCAAGGATCATTGTGCAAATTCCAAAATTTGAGAACCGAAATATAATTTTCGAAATCTTGGGGGTTTAACGTGCGTAATCCAAAATTTGAGGGCTAAATGCGAATTCCGAGATTTGAGGGACCGAAATGTAAATAATTGTAATATTAAGGGCTCAATTGTAACTACCGAAACCTTGAGTACTAAGGAGTAATTTCCGAAAATTTTAAGGGACTAAAAATGAGATTATGCGAAAATTTAAGGGCCAAATTGCAATTATCCAAAATTGGGGGACTAGAATGCATAAAGTTCGAAAATGTAAGGGCTAAAATACAATTTTCATGAAATTCTTAAGCTCAACATGCAATCTTCTTGTGAATTGGGAAATTAATGATAGTGGAATCCTTAAGTTTCAACTCGAAAAGATCTAAAAGACATCTTTCACCGCAGGAAGGATTATCATTCTAGGTGTAACTACCTATGCATTGCTAGATTCAGGAGCTACACATTCTTTCATATCTGAAACATTCATCAAAAGGCTGAATATTACTCCTCAAGATATGGGTTTGGGTTTCAAGGTTTCGATTCCATCCAGTGATCAGATGCTCACTTCTAAGATTGTCAAGAATCTGGAGCTTCGTTTATTCAAAGATGTAGTTCGGGCAGATCTTATTGTGCTCCCTATGTCCGAATTCGATATTATACTTGGGATGGATTGGATATCAGTGAATGGAGCTTCGATTGATTTCAGTCAGCGATCAGTGTCTATTCGACCGCCTAATGGTAAACCTTTTATTTTTTAGGCGGCGAGGAACAAGCAAATGCCGCACATTATCTCTTGTTTATGTGCGAGGAAGCTTATTAAGCGTGGATGCTCAGCTTATCTAGCATGTGTCACTACTGCTCATGAGCCTATCGATCAGAAGTTAGAGGATGTTGCTATTGTGAGAGATTTTCCTAGCGTCTTTCCCGAGGACGTTTCTGGCATTCCGCCCGATCGTGAAGTGGAATTCTCTATTGATCTAATGTCGGGAACAGTTCCTATATCAAAGGCACCTTATCGTCTAGCACCTGCCGAAATGAAAGAATTAAAAGATCAAATTCAGGACTTGTTGGACAAGGGTTTCATTCGCCCTAGTTACTCTCCATGGGGCGCACCGGTATTATTTGTGAAAAAGAAATATGGTAGTATGCGTCTTTGCATCGATTATCGGGAGCTCAATAGGGTCACTATCAAAAATAAGTATCCACTGCCAAGAATCGAGGATTTATTTGACCAGTTGCAAGGAGCATCGATTTTCTCTAAGATTGATCTGCGTTCGGGATACCATCAGTTGAAAGTGAAAGAAGCAGATGTCCATAAGACAGCATTCAGAACTAGGTATGGGCACTATGAGTTTCTGTTCATGCCATTCGGGTTGACCAATGCGCCAGCGATCTTCATGGATCTCATGAATCGCGTATTTCAGCCGTATCTGGATCAGTTTATTATTGTCTTCATTGACGACATATTGATCTATTCCAAGAGCAGAGAGGAGCATAGTCGCCATTTGAGGACCGCATTGCAAGTACTGTTAGACAGGAAGCATTTTGAGAAATTCAGCAAGTGCGAGTTTTGGCTTGATAGAGTGGCGTTTTTAGGCCACATTATTTCCAGCAGTGGAGTGGAAGTTGATCCAAGTAAGGTAGAAGCAGTGAAAGAGTGGCCAGTGCCAAAGAGTGTCACCGAGATTCGCAGTTTCTTGGGACTAGCTGGCTATTACCACAAGTTTATGCAGGGGTTCTCATCTATAGCGGTACCTATGACCGCCTTGACAAAGAAAAATGCAAAGTTTAATTGGGGACCCGAGTGTCAAGACAGTTTTGACAAGTTGAAGCTGCCTTGATATCAGCACCAGTGTTATCTATGCCATTGAGGCAAGGGGAGTATGTTCTTTATACCGACGCTTCTAAACTTGGTTTGGGCGCAGTTCTGATGCAAAACGACCGAGTTATCGCCTATGCGTCGCGGCAGTTGAAAATCCATGAAAAGAACTACCCTACTCACGATCTTGAGCTTGCAGCAGTAGTCTTCGCACTAAAAATTTGGAGACACTGCCTTTATGGGGAGAAGTACAAAATATTCACCGATCATAAAAGTTTGAAATACTTCTTCACCCAAAAGGAGTTGAATATGAGACAGCGCAGATGGCTTGAGTTGGTGAAGGATTACGATTGTGACATTAGCTACCATCCGGGGAAAGCTAACGTTGTAGCAGACACATTGAGTAGAAAAGCAGCAGTTATCACTCACCTATCTCTTCAGAGACCGTTGCAGTCCGAGATGCAGCGGTTTGAGCTTGCAGTATATGCTAGGGGCGAGGCCCCTAATCTTGCCACATTATCAGTCCAGTCGACATTGAGAGATAAAATCCGAGACGGACAGTCTACTGATGAGCAGTTGCAAAAGTGGAGAGCAAGAGATGAAGCCAAGGGCCGGAATTTATACTCAGTGGTGGATGGTTTAGTCTGTTATCGAGACCAGTCTATGGGTTCCTAGTGACGATTCCTTGAGAGGTCTTATTATGAAGGAAGCCCATGACACACCATATTTCATTCATCCGGGCAGTACAAAGATGTATAGAGATTTGCAGTTGTTATACTGGTGGCCAGGCATGAAGAGAGACATTTTGAGATTCGTATCCGAGTGTTTGACTTGTCAGCAAGTCAAGGCAGAACATCTGAGACCAGCGGGGAAATTAAAGCCACTCCCTATTCCCTAGTGGAAATGGGAGAATATCACTATGGACTTTGTAGTGGGATTGCCGAAGACTGTGAAAGGATTGAATGACATTTGGGTTATAGTTGATCGTCTTACGAAATCAGCTCATTTTCTACCTATTAAGACGACATTCACCATGGTCCAGTATGCAGAATTGTATATTCGGGAGATAGTTCGTCTGCATGGGATTTCAGTTTCTATTGTTTGTGACAGAGACCCGCGATTTACTTCATCTTTTTGGAAGAGCCTGCATGCAACGTTTGGGACCAAGTTATTGTTCAGTACAACATTCCATCCTCAAACCGATGGTCAGTCGGAGAGAGTTATTCAGACTTTGGAGGATCTACTGCGAGCATGTGTTATTGATTTCCATGGCAGTTGGGAACCGAAATTACCTCTAGTGGAGTTCACCTACAATAACAGTTTCCAATCATCAATTAGGATGGCGCCTTTCGAGGCACTCTATGGAAGGAAATGTAGATCTCCTATTCATTGGGGCGAGGTTGGGGAAAGAAGGTGTTGAAAACTTAATTCCGGTGTTTTAACAAAAGATGAACCAACTGAACTAAGCAACTGAACTGATCGTCAACTGAACACGTCATCAGCTGAATTCAGTTAACTGATCGATACAACTGAAGTTCATTCTCGTCAACTGATTCTTTACCAGCTAATCTCTCAGCTGTACACGTCATTAGTTGAAATCAACAACCGACAAATAGTACAACTACCTGAAACTTATAGTGGAACGCCGCATTTCAGAAAAAGCAGTGTACGACTGGCAGAGTATATCGACGTGCAATCAAAGGTTAGAATATTCAAATATCTTTTAATGTTACCGTTAAGAGAGAAGCCTATAAATAATCGAAGGAAGCAGCCGAAGCACAAAAAACTGATATTAGCTATCTCATTCTACTTGCTGTTACGCTGCTAAAATATCTACTCATACTCAGAAGCCAAAAGCTCTCGTTTGCTAGTTTTATCAGTAGCATTCAAGGCTAAATTCTCGAGCTTAAATAGCACTTTGTAATATTTGATAGTTTTTCTAAGTTGTGCTAAGATCAGTTACGATCTTTAAAAGTATTATATACTAAGAGTTTCAGTTGTGGCTAAATGATAAGTCCAAACTGAAGTGGGTCAGTACAGTATCGTGTATTTGATCAAAGTCTTTTAGTGGATATCCTATCTTCGTGATAGAAGGGGTGACGTAGGAGTTATTCAAGTCTCCGAACATCCAGAAACATATTGTGTTATTTTTACTTTAGTCGTTACTTTTCAGTTAGATACTCTATCTTTCAGTCAGTTTATTTTCCGCAACTGTTTTGTTCAGTTTAACTGATTGTCATTGACCGACGGGATATTTAGTATCAGTTTGTAACATAACTGAACTCATATTGTCTAAGAATACTTAAATTCGAGAAGTGTTTATTCAACCCCCCTTTTAAACACTCTTTATGAGTTTAACCGATCCTTTCAAGTGGTATCAGAGCGGTTATATCTCGTCTCAGAATATCTATACTCAAATTGTTCATTATGTCTTCATTCAACAAGATTCCTATGTTCTCTAGAGAAGACTTCGATGATTGGAAGATCAGGATGCAGGCTCACCTAGCTGCAAAAGATGATGATATGTGGTACGTTATAACTGACGGACCCATGAAGATTTGAAAGCCAACGCAGTTGTTGCCATTACTGATGGGGCACCTCATCGTATAGAAAAGCCCAAAGAAGAATGGACCACAAAGGATAAAAGAAAAACCAACTTGGATAATGTGGCAAAGGATATACTATACAAGACGTTGGACAAAGTTACTTTCAGCAAAATCAAAATGTGCAAGACAGCCAAAGAGATTTGGGAGAAGCTGATCCAGCTCTGCGAAGGGAACGAACAAACCAAAGAAAACAAACTTTCTGTTGATGTTCAGAAGTTTGACAATATCAAAATGAGAGTTGGTGAAACGATGCATGGTTATGATGAAAGAACCAGCTGCATCATCAATGAACTAAATACACTTGGAAAAGTGTACTCAAACAAAGAAGTTGCATTGAAGATAATCAGATGTCTTCCCAAGGAGTGGGACGTGAAGACCATGGCAATGAGGGAATCCAAGGATCTGAACAAAGTTGAGCTTCATGACCTATTTGCTGATTTGAAAGCCTACGAGTTTGAGCTGCAAACTCGAGAAGGAGAATCTTCTACTCCAGCAGTCACAACTGCCTTAGCTGCTGTTAGAACAGAACCAACTGGTTCAGTTGAAAAAGCTGCTGATCAACTAAAAAATGATGCCATGTCATTGTTCATCAAAAAGTTTGGCAGATTTATGAGGAAAAATCAAGGAAACTTTCAAAATAAATACCAAAGAAGCAATTCCAAGGAAGAATCAAACGCTTGCTACAACTGTGGCAAACCAGGTCACTTCATTGCTGACTGTACCAAACCAAAGAAAGACAGTCAAGGCTCAAATGAAAGAAGAAAGAAATCATATGAGCACAAAATGAGATCCAAAGATGATAAGAAGTTCTCCAGGAAGAAGAATGTAGTGCTATTGGCTGAAGAGAGCAAATCAAAGTGGGCAGACACTGACAGCGAGGATTCAGAACCAGAAACTTCATGCAGTTCTAGTGACAATGAAGAGGAAGTGAAATGTCTGATGGCTGGTGACACAGAACTGGAATCCAGCAGTCAACAGGTATTTGATTTTAGCTCAACTGATTTTACGAGAGAAGAACTTATTTCAACATTGCATGACATGGTCAGTGAGTATCATAAGCTTGCCTTATTATTTGAAAAGGCCAGAGCAAAGCAAAATGATCCTATTGACAATAAGACTACAACTGATGAATCAGTTGACATGTTGAGTCTGAAAAAGGAAATTGCTGAACTCAATACTGAAAGAAGCAATGATCAATTAATGATTCAAAAGTTGATGCTTGAAAATTCAAAGCAAACTGAGCTTATTCAGGCTTGGAACAAATCATCTGTTGCATTGACTGATATACAGAACTCACAAAAATCAGTTACTGATAAAACTGGTTTAAGGTTCAGTAACCAAGATGAAATGTCTCTCAAAGATACTCGACCAAAACTGAATATGGATAAAGGGAAATACATTCACTTTGTCAAATCAGTTATGGTAAAAGAACAAGCTGAGCCAAGTAAACTGATTGAACAGCCAACTCAAAGTATGAACAAGAGCAAAAGATGTGGTATTGGTTATAGCCCAAAAGTTGTGACTGACTCACGAAGTCAGCCACCAAAAATTTTCAGCAAAAATTACTCAAATGACTACTCAAATTACTACAACAGTAAGCCAGTTCAGAAAAGATACTGGCTGAACAATCAGTTGAAAAAGGACAAATCACATATTGTATCTCCTGCACACCATACACAAAGCACACACAGACAGGGAAAGACCATCTGGAATACAGCAACCGGACGGTCAGTTAGACTGATCCAAGTCTGGATTCCTAAAGGACTAATCAACTTTGGACCCAAATAGAAGAAAGGTACCAGAATCTTATCTTGTGTGTGATTGCAGGTAACAGGTAAAAGCATTGAATCTATATGGTACTTGGATAGTGGATGTTCACGCCACATGACAGGAGATTCAAAATTATTATCTCAACCGGTTAAGTACACTGGACCAAACATAGTTTTGGAGATAATTCTAAAGGTAAAACTGTGGGTAAGGGTAAGCTTATCCATGGTAACTTCACCATTAATGACGTATTATTAGTTGAGAATCTCAAGTATAATCTGATCAGCATCAGTCAATTATGCGATAATGGGTTCTCAGTTCAGTTTGACAAACATTCTTGTTCAGTCAAAAGCTCAACTGAAGAGATCATCCTAACTGGCAAAAGGTGTGGAAACACTTATAAAGTCAGCTGGAATGATCAACCTTATGCACCAGTATGTTTTATTGCTTCAAAATCCTCTAAAAACTGGTTGTGACATAAGAGATTAAACCACCTGAACTTCAAGTCTATTGCATATTTGAGTAACCACGATCTTGTTACTAGATTGCCCAAAATGGATTTTATCAAAGACAAAATTTGCTCAGCATGTCAGTTTGGTAAACAAATCAAATCTTCTTTTAAGAACAAGGGTCGTAAATCTTCTTCCCGATGCTTAGAGCTGTTACATATGGATCTATTTGGTCCAATACCAGTCATGAGCTTAGGGGGAATGAAATACACCTTGGTGGTTGTAGATGACTTTTCAAGATTCACTTGGGTTCAAGTCCAAAGACCAAACTGCTGCTCCACTGATTAAGCTTTTCAAAAGATTATTAAATGAAAAATCAGTTGGAATTGACAGAATCGGATCCAATCAAGGAACTGAATTTATCAATCAAATTCTTTATTTAGAGAATACTGGAATCAAGCATGAGCTTTCAGCAGCTAGAACTCCTCAGCAAAATGGTGTAGCTGAAAAGAGAAATCGTACCCTCAAAGAGACTGCTGGAACAATGCTTGCTGATTCTAGTATCTCTCAAAGGTTTTGGGCAGAAGCAGTGAACACTGCGTGTTACACTCAAAACAGATCAATGATTAATAAGAATCATATGAAAACACCTTATGAGATCTGGCATGGAAGAAAAAGTGTGGTTTCCTACTTCAAAATATTCGGGTGCAGATGTTTTATACTTGTCAATGGTAAAACTCATTTAAAAGCCTTTGATGCTAAATCTGTAGAAGGAATATTTCTTGGTTATTCTTCAGTGAGTAAAGCTTATAGATTCTTCAACAAAAATACTTTAAATGTTGAGGAATCTATCCATGTTGTTTTTGATGAAACTGTACTAACTGATAAGCCAACTGATCAAGTTGAGCTAGCTGATAGATTTACAGATATAAGCTTGGATGATGATGATGAAGAAGACATCCATATCAATCAAAGCAACCTCCAAACACCTGAACCAGAAGTATTAGATCAACCAGAAGAACCAGAAGCTGTTCCTAATGATCAGTTAATAGAGCAGCCAAATGAGAATCAGTTGCCAACTGAATTAGCGTCAACAGAAACTGAAGACACTCAGTTACCTACTGAAGAAATTGCTGATATAGAAACAACAAATGCTGAACTCAGATGGAAGAAATCACACCCTCCAGAGTTGGTAATAGGTAATCCATCTGATCCAGTAAGAACAAGAAATCAGATGCTCAATCTATTCATTCATTCAGCTTTCGTATCACAACTAGAACCCAAGAAGACTGATGAAGCTCTTGCTGATCCAAACTGGATAAATTCAATGCAAGAGGAGCTAAATCAGTTTATCCATAACAACGTCTGGAACTTAGTTCCAAGACCAATTTCAAAAACTGTTATAGGTACAAAATGGGTGTACAGGAACAAACTGAATGAAGATGGTTCAGTGGTGCGTAACAAAGCAAGGCTAGTAGCACAAGGATATAGGTAGGAAGAAGGAATTGATTACGATGAGACATATGCACCAGTTGCAAGACTGGAGGCAATCAGGATATTCCTTGCCTACGCTTCATTCAAAAACTTCAAAGTTTATCAAATGGATGTAAAGAGTGCATTTTTGAATGGCCAGTTGCAAGAAGAATTCTATGTTGAACAACCTCCAGGTTTTATCAATCATCACCTTCCTGATCATGTCTACCATTTGAACAAAGCCTTATATGGTCTTAAAAAAGCTCCAAGAGCTTGGTATGAAACTCGTTCAAAATTTCTAACTGATCATGATTTTTCTGTTGGATCAGTTGATAAGACATTGTTCAAATTTTCCAAGAATGATCATATTCTACTCGTTCAAATTTATATTGATGACATTATTTTTGGGTCAACTAACCCCAAATTATGCGAGAAATTTGCCAAGCTAATGCAGGAGAAATTTGAAATGAGCATGATGGGTGAACTGACATTCTTTCTTGGATTACAAGTGAAGCAACTGGAGTCGGGCACTTTCATTAGTCAAACTAAATACACGAAGGAATTACTGAAGAAGTTTGGCATGGAATCGTGTTCAGCTGCAAGTACTCCCATGAGCTCATCAGTAAAACTGGACACTGATCAAGGGGGAATATCAGTTGAGACGACACTTTACAGAGGTTTAATAGGTTCATTATTGTACCTAACTGCTAATCGTCTTGATATTGTATTTGCTGTATGCATGTGTGCTAGATTTCAAGCAAATCCTATGCAATCAAATTTTACAGCTGCCAAGCGTATTTTGAAATATCTTAAGGGCACACAAAGTGTTGGGTTATGGTATTCTAAAGACTCATCTTTCAATTTAGTTGGATATTCAGATGCAGATTATGCAGGATTTAAGCTTGATCGTAAAAGTACTAGTGGATCATGTCAGTTTCTAGGGGACAGACTGATCTCATGGTTCAGCAAGAAGCAAACATCCATAGCAACTTCCACAACTGAAGCCGAATATCTTGCTGCTGGAAGCTGCTGTGCTCAACTGCTCTGGATTCAGCAACAACTGAGAGATTATGGAATTGATGCTAAAGAATCGTCAATATTTTGTGATAATACAAGTAAAATTGCTATCACCTATAATCCAGTTCTTCACTCCAGAACCAAGCACATAGATGTCAAACATCACTTCATCAGAGATCATGCCCTGAAGAAGGACATCAGACTGGAATATGTCTCAACTGAGCAGCAAGCATATGATATCTTCACCAAACAACTGGCTGAGACTAAGTTTTCTCATTTTCGCAATATACTTGGATTAATTGATTTATCCTAATCAGTTGTTATTGTTGTCTTGGTTCTTAATTCATCTTTCAGCTTTACTGTCATTTACTGATTCTTTAGTTAGTTGTTTATTCATATGACTCTCAACTGATGAAAGAAAAACAAAGTTACATCAAAATAAATATTTCATTCAACAATAAATATTCGCTTGGATTATATTTTCATATTTTTCCTCTACATCGTCTATCCACATTCTCAACCAAACTGATAGAGCTGAGGAAGATGTCTTGCAAAAGCTGTGAGAAGAAGCTATGCGATTAAGAATCTCCAGTTCCTTTTGAAGCATCAGCTGATAGATATGATCATCTTTAAAGACGTCCACCCACACAGCTATATTCAAGTGCTCCCGCACTTCTGTCAACTGTGCCACCAGTCTGTGAGTGGTAGCCTCTCCAGAATTATACAGAAACGCAAGCTCCTGTAACTTTTCCCAGTAGGGAAGACTAGTGTAGAAGACTTCATCTTCGATAGCAGCCTTCCTAGCTTCCAGAAAAAATGGCGAAACACTCGAGCAACTCGCATCTGCCATTTTTTTTTGTCTTGTATATTTTCTCTTTATTTCACCAATATGACTGAAACTAACAATGTTATTTCTATTTATAGCAGACTATCAAGGAAGATGAAGGGTCGTCAACGTTTCAGCAGCAAATAATATCTCTGATATTTATTTATTCGCTTTAATTATTTTATGCACCAATTAAGGGGGAATAATGGTTTTAAGAGGTTAACTGAGAAGACAATTGTTAGTAAATTCTCAACTGAAAGGACACAGTTTTACAAACTGATCGTTCAGTTGAATATTTCACTAATCTTCTCATATAAGTTAACGAATTAATCATATTATATTCCAAATCTAGTGACGTGACTGACTGATATCTCATGATGAATCTCATTTTAAAACGTGGACACATATTAACCACTTAAATTGTACACACGCTTATAGCACACGTACACACATTGTCATTCAAAATTTCTATGGACTAACACGTGTCCAGAATTTGAATCTTCACGTACATATGTACCATTCCCCGCTCCATTTCAGTTTTTCTTTTCATCTACAAACTCCTGAGCGCAAAAACAAATTTAATCCTTCTATCCTTTTTCCAGGAATTCATTCAGTTCCAAATGGCGAATCAAACTCCCGCTTATATGCTGAATGCAATGGCTATCAATTTCGGATCAATTCTATCCTTCGGTGATGCTGATGTCAAGAAAGTTTTTCAAAAACTTGAAACTGCTGGATTAAGGACATTCTTGGGAAAATCATCACAAGAGATCTACTCCAAAGAGCTTCAAGAATTCTACTCTAGCGGTATGATCGATTCTGATGGAAACATCACTTCTACTATCAATGGTCAGTTGCTGACCATCACTGAAGATTCCTTTGGAGAAATATTTTCCTTACCTTCTGATGGATTGGCACACCTCTCGGATGTAAAAGCATCTGATGTTGAAGAAATGCAAACCTCACTTTCTACTGATGGACGGAAAATCAAAGTTTCCGATCCAAAGAAGGAGCTGAAGCACGAGGTTCAGTTACTTGCTGATGTAGTCGCCAAAGGGATTTTGGCGAAGGCTTGATCTTTTGCTGCACTCACGTTGGAGAAATTTCAAGCCATTTCAATCATTATGGCTGAGCGTAAACTCAACTGGAAGCATCTTACATTCAATATTTTGAAGAATATTTTTATGTCTTCCAAACAGTCCAAAGGCTTCGCAGTGCAACTGAGCTATCTGCTGAAAATAAAGGGGTTAGTGGCTGATGATTCAGAAAGATCATTAAAATTCAAAGTCTTCAATGCGAAAAATACTCTGCCACTCAAGACCAAATTGGACATTTCTCCTGCTCAGTTTGTCAAGATCAAACAGGAGATTGGGACTCACCAAGCGGCCCCAAAATCAGTGAAAAAGGCCAAGACATTGGCTCAACTGAAGGTAGCAAAGAGGAAACTCATTTTGGGTGCATCCGATACAGAGACAACTCCATCCCCAAAGATCGCCAAGAAACCAAGAACCCAACGGGTTAAACCAACGTCTGCCGAGGAATCCATCACCTCTGAGAAGACAACGTCCTCAGCTGCTCAGCAGCCTATTGAAGCACTTCCTCTGTCAGTCATTCCACCAGATGTCTCAGCTGGTGCAAAGAAGAAATCTGTCAGAACCAAAGCTCTGCTAATTCATATCAATCTTCCTACTGGTGTGGCACCTGCTCGACCCAAAGGTATAAAAATCATCGAACTAGTGGACCATACTCGCACTGCACTGGAAATTCCACACATTCTGAGTACTGATAAAGGAAAGGGCAAGTTGATTGAAGAGCCCAGACCATCCAACCCTATTCAAACTCACATTGACCTTGTTTGGCAAAGGTTAATAGTTTTGCAACTTCAAAAATTCAGTCCTATGATGCTTGGACAGCTTATCGCACTCAAATTTTTGCCAAGCAACTGAAGAAGAAATCACAGTTGAACACTTTATCAAACTGGAAGCTTTTGTTCTAAGAACGGTAAAAGCTGCCACAGTTGCTCAGGCTATGGAAAGAAAAACTTATTTGTTTGATCAGATGATAGCAAAGAAGTTAGCACAAATTCTTGACAAACTGAAGGCTAACTACGTTCCAACAAATCCTACTGCCTATGCTGATCAAGCAGTAATTACTCAGCTAGACACTTATCTGTTTGGGTTACAATCTCAGATAAAATTTTGGGAAATAGATCAAGAATTAGTTCTTCATCAAGGAGATTCAGACGATGATGAAGAGGAAATAGTTGAAGAACCGTCTTCTGAGCAGCAAAAACCATCCTCAGAACAGGTTCTTGTTCCAACTGAAGAGCCAGTTCAGGATATGCCTCAATCACCTCCTGCTGAACATCAAATGTACACTGAAGCCGAATTATCTCTCGCAAACATTGATGAAATCATCGAAGCAGTGGTGCAGGAATCCAAATTGAGTGAACCTATTTCTAATCCAGTTGATCACCCCGTTGATCAAATCCATCCAGAGGTTCCTATCTCTTTAGAAGCACCAGTTCAGCAAGATCTATCTGCTGAACAAGTTATTCCAACTGTTGTGCCAACTGATTCCCAAGATCACCCTCTAAGAGCACCAGTTTTGACTTCATCAGACTCTATTATTCATCAAGAAAGCTCATCTGCTGATCAGAATCCACCTTCTCCACCTCGACTTCATCAGACTCTATTATTCATGAAGAAAGCTCATCTGCTGATCAGAATCCACCTTCTCCTCCTCCAATTCCAGAAGAAGTTGTTGTAATCACGTCAGTTCAGAATGTTGCTGAAACAGTAGCAACTGATCAAGAGTTGATTGTTTTTTATCAAACTACAAGATGACCGGAAACCTCTCGTCAATCTCCTCCTCCATCCTCATCAGATTTTGATCGTGTTCTCGAAAAAATTCAGAATATGCAGGATAGTATGAATCAGATGCTCTCAGCCATCTCAAAGATTCAGAATACGCAACTGTCTCACACTCTAAAATTGGAAGACTCTCAACATTTCAATTCCGAAAAGCTGAAAGCTATCCAAACTGCTGTTACCTCTCTCTCATTTGTAGTTGAAGAAATCCAGAAGAATAAGGGGATAGCCTTGAGTCTCACTGCAACTCAAAATTCTATTAACAAACGAGTTGACAGTGTCGAGACACTCGTCTACAGGAAGATAGATTTGCTGCAAGTCACAATGAACTCTGCTATTGAAAACATTTCCACCTCTGTCCGGCTTCTAGCTACTGATGTTCGGAAATTATCTGTCAAGATGGAGCTGTTTGACAAAAAGGGGGAAGAGCTCAAAGAGAATCTAGAACAGCAGAAGAAATCTTAAATTCTTGTATTTGTGAAGAATATGAGTTCAGTTGAATCTACTTCTTATTTTATCTATTATGAGTTCAGTTATTCAGTTATATTTTACTCTAGTTTTGTCAAACACCATAAAGGGAGAAATTGTTGGAAACTTAATTCCGGTGTTTTGACAAAAGATGAACCAAATAAACTAAGCAACTGAACTGATCGTCAACTGAACACGTCATCAGCTGAATTCAGTTAACTGATCGATACAACTGAAGTTCATTCTCATCAACTGATTCTTTACCAGCTGATCTCTCAGTTGTACACATCATTAGTTGAAAGCAACAACCGACAAATAGTACAACTACCTGCAACTTATAGTGGAACGCCGCATTTGAGAAAAAGCAGTGTACGACTGGCAGAGTATATCGACGTGGCAATCAACGGTTAGAATATTCAAATATCTTTTAATGTTGCCGTTAAGAGAGAAGCCTATAAATAATCGAAGGAAGCAGCTGAAGCACAAAAAACTGATCTTAGCTATCTCATTCTACTTGCTGTTACGCTGCTAAAATATCTACTCATACTCAGAAGCCAAAAGCTCTCGTTTACTAGTTTTATCAGTAGCATTCAAGGCTACATTCTCGAGCTTAAATAGCACTTTGTAATCTTTGATAGTTTTTCTAAGTTGTGCTAAGATCAGTTACCATCTGTAAAAGTGTTATATACTAAGAGTTTCAGTTGTGGCTAAGTGATAAGTCCAAACTGAAGTGGGTCAGTATAGTATCGTGTATTTGATCAAAGTCTTTTAGTGGATATCCTATCTTCGTGATAGAAGGGGTGACGTAGGAGTTATTCAAGTCTCCAAACATCCAGAAACATATTATGTTATCTTTACTTTAGTCGCTAATTTTCAGTTAGATACTCTATCTTTCAGTCAGTTTATTTTCCGCAACTGTTTTGTTCAGTTTAAATGATTGTTATTGACCGACGGGATATTTAGTATCAGTTTGTAACATAACTGAACTCATATTGTCAAAGAATACTTAAATTCGAGAAGTGTTTATTCCCCCCTTCTAAACATTCTTTATTAGTTTAACCGATCCTTTCAGAAGGGATATTGGTCCGGATGTCATTGAAGAGATAGCTGAGCTTGTGGTCAAAATTCGCGAGAGGATGAAGATTGCACAAAGCCGACAGAAGAGTTATGCGGACAAGAGACGAAGGGACTTAGAGTTTGCAGTGGCCGACCACGTGTTTGTGAAAATAGCACCTATGAAGGGTGTTATGCGCTTTGGCAGGAAAGGCAAGCTTAGTCCAAGATTTATAGGCCCGTTTGAGATTTTGGAGAGGATTGGGACACTAGCCTATAGGGTGGCATTGCCACCAGCACTTTCAGGAGTTCACAACGTGTTCCATGTTTCAATGCTGCGGAAGTACATGTCTAATCCATCACATGTACTTAATTATGAACCTCTTCAACTAACTCCACATATGACATATGAGGAAAGGCCTGTCCAGATCCTAGCAAGGCAAGAGAAGAGATTGCGTAATAAAGTCATTCCAATGGTCAAGGTTAAGTGGCTGAATCACTCAGAAGAGGAAGCTACTTGGGAAACCGAGAGGGACTTGTTGAGTCGCTATCCGGATTTATTCGGTAAGTTCTAATTTCGAGGACGAAATTTTATTTAAGGGGGGGGAGGAATTGTAAAATCCAAAAATTAAGACGACGTAACTCAACTGCATGCCAATCTAGAAAATATGAAAAATGGGAAATTAAGTTATTTTAAATGCTAATTAATTATGTGACATACATGCTTACTTGTTAATTATGATTTTATTGTCATTCTGCATAAATTGTATTTTAAATGATATTCGAGTGACGATCGAGGAACGGAGACCAGGGACTGAAAAAAATGTAAAAATGTTTTATTTAAATAATTATTTTTAATTATTTAATATAAGGATGATGGTTTTCTCATATTTTTTGAAAACATGGAATTTTTAGGTGATTTTATACGACGGGACTAATTTTATCGGTGTTGGATTCTCAACCAAAATACGAGCTTCTAAACAGTCCGGCTATTTAATTCACTAATTATTGTTATGAAAACATTTTTTTATAAGTTTATTTAAATCCTAGCTAGCACTAGTGGGCTTAATTAGGAGCTAATTAGGCCTTAATTCTACTTAATAATTTAATTAGCATATAAAACACACAAAAAAACCCTAAGCTAGACTCTCAAACTCACGCCGCTCAAGTTTATCAAAAACAAAACCCTCCCCTCGGCGCAGCAGCAGTCGCGGCACTTGCTCAAGCCTTGGGAAGCAATTTTCTTCGAAAATTTTAGGGAAGCTAGCCTCGGTTCTCTCCGTTCTTCGTCGCCATCGGTATTTCGTGCGTTTACGACGCAAAGGCACGCCTAAATCTTCCTTTACTCATCCATCATGTCATATTAATGTTTAAATATTGGATGCGTGAAGATCACAAAGAAACTTTCTGAAATTTTCGGATTTATGCACTGACATGTAGTTAATTCATGATTTTTGGATCTAATAAATTGTTCTTGCATGCAAGGGGCTGCCATGATGTTAGGACACGATCAAGAGAGGTTTTGCACGAATTGAAAGAGTCCTAAACACACTCAAAACGCTACACCACAAGCTGTACACGGAAACGCGTTTTGCTGTCATGAACTTTAATGGTTTCGGGCTCCATGTTTTAAAAGGAGGGCTGGCCTGGGCTGGGGTTCATGGCTAGCCTAGGGTCAGGTGGTGTTAGGGGGAGAGTCCTAGCCATGCTAGGGCTCGGTCTGGAACGGCGGGGAGGAGTCCTTGCAAGCAAGGACTCCCACCCGAGAAGGTGCACGATTCTGTGCAGGTTTCGTGAGCCTAGTCAGGGATGGGGGCTCGGTCCAGGGCTCAAGGGCTGGGCTAGGACGAGTCTTTAGAGTCTTATGAAGGTATGAGGGTGAGTGGTTCAGGGCCTGGGCTCATCGGCTAGGTCCTGAAAGCAAAAGGAAGAGTCCTACCACCCTTAGAACTCTCGGCTAGCATAGGGTCAAATAGGGGGTTCTCGTTTTTATGGTTTGGGTCAGTGTCTTGGTGAACTTAGGGTCCAGGAGGTTAATTTAGGAGGTTGGGCAAGTTTTGGACATACATGTTTCGGGGGTAACTCGTGTCAAATGAGGGTTTTTAAATAAAGAAAAATTGGAAAAAAATAGTTCTCGGGGGTCGAGTCGTGGTTCATAAAAGCTAAAATAATATAAAAGGACTAAATTTTGAATTTAGGAATTTTATATTAAAGTTTAGGATTTTTCGGGATTAAAACACCGTCAAAACAGTTAATTAAAGATAAATGAAAAAGTATATTATTTAAGCTAAATAAAATTACGAAAAAATTCATGTAAGCTTAAATAATTATTTGGGACATGTTAGAGTCAAGAAATCAAGATAAAATTCAGAAACGTAAAATGTCACGATTAGGGGTAAAACGGTCTTTTTGCACCTAAAATTAGTAATGGTCATGGCAGTGCCCTAAATGCTGTTTTTAGGATATCATGTTCATTTTTAAATAATTATGAATTGTGCATGATCTATTTATGATTTATTTTAAATGTCAATGAATTTTATGATTAAAAGTTGACATTTAAAATAAATGTTGCATGCTTGGTTTCGAAAGAAAATATATTTATGCACGATTTTTTAAAGTGATGAAAGCATGAAAAAATTGATGAAAGTGAAGTAACTATGAGGATATGAGGATATGAGGTTATGATTGAGGATAGGCCAAGGCTCAGTTGACGATCCTGTGTCGTTGATGTCCCCGCCGCCCAGTACTGTGGTTTCATGTAGATGGTACCATCGACTTTGAGGATTGAGGAAAGTCACAATTAACGATCTGAATTCAATAAAGGAAAAAGATAATGTTTATGATCATGAAAATGATTATGTCATGTTATGATTGAGGAAAAGGTAAAGGTGAGGTTCATGTTATGCATATCACGAAAATGTTATTTTACGTAAAAGTATTTTCGCAGTTGCGTGTGTTTTTATTATGTATTATTTGTTACAAAGATTTGGTGTGTTGAGTCTTTAGACTCACTAGGTGTGATGGATGCAGGTGAGGCTGAGGGAGGCCTTGACGGGTGATTGACTGGACTGAAGGTGCACGCAACCCGAGGACTAGCGTTTCTACTGTTTCCGCAATTACGATTTTATGATTCATGATTTCGTTAAAGATTTTAAGATTTTTTTTTATGCTTTGAGAAGTTTTTGAGTGGTTTAGTATGGGCTATACATTTCAAATTTATTGCTTTTTAGGTTTGGTATAACATGCGATGATTTTATTTTTATGACTAGCGCACATGATTTTAAAATGCTAGCTAGTGGATGCTCTAGATCATGCGAAAATAATTTATTTAAAATATTTTCATGTGTTGGCCGATTTTTTTTTTAAAAAAAATTCTAGTACATTTTAAACAAAAGAACACGAGACATTTCAGACTACCTGAGAAGAAAATCGAATATAGCGTGAAAAAAATGTTGGCGAACCACGGTATAAATAGAATCATAACGACGGGTTTATCCTAAACCGTCGCCATTAGCTACAGTTTTGAGTTAAACCATCGCCAATAGCGACTGTTTTAGTTAACCCGTCGTCGATCTATATGGGCGACGGTTTGTGCAAACCGTCGCCAATAGCGACGGTTACATAACACCGTCGCAGATCTAAATCGGCGACAGTCTGATGGTAACTGTCGCTACTATAGCGACAGGGTATTCACAAACCGTAACTACTGTGGCGACGGTTGAGTAAACACCAGTCGCTACCATAGCGACGGTATAGTGTACACCGTCGCTAATATAGCGACGCCATAGCGACGGTTTACACTATAACTGTCGCTAATCCAACCGTTTTTATCATCCACTATATCTGCAGTAATTTTTTATTAAAAAGAATGAATTATAAATCCTAATAATTAACTGATGTTTTTAATTAAAAAGTAATGTGAAATACTCTCTGTTACACTAGTTTGGTGTCTTTTGGTAGTTTACTAATAATATATTTTTATATTCACAATTTGATTATAAAATGTACAACAAGAAACAAAAAAATTTTAATTCTTGGTTTAATAACTTGTATAATTTTTTTTTGTTTTCGTAAACCAAATTTTAAAATTTTGGTTTTGATATATTATATTTTAATTTTCGTTTATTTTGGCACAATTTTTGTATGGCAGCTACAAATCAGCATTTTTCTAATTTATGTAAAAAAATTTAATGATATGTCGATATTAATTAATGATAAGTCGTGAAACTTGGTATATATAGAAACCATAGCGACGGTTTTTGCAAAACTCGTAGCCCGTAGCGACGGTTTTAATAATAACCATCGCCAATAGCGACGGTGTTTGACAAACGGTCGCATATCTAGATTTGCGACGGTTTTTCGCAACCGTCGCTATTAGCTACAGTTGTTAAACACCGTCGTTTATAGCGACGGTCGACTGAAACTGTCGCCGCACATGGCGACGGGTAAAAAACATTTCGCCTAATATGGCGACGGACCTTAATAACGTCGCTAAAGTCGACGGTTAATAAAACCGTCACAAAAATGGCGACGGGTGATTTCAAACAATCGCAATATTAGCGACGATTTTATGCTAAACCGTCGCTATAGTAGCGATGTGTGAAGAAAAACTGTCGCTAACTTTAATAGACGATGGTTTTATTACAACCGTCGCTAATACGGAGACGGTTTATAAAAAACAGTCGACACAGTAGCGACGGTTTTTCATCAAACCATCGCCAACCCACACGTTTTTTTGTAGTGAATGTGTTTGTCACAGATGATTGATTATTCATTTCGTGTTTTAAATATTGGATTTCAGTTCTCGATTTTGGTCTATTTTGTAGAGATATGCTGGAGAATTTATAGTCTTGAGTTTTTATATACTATATAACAACAGTTGCATCAATTTTGTTCAAAGAGCTGTCATTTGCTATTTGTATTCATGGTGTGTGCTTGTATTGCTCCAAGTTTTGTGATGGGATATTGTTGAAATTTTTTGTATGGTGGCACATATTAATTAATTCAAGATAATGAAATAATGTTTTATAGAGTTGTTTCAAGATTCTCCCTGACTTGATATATACATACACCTTATGCTTTGGGGATCATACACATACTCAAGTCAAAGGTGGTTCGTATCATTATGTATACTTCATGAAAAACTTGGTGCTACATTTTTCAACAAAATATTTAATTTGTCTCGTTATATGTCTCGTTATATATATATATATATATATATATATATATATATATATATATTGTAATGCCCAAGATTTGCTGTGTTGTTAATCCGGAATGATTTGTTGATAAATTGATGTGATTATAGACGAATTGAATCAGACCGGGATAGGCGGAAAGGAGACTTGAGTAAGAGAACCTCGCGCATATGCGCGACATGTATTCGCGCATATGCGCGAGGGTACCCGAGAGTTGTGAAGAAATCTTCGCGCATATGCGCCGAGCAGGGGCGCGCATATGCGCGAGGTGCTGTGCATGCTACGCGCCGAGACAGATTGTCTCGCGCATATGCGCCGAGTGATGTCGCGCATATGCACGAGACGTGCTGCGTGAAGAAGTGGCCACTTGGCCTTGGACATACAATGTATATATTAAACCTTCAAAGCTTTAGACAATTCAAAAAGAAGGAAATCGAGGAAGCTCCGTGAAATTTCCTTACGCCTTTCCATTTGATAAATTTGTTATTTCGCAAGATCCACCCGTTAGATTTTGAATCCGACTTCAGTACTATGTTTCTAACGACGCAGGCTACAACTAGACGTAAGTTTTACTATGTTTCGATATATCTTGAAATTATGATATTGTCAGAATCGGATATGATTCATATATAGTGTTCTCGAGATGTTAGACATTGTAGAATCGAACTTGAATCAGACCGGAGAACAGACGTGTTATGACATTGATATGAATTTTCGGAATATATTGATTGAAATTGGACAGATTTGGATTATTGATTGATCACAGATTGTATCGGATATGAGTTATGATTTGTAATTGATATCTGGTGATATTATATTGACGGGGATATTAGGATTGTGCCGTTATGCCGTTGATTTTGAATTAAATTCAGACTGATCAGATTCAATATTGAATTGGGAATGAAATGTTTATATTATTATTCTAGATATGTCATTTCAGATTGATAGAGACAGTCTTGAATTCAGAACTTCCAATTCGTCAGGTCGAGACTACGAAAGAAAGGTATAAGTCAATGTGGTACTGTGAGAATGACTCGAGTATGATTTACTTGAGTTTCCCTAAATCACATACTTCTTGTTATTATATGCATTGATTGATTTGATATGCTTGTTCTATTGATCTATAGAAAGCATGTATTAGACGGGTAATCTTGTGACAGTAGTGCTAGATAGTGATGGAATTGTCACTGGCACATTGTACATTGTGACAGGATAGTGTATTGGTGAAAATGCCAAAGTCTGACGGATAGATCAAGACACCGGATGTTTGGTTATATCGAAGTGGATAGAATTGGAGTTTCTTCTATTACTGATGTTCGATATGGAATGCCAACGTCTGGAAACCAGGATCCCTAGACTAGGATTGAGTCTAGTCTGAGCCGTGGAGTCACGAGTCTGATTGACAATTTTATATTGTTTATTTTTTCAGATTTTAATACATATTACTAATATTTGTTTCATGCTTTATATTGATTATATGATTGCATGTTCGTTGAGGAGAGTTTTAATTGGTGCAAAGTGTGTGGCCGTGAGATGGAGGTGCAAAGTGTGGGGTTTTGGGAAAGGTATACTGGGATGTATTTCTCACCGGAGTTTTCCGGCTGTTGTCGTGTTTGTATGTGTGCATGACAACAGGTGGGACATGATCGGGATCAGGGTCGAGCAGATGAAGAGAGAGATCGTGATTATAGTGGAGACTACGGACTTTGAGTAAAGATAGGGTTCGAACACTTGATATCTAGTCGTTGAACATTAGTTTAAATGATTGTATATTGTTACAAGACTTGTACTTTAATTTGATATGTATATCAGTATGATTCCATTACATTCCGCTAGTGTATAAAAAAAAAATTTAGACCATGTTTATTATAACTGAATTAAGTTAGTCCCAAACATGATTAAGAACATGATTAGCGTCCGGATCCCCAGATATATATATATATATATATATATATATATATATATATATATATATATATATATATATATATATATATCAGAGCCGCAGAATTTGATGTTTGAGGGTGAAATAGGAAGGCGCATTGCTCGAAAGATCTAAATGCAGGAATGAAAGCAATACCCTTTACGAATAAAATAAAAATCACATCGTATTTTATACATGCTTAGATATTAAATAAATGTCATACAAAAAGCGAGACATTTGACTGTGTAGACCTAATTTCACATGTGGTTTAGCCCCCAAGGAAAACGAGACAGCGCAAATGGCACATGGCAGCGGTCCCAATGAGGTGCACACCTACAATGGATCACATGTGAATTTTTTGTTTGAATCCATATATTTGCACTAAAAGGCAGAAATCACTTCATTAGGATACAAGATATAAGTAAGCACGGAGGTCCCATTTTCGAAGTACCACAAGTAAGAAGCATTCACTTGATAAATTTTAAACATATAAAACATGTACTCATAATTCAAACATGTATGATTCCAGGGACTTGACCGTTGATAAATGGTTTACATTATGTTGACAAAAAATTCTACTCATAAAAAGAATTTCAGACAACTTTTACTTGCTACCTTAATTCAAGAATTGGTCAGCTTGTTTTTCGTAGATTGGATCCTGTATATATTTTTTTTAAAAAAATAAGAATATACTAAATTAGATGCCAATATGCAAGGAAACATGTTAGGATCACAGTTTTAACAGCATGAACATTTGCGTCCATCAAAAAGTTGACCAAATGGACATCTCGCAACTTTGTAATCAAACATTGAAGAGTTTTGTATGTTATATAATAATACCAAGTACATGTTTCATATAATAATACAGGTGTGCGCAGATGATATGAATATATATATATATATATATATATATATGATCCTTCTTATATGCATTATTAGTTAGTACTGTTCTGAGTGGATGAGAGGAATGAATGATCCTACTATCGAGTGCAAGCAGGGTAATGACCGCTCCAACTTGTAATTGCCAGACCTCTCGCCACAACTGATTCCTCTGGAAACCACAGTGAAGAAGTTTAGCAGTTTAAGATGTAGTCATTTCCTAATGCTATGAAGATGAACGCGGTGGCGATGATGATGATGACACAACTGCATGATAAGATGAAGAGGCAAGTTGAACAAGTGCCGGAATAGATCCACCTGCGCAAAATAATGACCACAAGCATCAAAATTCAGAAGTCAGACAACTACACGAGTCTTCAAAACATGGCAATTGAAAAGGAGAAAAGTAAACAGCATCGTCCTTTCAAAAGTAACCCAACATCCCCGCATTCTTCACTATTTCTCTTCCTGATTGGAGAACGGAAATGCAATGCAAGAACAAACTTATGGAAGCCATTCAACAGGCTCACAGGAATAACCCTGACTATCATTTAATTTGAAACGATAAACAAAAGTTAAAACCATCCGTTGAAAATGGGATTCAGAGCATCTTTTCCATGTCAGTTTCCATTTAAAAATTAAAACCAAAATCAAGAACTTATGGCTTATTTCTTGTACAAAAAATAAGTAGCCGGCACCAAAAGAACACAATAATTTGTGAAAAAATGTTATAAAATTTTAGCCATTTTTTATTAATTATATTAGATATGCCATTATGTTATATCTCCACCACTTTTAACAAGATCAGCTCAAAACAAAACCACACCAGAACCAGGAATCGAAACCTCTAACCATTAGCAGGACAAAAACTGTTTACGGAAGTTTGGTTTCGGCCTTCCGAAACATGGTCCTCCAGCCATCATCCAATCTCTAATCTGTCAGGACTATGCGGGTTTGTTGTCCTTAACTATTGTGCAAACTACACAACCTTTTACATAAATAACCAACTACTCTCGAATTATAGCCAAATGAAAATCTAGTTCAACACTCCATCAATAGCATCCAATTACCAACATGAACATTTTTTTAATCAGAACAATCACCAGTAGAGTTGCATCAAAACCCCCGACCTCTACCACTGTAGAAAACCCCCCACAAAACAAGACCCGTCACAATTGTTGTTTGGAGTTGGGACCGTGGCATCAAAATTTTTCGGCCTTTCTAACTATATCATGAGGTCACAATCGCATACACAGAGTACCATACAGTTCTGTGTAAAGAATATATTTACCTGTTAATCCAGCACAACCTGATGAGAAAACAATGACTGGTGGGGCCTGCATCCCAAAACAATAATTAAAAAAAAGCCCAATGAAGAAAACATAGAAAAGAATAGGGAAGAACAAATAATCAACGCAAAAGGAAAGCTCCTTATCAATTTAAAATTGGACGTAAATAACTTTTGTAATATCCTTAACATTAATGTTACTCGCTCATGCACAAAACAGACTTATGCAAAATAAATGAGGGGGCCATAGGAAAGTGTTTTAGATAACATTTCAGTATTCAAAATATTTACACACGTACAAAAAGAAAACTAGGTTAAATTTAATACAGCTGACATAGTAAAGTATTAAAATTCAAAGAACACTTAGAATACACAATGACCTAACCCCCACATTATATTCCACGCTTTTTCCACAGAGCCAGATAGTATGAATTTTGGCCTGTTGCCATCATTGCACATGATCCATATGCATATAGTTCTGTTATTAACATTATTATCATATTAACACACCTTTCTTTCTCCATTTGGACGTTCAAATAAAGAAAAGAAATGAACTGCAAAGAAAAAGCCACAACACACTACAGTTTTAAGTTGTAGACATTGTTAGTTAAAACCCTGCGTAAAAAGCAGATCATTCTTTCACACATGGTATATAGGATAGTGTGTATGTCATAAAATTCTGTCCCCGCATCAATGGCCTTGAAAAAGACAATTTGAGAGTGATGCAGAAAATTGAAGTGGAAACAGTAATATTACACCACGGATCCTTGATTACCACTTGCAATTGCTGGTTGATCATCAGAGAATCGAAGCGTAGTGGACATGTCTACATGTAGCTAATTTATACACTAGCACTCTTGCAACATAAATATGAATCATGTTCATCGTAAAAGAGGAATTTGGCCAATTTACAGCCTTCCCTACCACAAGAGTCAATTTGAGACTGAAAAAAATTGTATATTGTCGATGCCTGAGGGTATCCAATATCACCAGATGTTCAAGTACTTCCAACTAAAAACATCAATTAATATTACTTGTCCTTACATAAGCATAGAATGCATATCATAAAGCATCACAGAAAAAGGCCACGGTTGAGTATAATGATGGTAATCCACAACCCACCATCACCATACAAAGAGAAAATAAGTTCCAAAACAAACGGTTACAACACCAACTCCTACAACAACAACAAAAGACTTACACCAATGAGGAAATGTAACCACATAGGTCCTTTGATCCACCTCCTAACAAACGGCATAGCTGTAGAAGGATTGACATTAGAGAATCTAAACACAAAATCTCCATTAAAATTGCAAGAGTTTGTAAAGAACAGAATAAATTTTCTCATATGGTATGATACACACAATCCCAAATTAACAATAAATCCAATCACATATAAAAAAAATTAATACACCAATCAATATAGTTAAAACAAATCAGTCAATGCAGAAAAATCAATAATTCAAATCAAATTATGTGTCCTGACCCAGAACATACTAATCAATCATACGAAATGATATAACATCATTCATACCGTGGTTGAAACCATAAAAAGCTCCTGCCGTGCCTCCAACGGCTGATCCTATCTAATGCGACAAGTAAAAAAGATAAAAGATCACAAGTCCGATTAAAAAATAGAGCGCAGTAGGAAAAAGATACGAAAATGGCGATCCACACCATGGAAAAACTGTCCCTGATGAGTGGTGAAACAGTCCACTCACTGGTCTCCTGTGGAATAAAGAGTTGGGATTTTAGTTTTGAGGATAATTTGTTGGGTAATCAAAAGGGTTTTTGGTGACTTACCATCTCTTTCGAAAGGGGGCCAGCACAATGTTGACACCTTAAGCCATGGAGATCTCCTTGCGAATTAGAACTTGGCTTCCCCATCCTAATCACAATTCACTTGAAATTACCAAAACGAAAAGTACACAACCTGGTTATAGAAAAAGAGTCGCAGTTAGGGTTTCAACAGGCAAATGGCCAATATTTATTGGGCTTTACAAATACTTGGACAAACATCAATTTTTTAATCATTCATAACTAAAGTTTTTTTTTACAATATTAATAAAAGATTTGAGTAGAAAGTTACTGGAAATAATTAAGTTAATTGGCTGTGAAATCCCCGGACGCAAAAATCCTCGGTGATTTGTGTTTTCAATACACATGTCCAATGCACACATATCCTGACTATACGTGTTTTAAAAGATATGTGTACTCAAAATTGAAAATACGAAAAGTTAATTATCATAAGTCACTATAAAAAAATTTCTATAAAAAACGTCGCTAATCAAATTCGTTAGAAATCCATTCTCCAACCGACGATGTACCCAATTTCTATCGTTATCCATTTTATCCTACAAAGAATAAATAAGATGTATTTTACTTAATAGCTATCAATTACTCATTAATAAAACAAAATTAATATACGAACTCCTTATGTAGTGCCCAAATTCAGTACACGTATACCTCATTCATTTATTTAATTGTTAAATATTTTATTTAAAGCTTTAAAATGATTTTAGTGATGCATGATTTATTTAAATTGCATTATTTTAATGTTTGGGTGATGCACGTTAAAATGTTTTCCAATTTTCATGTTTCAGACGATTACTCGAGGCGGGATCGAGGAAAAGACCGGAGACGATTTTGGCAATTTAAAATGTGGTATTTTACTTTAAGTTGAGGTTGGGGCATTTTAACTAATTTATTAAGTTGTTTAGTGATTTAAGAGTTTGAAACTTTTAAAATTAGCATTTTTGTGTATTCTATTTTAATTAAGAGATTTAATTAGAAGTTAGTAGGGAGATAATACTTTAATTATTTTGTTAAGGAGGTAATTAAGCAAAATTCTCCCTTATTTCCTACCCAAACACACGCACACGCACACACTCACACATACAAACACACATTAGATATCGTAAAACACACACACATTCAGATTTTTAAATTTTCTAAAGAGAAAAACCTAGGGTTCCTTGCTAGAGAGCAGCCGCCCCTTCCATTCGATTTTTCCAGCAAGTTTTCGGTGGTTTTATTGCAAGAAATTAGTGCCACGTTCGTCCCGGACCAACCTCGCATCTTCCCTCGCTTCGGTATCGTCGTTTCGGTAACGTTAAAGATTCAAAGGCACATATATTCTGTTGTTTCTGCATCGATCTCGTCATATTATGTGTTGCGTTATTTTTATGCGTAAAAATTCATGTATGACGTTCGTTGTTTGAGCGGAAAATGGTTTGGATCAGTTTTGAAATAAGTTTTAGATCTGAAAACTCGTTTTTACTGCCTTTTTAAATACTGCGATTGTTCGGTCGTGATTCTGAGAAAACTTTCAACACGAAAATTGTAGAACTTTTCGATACCTTCGATTTGACAGTAAATTTGAAATATTTGGATAATAATTGAGTGAGTAATGACGTTTTTCGTGGGACTGCTCAAACTGTGTTTTTCAGAAAATTGTGTATTAATCTTTTTTTAAAATTTAATGTTGCAGGCTTCGTTGGGGATCGACGGGTGATCGCTGCTGTGTCTAGGTATGATTAGTATGAAGTTGGGTTGGTATTTTGTATGCCGATAAGTGTCGATAGGCACTTGAATTCATTAGAAGTCGTCGGAAACGATTGGTGTCAAATTCCGTGTTTATGAGATTATATTGTGTTAGGATGGACGTCGTGATTTCGGGGTGTTTGCACAGGTTGTATCAATGTGGTATCACTTTAGGATGGGTCTCGAGGTGTCAGTTTATAGTCCGCACGATCGAGAAGCAATACATGTATTAAATTTTCGTGGATTTCAAACTTGCGCAGGTACACGGACCCGTACATGGACCCTTACATGGGGTCCGTGCCTTTGTTTCCTTCAGAGTGTCAAATTTGCGCCCCTACACGGACCCATAGACGGACCCTAGCACGGGGTCCGTGTCCCCACTTCTTTCCGAGTATTCCTTCTTGCGCACCTACACGGACCTGGAGCCGGACCTGGGCACGGGGACCGTGTCCCTTCTACTTCCCGGGTAGTTATATAATATTTTAATAACAAACATGTATATATATTATTTAATTTCTAAATAACATGCAATAAAAAAATTAAACTATTTATAAATCTACAACAAACTTATAATCTGACAGTAGAAGACGCCGGAGCACTGTGAACGCACAAAAAAATCAGATGGAAAACGACCTACACTAAAAGCTAAAAAAATTCATGATCTTAACCCAAACTAAAAAATTTACCAAGAATTGAAGCTAAAAAACTTGCCCCAACTCGAAACTAAAAATCGTCTTAAGAGAAAAAAAATTTATCACAGAAGGAAAAGGGTGCGGAGAAAAATGGAGGGAGGAATGGGAAGACAATTTACGACGGTTTTAAGCAAAATCTAGCGAAAATGGAGGGAGGAACGGGAAGAAAATTTACAATGTCGCCAATCTAGCGACGGTTCATAAAACCGTCGCCGATGTAGATCGGCGCAAATTTTTTGCAAATTTACCACTCCCACTTTTAACAAAATCAGCTCAAAACAAAACCACACCAAAACCAAGAATCGAAACCTTTTAATCATTAGCAAGACAAAAAATATTTACGGAATTTTGGTTTCGGCCCCCCGAAACATGGTCTTCCAGCCATCATCCAATCCCTACTCTGTCAGGACAATGCGGGTGTGTTGTCCCTAGCTAGTGTGCACCCGTCACAATTGTCGTTAGGAGTTGGGATCCTGGCAACAAAATGTGTTCGGCCTTTCTAACTAACTTATGGAAAGCAAGTTTAAAACTTACCAACTTTCTGGGATAACTTAATCATGATCTAAATAAGAGTTTTCAATGTCATGATCGAAATAACTTAATCATATGGAAAGCAAGTTTAAAACTTACCAAATTTCTGGGATTGTGAAACAACTAAAAATCTAAATTTCAAGTAAACTGACATAATTTAAAATATGGAAACATCAAATTAACATGGCTTTCAAAATATAGAACTGAATTCTGTTTAAAACTTGATTAAAAACAAGGAAAACAAATCAATTTCTTCTCAACACACAAAAAACTGCAAAATCAAAGAATTCAAGATCCCAAAAAATCAATCTCTGACATAAGAATTGGTAACTACAATAAAAAAAATCAATAGAATGTAAAAAAAACAATTAACAAATCAAGAACACAAAAATTCCCTGATTACAATTTTATGGTAGCTGACACTAGGATTTGGAAAGAGGAATCCCAAAGGAGGATGGTTACATGAGAAAAAGAGAAAACATTGACATAGAGGACTCAATTTGAAGAATTTTGTTATAGTAAAATAATTGGAAAGCAGCCCAACCTTTCGTAAGTGTTGATTTCTTACCCGCCGTCTTTCGGCGCGCCAACAGACGGATAAAAGAAGAGGATTCTGACAATGCTACGGCCGAGGCTATCGAGGCCAGATTCTAGTGCTGCTGCGGTAAAGTGAATCGATGTGAGATTGGGCGAAGCTAGGGCAACTGGTCGAATGCCAGAAATCTCAAATTTGAAAGGAAGTCCCGAGTCTGAGACCTAATTCAACAAAACTCTCCTAGCTAAAAAAAATTACGATTTGGTCAATTTTTACTGCATCAGAGGTGCAATCCTACAAAAAGTTGTATATAAATATTAATTAAAAATAATTTCACATATATCAAAAAATTTAGGGGTATGTCTCTTGTAAGACAGTTTAGCAGATTTATATTTGTGAGACTGGATACTTTTTTTTATAAAAAGTAATACATTTCCGCGACCTGGATCGAATAGATGATTTGTCTCACAAAATTGACTCGTGAGACGATCTTATAGAAGTTTGTGAAACTTTAAAATGGGATTGATGATAATGCACCCATCTGAACAATTGTTTTTCCTATTCCATCTGTATTTTGTTCCCAAACAATAATGTTGATTTTTGTCTCAAATCCATGTCATTAATTCCAACATCACATTTGGTCAGAAATTGTATCTCGCAATTGTTATCTTACTTTAAAAATCAATTTGGATTGAAATATGATAAATTTCTTTCTATCTTTAACGATAGATCACCATTGTTGTTTTGAGCTGATTTTTGTTAAAAGTGGTTGAGAAATAAATGGAGGGAGGAATGGCAAATTTATAGACAATTTACGACGGTTTATAGAAAACAGTCGCTAGTACCAACGGTTTTTAAAACCGTCGCTATATTTAACGACGGTTTTATAAAATCGTTGCTATATTAAGCGACGGTCTTTATAAAACCGTCGATATATTAAGCGAAGATTTTTAAATAAACCGTAGCTTAACGAAGCTACGGTTTTAAAAAAAAAATCAATCTTGATTTACAAAATTGGTCTTTATAAAACCATCGCTAAAAAAAAAATTCAATCTTGGTTTACAAAATTCGTCTCGGACCAACATCGCATCTTCCCTCGCTTCAGTATTGTCGTTTCGGTAACGTTAAAGATTCAAAGGCACATATATTCTGTTATTTCTGCATCGATCTCGTCATATTATGTGTTGTGTTATTTTTATGCGTAAAAATTCATGTATGACGTTCGTTGTTTGAGCGGAAAATGGTTTGAATCAGTTTTGAAATAATTTTTAGATCTGAAAACTCGTTTTTACTGCCTTTTTAAATACTGCGATATTTCGGTCGTGATTCTGAGAAAACTTTCAACACGAAAATTGTAGAACGTTTCGATACCTTCGATTTGACAGTAAACTCAAAATATATAGATATAAATTGAGTGAGTTATGACGTTTTTCGTGGGACTGCTCAAACTGTGTTTTTCAGAAAATTATGTATTGATGTGTTCTTGAAGTTTTATTGTTGCAGGCTTCGTTGGGGATCGACGGGTGATCGCTGCTGCATCTAGGTATGAATAGTATGATGTTGGGTTGGTATTTTGTATGCCGGTTAGTGTCGATAGGCACTTGAATTCATTAGAAGTCGTCGGAAACGATTGATATGCAAGTTCAGAATTTAAGTATGTATGTTCTATTTTCAAGTTGCATGTGATTTTATTATGTAGTACTTGTTACTTGCAGTTTATACGTGTTCAGTCTTTAGACTCACTAGACTTAATCGATGCAGGTGAGGATGTTTATGAGGAGGCTGGAGGTGGGGACCAAGGAGCAGGCTTGGACTGAGGGGAGGCTAAACCTGAGGACCGCCATGTTTTAAACTTTATGAAAAACATTCAATACTTTTGTCAAACTTTAAATTTCAAATCTTTTGTTGCAACAACTAATGAGACATATGGTTTATTCTTTTATTGAATTTTGAATATTCACGTTTTATTTAAGAAAAATTTTAATTTTTCCGCAAATTTTGAATAGTAAAAGTACGGTACGTTACACCTTAGTTCTCATTCAGCAACATAAGTAGACAGATTTAATAATTTTAATGTTGACAATTAATTGAACATTTAAATTATATAATATTTTAATAACAAACATGCATATATATTATTTAATTTCTAAATAACATGCAATAAAAACAAATTAAACTATGTATAAATCTACAACAAACTTATAATCTGACCGTAGAAGACGCCGGAGCACTATGAACGCGCAAAAAAAATCAGCTGGAAAACGACCTATACTAAAAGCTAACAAAATTCATGATCTTAACCCAAACTTAAAAATTTACCAAGAATTGAAGCTAAAAAACTTGCCCCAACTCCTAAAAATCGTCTGAAGAGAGAAAAATTTATCACAGAAGGAAAAGGCTGCGGAGAAAAATGGAGGGACGAATGGGAAGACAATTTACGATGGTTTTAATCAAAACCGTCGGTAATAGCGACGGTTTTACAAATGTCGCCAATCTAGCGACGGTTCATAAAACCGTCGCCGATATAGATCGGTGCAAATTGTTTGTAAATTTACCATTCCCACTTTTAACAAAATCAGCTCAAAACAAAACCACACCAAAACCAAGGATCGAAACCTTCTAATCATTAGCAAGACAAAAACTGTTTACGGAAGTTTGGTTTCGGCCTCCCGAAACATGGTCCTCCAGCCATCATCCAATCCCTACTCTGTCAGGTTGTCCCTAGCTAGTATGCACCTGTCACAATTGTCGTTAGGAGTTGGGATCGTGGCAACAAAGTGTGTTCGGCCTTTCTAACTAACTTATGGAAAGCAAGTTTAAAACTTACCAACTTTCTGAGATAACTTAATCATGATCTAAATAAGAGTTTTCAAAGTCATCATCTAAATAACTTAATCATATGGAAAGCAAGTTTAAAACCTACAAACTTTCTGGGATTGTGAAACAACTAAAAATCTAAATTTCAAGTAACATCAAATTAACATGGCTTTCAAAATATAGAACTGAATTCTCTTTAAAACTTGATTAAAATATAATTAAAAGCCTATAACAAAAAGTTATATTTAAAGCATAGCAATGAAAAATGAATGTTAATTTAACAAAACATTTAAAAATCATTTTTCAACACCCAACTAAAACGAAAGGTAGAAATTCTCGATGATAACTCAAGGTACAAAATGTAAATGGTACGGGCTTGGTTCACAGGCACATCAAATAATTCCTTCGAATTCCTTAGTTATTCTTGCCACATACTCCAATATGTGGGATTTGAGAACTTGGTTCAAAGACAACAGCAAGAAACATTGATTGGAGCCATAGAGTGGTAAGGGCTTTTCGAAACTCAAAGGTGAAAGATATAATTTTTTGTGAGAAGGCAGAGATTCTAGGGATGTGTATATAGTGCTCAAAACTGAATGAACACAATTCATTTTCCTACTAAACCGAACCAACCATGTTTTATTTATTTTTTGTTAAAATCAATCAAACAGAAACCTATTTAAAATTGGTAATTTCAGTCAGTAACCAACTTAACCAATTTTTCAGGAAAAATATTAAGAAATAGATAATCAGGAACTAAATTATTGGTTTTGCTAGAGCTTAATAATACTTATTCAAAGCACACACTGCAGCTTTCTACATAGCTTCATTTTAGGAAAAAATATGCTAGAACCCTGAATAATGGACTTTAAATACTATTCAAAACACAGTTGAATACACCGATTATCTGTATCATCACAGTACACGGCACAGAATTAGAAAAACAAGGAAAACAAATCAATTTCTTCTCAACACACAAAAAACTGCAAAATCAAAGAATTCAAGACCCCAAAAAAACAATCTCAGGCATAAGAATTGGTAACTACAATAAAAAAAAAATCAATAGAATGTAAAAAAAAACAATTAACAAATCAAGAACACAAAAAATTCCCTGATTACAATTTTATGGTAGCTGACACTAGGATTTGGAAAGAGGAATCCCAAAAGAGGATGGGTACATGAGAAAAAGAGAAAATATTAACACAGAGGACTCAATTTGAAGAGTTCTGTTAGAGTAAAATAATTGGAAAGCAGCCCAACCTTTCGTAAGTGTTGATTTCTTACCCGCCGTCTTTCGGCGCGCCTACAGACGGATAAAAGAAGAGGATTCTGACGATGCTACGGCTGAGGCTATCGAGGCCAGATTCCAGTGCTGCTGCGGTAAAGTGAATCGATGTGAGATTGGGCGAAGCTAGGGCAACTGGTCGAATGCCAGAAATCTCAAATTTGAAAGGAAGTCTCGAGTCTGAGACCTAATTCAACAAAACTCTCCTAGCTAAAAAAAATTCGATTTGGTCAATTTTTACTGCATCAGAGGTGCAAAACTACAAAAAGTTGTATATAAATATTAATTAAAAATAATTTCACATATATCAAAAATTTAGGGGTATGTCTCTTGTAAGACAGTTTAGCAGATTTATATTTGTGAGACGGATGGACTCGGTCTATATTTGGAGTTAAATCTAATAATTTTTGTATAAAAAGTAACACATTTCCACGACCTGGATCAGATAGATGATTTGTCTCACAAAATTGACTCGTAAGACGATCTTATAGAAGTTTATGTGAAACTTTACAATGAGATTGATGATAATGCACCCGTCTGAACAATTTTTTTTTCTATTCGATCTGTATTTTGTTCCCAAACAATAATGTTGATTTTTCTCTCAAATCCATGTCATTAATTCCAACATCACATTTGGTCAGAAATTGTATCTCGCAATTGTTATCTTACTTTAAAAATCAATTTGGATTGAAATATGATAAAGTTCTTTCTATATTTAACAATAGATCACCATTGTTGTTTTGAGCTGATTTTTTTTAAAAGTGGTGGAGATATAAATGAAGGAGGAATGGCAAATTTATAGACAATTTACGACGGTTTATAGAAAACAGTCGCTCTATTTAACGAAGGTTTTTATAAAACCGTCGCTATATTAAGCGATGTTCTTTATAAAACCGTAATAAATATGCTATAATTCATAAACAAACTACAACGCAAAAATTAAATATTACATTTTCTGTAAAAAAAACGTTTTAAAAACCTGATATGTACGAAGATATTCAGATCTATGCAACGCTGGAAGATAACAACGACGAGCAAATCTACGAAATTAATACGAAAAAATGTTAGTACAAAACAATAAAAAACCGAAATTGCGAAAAAATTGATAGCGTAGCGATTACCTGAGAAGAAAATTGAAAATAGCGTGAAGAAAATGTTGGCGAACCACGGTATAAATAGAATAATAGCGACGGGTTTAACCTAAACCGTCGCCATTAGCTACGGTTTTGATTTAAACCGTCACCAATAGCGACTATTTGAGTTAAACCGTCGCCGATCTAGACGGGCAACGGTTTTTGTGTAACCGTCGCTATGGGCGACCAAAAATAAAAACAATCGCAAATAGCGACGGTTTGATATAAAACCGTCGCCCAAACTACTAAGAATACAAAGCGTAACTACTATTGCGACAGTATAATGTACACCGTCGCTATATTTGCGACAGTTTACATTATAACCGTCGCTAACCGAACTGTCATCCCTTGTTATTAAAAATCATGAATTATAAATCCTAATAATTAACTGATGTTTTTAATATTAATATCTCAAATTTAGAACGAGATCTCATTAGGTTTAATATCCAACCAAAACAAACTGTTTTCCCTAACATCCACACCTACAAACAAATTAAAAATATTATCTCAATCGAAAGCTTATTTCACTATACTTTATTATAGAAAGTAGATGAGCAAGAAACTATGGTTTAAACTCTTTAATATTTTTTTAATTAAAAAGTAATGTGAAATACTCTCTGTTACACTAGTTTGGTGTCTTTTGGTAGTTTACTAATAATATATTTTTATATTCACAATTTGATTATAAAATGTACAACAAGAAACAAAAAAAATTTAATTCTTGGTTCAATAACTTGTCTAATTTTTTTTGTTTTCGTAAACCAAAATTTAAAATTTGGTTTTGATGTAGTAAATTTTAATCTTCGTTTATTTTGGTATAATTTTTGTATGACAGCTACAAATCAGCATTTTTCTAATTTATGTAAAAAAATTAAATGATATGTCGATATTTTTTAATGACAAGTCGTGAAAGTTGGTATATATAGAAACCATAGCGACGGTTTTTGCAAAACTCGTCACGCGTAGCGACGGTTTTAATAATAACCGTCGCTATTGGCGACGGTGTTTGACAAACCGTCGCCGCACATGGCGACGGGTAAAAAACTTGTCGCCTAATATGGCGACGGACCTTAATATAAACGTCGCTAAAGGCAACGGTTAATAAAACCGTCGCAAAAATGGCGACGGATGATTTCAAACAGTCGCAATATTAGCGACGATTTTATGCTAAACCGTCGCTATAGTAGCGACGGGTGAAAAAAACCGTCACTAACTTTAATAGACGACGATTTTATTACAACCGTCGCTAATACGGCGACGATTTATAAAAAACGGTCGCCACAGTAGCGACGGTTTATCATCAAATCGTCGCCAACCCACCCGTTTTTTTGTAGTGATTGTGTTTGTCACAGATGATTGATTATTCATTTCTTGTTTTAAATATTGGATTTCAGTTCTCGATTTTGGTCTATTTTGTAGAGATATGCTGGAGAATTAATAGTCTTGAGTTTTTATATACTATATAACAACATTTGCATCAATTTTGTTCAAAGAGCTGTCATTTTCTATTTGTATTCATGGTGTGTGCTCGTATTGCTCCAAGTTTTGTGATGGGATATTGTTGAAATTTTTTGTATGGTGGCACATATTAATTAATTCAAGATAATGAAATAATGTTTTTTAGAGATGTTTCAAGATTCTCCCTGACTTGATATATACATACACCTTATGCTTTGGGGATCATACACATACTCAAGTCAAAGGTGGTTGGTATCATTATGTATACTTCATGAAAAACTATAACGAGACAAATTAAATAATTTGTTGAAAAATGTAGCACCAAGTTTTTCATGAAGTATACATAATGATACCAACCACCTTATATATATATATATATATATATATATATATATATATATATATATATATATATTTCAGAGCCGCAGAATTTGATGTTTGAGGGTGAAATAGGAAGGCGCATTGCTCGAAAGATCTAAATGCAGGAATGAAAGCAATACCCTTTACGAAGAAAATAAAAATCACATCGTATTTTATACATGCTTAGATATTAAATAAATTTCATACAAAAAGCGAGACATTTGACTGTGTAGACCTAATTTCACATGTGGTTTAGCCCCCAAGGAAAACGAGAGAGCGCAAATGGCACATGGCAGCGGTCCCAATGAGGTGCACGCCTACATTGGATCACATGTGAATTTTTTGTTTGAATCCATATATTTGCACTAAAAGGCAGAAATCACTTCATTAGGATACAAGATATCAGTAAGCACGGAGGTCCCATTTTCAAAGTACCACAAGTAAGAAGCATCCACTTGATAAATTTTAAACATATAAAACATGTACTCATAATTCAAACATGTATGATTCCAGGGACAGACTTATGCAAAATAAATGAGGGGGCCATAGGAAAGTGTTTTAGATAACATTTCAGTATTCAAAATATTTACACACGTACAAAAAGAAAACTAGGTTAAATTTAATACAGCTGACATAGTAAAGTATTAAATTCAATAAACACTTAGAAGACACAATGACCCAACCCCCACATTATATTCCACGCTTTTTCCACAGAGCCAGGTAGTATGAATTTTGGCATGTTGCCAGCATTGTACATGATCCATATGCATATAGCTCTGTTATTAACATTATTATCATATTAACACACATTTCTTTCTCCATTTGGGCATGCAAATAAAGAAAATAAATGAACTGCAAAGAAAAAGACACAAGACACTACCGAAGTTGTGGACATTGTCAAGATTTAAGCTAAAACCCTGCGTAAAAAGCAGATCATTCTTTCACACATGGTATAGAGAATAGTGGGTATGTCATAAATATGAATCATTTCAAATAGACAATTTGGGAGTGATGCACAAAATTGAAGTGGAAACAATAATATTACACCATGGATCCTTGATTACCATTTGCAATTGCTGGTTGATCATCAGAGAATCAAAGCGTAGTGGACATGTCTACATGTAGCTACTTTATACACTAGCACTCTTGCAACATAAATATGAATCATGTTCATCGTGAAAGAGGAATTTGGCCAACTTACAGCCACCCCTACCACAAGAGTCAATTTGAGAGTGAAAAAAATTGTATATTGTCGATGCCCGAGGGTACCCAATATCACCAAATGTTCAAGTACTTCCAACTAAAAACATCAATTAATATTACTTGTCCTTACATAAGCATAGAATGCATATCATAAAGCAGCACAAAAAATGTCATGGTTGAGTATAATGATGGTAATCCACAACCCACCATCACCATACCAAGAGAAAATAAGTTCCAAAACAAACGGTTACAACACCAAGTCCTACAACGACATCAAAAGACTTACACCAATGAGGAAATGTAACCACATAGGTCCTTTGATCCACCTCCTAACAAACGGCATAGCTGTAGAAGGATTGAAATTAGAGAATCTAAAGACAAAATCTCCATTAAAATTGCAAGAGTTTGTAAAGAACAGAAGAAATTTTCTCATATGGTATGATACACACAATCCCAAATTAACAATAAATCCAATCACATATAAAAAAAATTAATACACCAATCAATATAGTTAAAACAAATCAGTCAATGCAGAACAATCAATAATTCAAATCAAATTATGTGTCTTGACCCAGAACATACTAACCAATCATACGAAATGATATAACATCATTCATACCGTGGTTGAAACCATAAAAAGCTCCTGCTGTGCCTCCAACGGCTGATCCTATCTAATGCGACAAGTAAAAAAGATAAAAGATCACAAGTCCGATTAAAAAATAGAGCGCAGTAGGAAAAAGATACAAAAATGGCGATACACACCATGGAAAAATTGTACCTGATGAGTGGTGAAACAGTCCACTCAGTGGTCTCCTGTGGAATTTAGAGTTGGGATTTTAGTTTTGAGGATAATTTGTTGGGTAATCAAAAGGGTTTTTGGTGACTTACCATCTCTTTCGAAAGGGGGCCAGCACCAATGTTGACACCTTAAGGCATGGAGATCTCCTTGCGATTTAGAACTTGTCTTCCCCATCCTAATCACAATTCACTTGAAATTACCAAAACGAAAAGTACACAACCTGGTTACAGAAGAAGAGTTGCAGTTAGGGTTTCAACAGGCAAATGGCCACAATTTATTGGGCTTTACAAATACTTGGACAAACACCAATTTTTTAATCATTCGTAATTAAAGATTTTTTTTACAATATTAATAAAAGATTTGAGTAGAAAGTTACTGGAAATAATTAAGTTAATTGGCTGTGAAATCCCCGGACGCAAAAATCCTCGGTGATTTGTGTTTTCATGTGACACATCTGACCCGTTTTAATAAAATAACAGCGGAATTTGAAATTTTCTTGAAAATGAAGGAAGGATTCAAAATACATTTCATATATATTCAAAAGTATACACATGATTAATAAAATGATACAACAAAAACCAAAATATCATTCTTGTGATCATGTCAAAATACTAGCAAAATAACTTCTTCCTTCCATCTTTGGTATGCATATGACCCCGGCTCCAATCAACGTCCCGGCCCGTCGCTCTTATCTGCATCACATGATATAACTGAAATGAGTATAAAACTCAGCAAGTGGAACTCTTACATATCAATGGATACATAACATACTCTGTAAAACATGGCTTTGAAATCATTAAATACCATCAACTCTTGAAACATGAATAACATAGCAATATTACAATAAGATGATATTTCTCTTTTCTCTGTTGGATTGATATCTATATAGTATCTCTGTCTCTGTACCTATATCCCATCGATATGAATCGATAACTCTGAGGGATATAAGCCTATGGTCGTTGATCAACTAATTGCATGCAATCTCTGACTATGTATCTATCAATCCAATAAATCATTTAGAGTTCTCTCTTTGGCATTTCATCAAACACTTTGAAGACTCTAATCTCTTGTATTCTCTTTTCACAATTGAGACATAAAATTCCTCCAATATATATAACAAGTGTATCAATACATAATCATGAATCAAATGAAGGGAATAACACATTAAAACCATTGAAATACAATACATATATCATCATGTGAGCACAAGGAATGAAATTCCACTTACAACCAATAGAACACTTGAATCTAAACACTTGGTACACCACCTACAACAATAAACCATAAGTTGCACCATTAACATCTCAATAATCACAAAATCATACCATTTAATCCATAAAACCAACACCATCACCAAACCCAAGATTTCTCCCAACACCAAAACCAAGAATAAACTATACCAAAAGCTTACCTTAGCTTCCTTGAACCCAAAATAACCTTCTCCTCACTTCAATAATCCAACAAGAGGCTTGAATGAAGGGAACAAAAGAAAGAAAATGGAACCTTAGCTCACCCCTTGAGAGAAGATCCGATTGAATGAAGAGAAATGAGAGTCTACACTTGCATTCAACACTTAAAATCCGAAAACACGTTTTCACTGTTCACGCACCGCGGGTGCGGTGTGCCCTCGGCAACTCAACCAAAAATCCTGAAAATGTCGACCGCAAGTGCGCTCTGAAACTTACCGCGGGTGCGGTGCCTCCACCGCAGGTGCGGTAACTATCACACCGCGGGTGCGGTGTATGTTCGGCAATCCACCAAAAATGCTGCAATAAAGACCGTGGGGGCGCTGCTCAAATTACCGCGGGTGCGGTCTGGTCTCGGCCAAAACAAACTCTTATGCAACTAAAATCGAATAGCAACGCTGATACTATACAACTACCATCAACTAATATCAACAATGCCACAAAACAATAATAACCAACAATACTATGACCCATAATCACAACTCTTAACATCTAAAACAAATAATCCATAAACATACGAAAACTTAAACCATACCGTTCACCAAGCTTGTCTATTACATTTCAATACACATGTCCAATGCACACATATCCTGACTATACGTGTTTTAAAAGATATGTGTACTCAAAATTGAAAATACGAAAAGTTAATTATCATAAGTCACTATAAAAAAAATTTCTATAAAAACCGTCGCTAATAAAATTCGTTAGAAATCCATTCTCCAACCGACGATATATCCAATTTCTATCGTTATTCATTTTATCCTACAAAGAATAAATAAGATGTATTTTACTTAATCGCTATCAATTACTAATTAATTTAAAAAATTAATATACGAACTCCTTATGTAGTGCCATAATTCAGTACACATATAGCCCATGGATTTATTTAATTGTTAAATATTTTATTTAAAGTTTGAAATGATTTTAGTGATACATGATTTATTTAAATTGCATTATTTTAATGTTTGGGTGATGCACGTTAAAATGTTTTCCCAGTTTCATGTTTCAGGCGATTACTCAAGGCGGATCGAGGAAAAGACCGGAGACGATTTTGGCTATTTAAAATGTGGTATTTTACTTTAAGTTGAGGTTGGGGCATTTTAACTAATTTATTAAGTTGCTAGTATTTTAAAGCCTAATTTATTTGTTTAGTGATTTAAGAGTTTGAAACTTTTAAAATTAGCATTTTTGTGTATTCTATTTTAATTAAGGGATTTAATTAGAGGTTAGTAGGGAGATAATACTTTAATTATTTTGTTAAGGAGGTAATTAAGCGAAATTCTCCCTTATTCCCTACCCAAACACACGCACACACTCACACACTAGATACCGTAAAACACACACACATTCAGATTTTTAAATTTTCTAAAGAGCAAAACCTAGGGTTCCTTGCTAGAGAGCAGCCGCCCCTTCCATTCGATTTTTACAGCAAGTTTTCGGTGGTTTTATTGCAAGAAATTAGTGCCACGTTCGTCCCGAACCAACCTCGCATTTTCCCTCGCTTCGGTATCGTCGTTTCAATAATGTTAAAGATTCAAAGGCACATATATTCTGTTATTTCTGCATCGATCTCGTAATATAATGTGTTGTGTTATTTTTATGCGTAAAAATTCATGTATGACGTTCGTTGTTTGAGTGGAAAATGTTTTGAAATAAGTTTTAGATCTGAAAACTCATTTTTACTGTCTTTTTAAATACTGCGATTTTTCGGTCGTGATTCTGAGAAAACTTTAAAAACAAAAATTGTAGAACTTTTCGATACCTTCGATTTGACAGTAAATTCAAAATATATAGATATAAATTGAGTGAGTTATGACGTTTTTCGTGGGACTGCTCAAACTGTGTTTTTCAGAAAATTATGTATTGATGTGTTCTTGAAGTTTTATTGTTGCAGGCTTCGTTGGGGATCGATGGGTGATTGCTGCTGCGTATAGGTATGAATAATATGATGTTGGGTTGGTATTTTGTATGCCGGTTAGTGTCGATAGGCACTTGAATTCATTAGAAGTCGTCGGAAACGATTGGTGTCAAATTCTGTGTTTATGATATTATATTGTGTTAGGATGGGCGTCGTGGTTTAGGGGTGTTTGCACAGGTTGTATCAATGTGGTATCATTTAGGATGGGTCTCGAGGTGTCAGTTTATAGTCCGCACGATCGAGTTTAGAATTTTAAGCAATACATGTATTAAATTTTCGTGGATTTCAAACTTTAGCAAGTACACGGACCCGTACACGGACCCTTACACGGGGTCCGTGCCTTTGTTTCCTTCAGAGTGTCAAATTTGCGCCCCTAGATGGACCCTAGCATGGGGTCCGTGTCCCCACTTCTTTCCGAGTATTCCTTTTTGCGCACCTACACGGACCTGGAGCCGGACCTGGGCACGGGGACCGTGTCCCTTCTACTTCCCGGGTAGTTCCTTTGCGCACCTACACGGACCCATACACGAACCCAGGCACGGGGTCCGTGCACTTTATGTTTTGGGGAAAATAGATTGTTTGCTTTGGAGTTTCATATCTGGGTTTAGTACGATGATTTAAATAAGGTCAAGCCACAAGTGTTTTAGAATTTCTTGAAGTTATTTATTGAATTCGGGGTGAGCACGAATACCTACGTCTAAATTATGCAATTTAAGTATTTAAATTCTTGTTAGTATGTGCAGCAGCGGCCCCAAGCGAGATCCAACGAATCCCTCAACGTCAAGTTAAGTATGTTCGACGTGCAAAGAAAACTTTTAAAGTTTTTGAGGTATGCTAAATGTCTTGTGACCAATTTATGTATGAGGTTGAAAAGCGCTAAAATCATGAACGGGGACCAACCCACCCCGTTAAATTATGAACGGGTTAAGATCAGGATTGGAAAGCGTTAAATCATGAACGGGGACCAATCCGCCCGCTAAAGCATGAACGCGGATCTCATGTATGTGGCAGTGGATTCTTCCCTGTCAGCCCAGTACTGTGGTTTAGTCTGATCAGGCGATTATGTTATGGGTCGCTTGCTTTGAAACATGCCTCAACGTAAAATGATGAAGTTATGTATGTTCAAGTATGCAAGCATGTTTAAGAAAAGTTTATGTTGATAGCACGTCTAAGTATGTATGTACGTATGTTCAGGTTTTGATATGCAAGTTCAGGTTTTAAGTATGTATGTTCTATTTTCAAGTTGCATGTGATTTTATTATGTAGTACTTGTTACTTCCATTTTATACGTGTTGAGTCTTTAGACTCACTAGACATGATCGATGCAGGTGAGGATGTTTATGAGGAGGCTAGAGGTGGGGACCAAGGAGCAGGCTTGGACTTAGCGGGAGGCTAAACCCGAGGACCGCCATGTTTTAAAATTTATGAAAAACATTCAATACTTTTGTCAAACTTTAAATTTCAAATCTTTTGTTGCAACAACTAATGAGACATATAGTTTATTCTTTTATTGAATTTTGAATGTTCATGTTTTATTTAAGAAAAAATTTAATTTTTCCGCAAATTTTGAATAGTAAAAGTACGGTACGTTACACCTTAGTTCTCATTCAACAACATAAGTAGACATATTTAATAATTTTAATGTTGACAATTAATTGAACATTTAAATTATATAATATTTTAATAACAAACATGCATATATATTATTTAATTTCTAAATAACATGCAATAAAAACAAATTCAACTATGTATAAATCTACAAAAAACTTATAATCTGACCGTAGAAGACGCCGGAGCACTTGTGCACGCGCAAAAAAAATCAGCTGGAAAACGACCTATACTTAAAGCTATTCATAATCTTAACCCAAAATAAAAAATTTACCAAGAATTGAAGCTATAAAACTTGCCCCAACTAGAAACTAAAAATCGTCTTATGAGAGAAAAATTTATCACAGAAGGAAAAGGGTGCGGAGAAAAATGGAGGGAGGAATGGGAAGAAAATTTACGACGGTTTTAAGCAAAACCGTTGGTAATAGCGACGGTTTTACAAATGTCGCCAATCTAGCGACGGTTCATAAAATCGTCGCCGATGTAAATCGGCGCAAATTGTTTGTAAATTTACCATTCCCACTTTTAACAAAATCAGCTCAAAACAAAACAACACCAAAACCAAGGATCGAAACCTTCTAATCATTAGCAAGACAAAAACTGTTTACGGAAGTTTGGTTTCGGCCTCCCGAAACATGGTCCTCCAGCCATCATCCAATCCCTACTCTGTCAGGACAATGCGGGTGTGTTTTTCCTAGCTAGTGTGCACCCGTCACAATTGTCGTTAGGAATTGGGATCGTGGCAACAAAATGTGTTCGACCTTTCTAACTAACTTATGGAACGCAAGTTTAAAACTTACCATCTTTCTGGGATAACTTAATCATGATATAAATAAGAGTATTCAAAGTCATGATCTAAATAGCTTAATCATATGGAAAGCAAGTTTAAAGCTTACCAACTTTCTGGGATTGTGAAACAACTAAAAATCTAAATTTCAAGTAAACTGGCATAATTTGAAATATGGAAACATGAAATTAACATGTCTTTTCAAAATATAGAACTGAATTCTGTATAAAACTTGATTAAAATATAATTAAAAGCCTATAACAAAAAGTTATATTTAAAGCATAGCAATGAAAAATGAATGTTAATTTAACAAAACATTTAAAAATCATTTTTCAACACCAACAACGAAAGGTAGAAATTCTCGACGATAACTCAAGGTAAAAAATGTGAATGGTAAGGGCTTGATTCAAAGGCACAGCAAATAATTCCTTCGAATTCCTTAGTTATTCTTGCCACATACTCCAATATGTGAGATTTGAGAACTTGGTTCAAAGGCAGCAGCAAGAAACATTGATTGGAGCCATAGAGTGGTAAGGGCTTTTCGAAACTCAAAGGTGAAAGATATAATTTTTGTGAGAAGGCAGAGATATTAGGGATGGGTATATAGTGCTCAAAACTGAATGAACCCAATTCATTTTCCTACTAAACCGAACCAACCATGTTTTATTTATTTTTTGTTAAAATCAATCAAACAGAAACCTATTTAAAATTGGTAATTTCAGTCAGTAACCAACTTAACCCATTTTTCAGGAAAAAAATTAAGAAATAAATAATCAGGAACTAAATTATTGGTTTTGCTATAGCTTAATAATACTTATTCAAAGCACACACTGCAGCTTTCTACATAGCTTCATTTTAGGAAAAAATATGCTAGAACCCTGAATAATGGACTTTAAATACTATTCAAAACACAGTTACATACACCGACTATCTGTATCATCACTGTACACGGCATAGAATTAGAAAAACAAGGAAAACAAATCAATTTCTTCTCAACACACAAAAAAAAAGCAAAATCTAAGAATTCAAGACCCCAAAAAATCAATCTCAGGCATAAGAATTGGTAACTACAATAAAAAAAATCCATAGAATGTAAAAAAACAATTAACAAATCAAGAGCACAAAAAATTCTCTGATTACAATTTTATGGTAGCTGACACTAGGATTTGGAAAGAGGAATCCCAAAGGAGGATGGGTACATGAGAAAAAGAGAAAACATTAACATAGAGGACTCAATTTGAAGAGTTCTGTTAGAGTAAAATAATTGGAAAGCAGCCCAACCTTTCGTAAGTGTTGATTTCTTACCCGCCGTCTTTCGGCGCGCCTACAGACGCATAAAAGAAGAGGATTCTGAGGATGCTACGGCAGGCTATCGAGGCCAGATTCCATTGCTGCTGTGGTAAAGTGAATCGATGTGAGATTGGGCGAAGCTAGGTTAACTGGTCGAATGTCAGAAATCTCAAATTTGAAAGGATGTCCCGAGTCCGAGACCTAATTCAACAAAACTCTCCTAGCTAAAAAAATATTCGATTTGGTCAATTTTTACTGCATCAGAGGTGCAATCCTACAAACAGTTGTATATAAATATTAATTAAAAATAATTTCACATATATAAAAAAATTTAGGGGTATCTCTCTTGTAAGACAGTTTAGCAGATTTATATTTGTGAGACGGATGGACCCAGTCTATATTTGGAGTTAAATCTAATACTTTTTGTATAAAAAGTAATACATTTCCACGACCTGGATCAGATAGATGATTTGTCTCACAAAATTGACTCGTGAGACGATCTTATAGAAGTTTATGTGAAACTTTACAATGAGATTGATGATAATGCACCGGTCTGAACAATTTTTTTTTCTATTCGATCTGTATTTTGTTCCCAAACAATGATGTTGATTTTTCTCTCAAATCCATATCATTAATTCCAACATCACATTTGGTCAGAAATTGTATCTCGCAATTGTTATCTTACTTTAAAAATCAATTTGGATTGAAATATGATAAAGTTCTTTCTATTTTAACGATAGATCACCATTGTTGTTTTGAGCTGATTTTTGTTAAAAGTGGTGGAGATATAAATGAAGGAGGAATGGCAAATTTATAGACAATTTACGACGGTTTATAGAAATAGTTGCTCTATTTAACGAAGGTTTTTATAAAACCGTCGCTATATTAAGCGATGTTCTTATAAAACCGTAATAAATATGCTATAATTCATAAACAAACTACAACGCAAAAATTAAATATTACATTTTCTGTAAAAAACGTTTTAAAAACCTGATATGTATGAAGATATGCAGATCTATGCAACGCTGGAAGATAACAACGACGAGCAAATCTACGAAATTAATACGAAAATATGTTAGTACAAAACAATAAAAAACCGAAATTGCGAAAAAATTGATAGCGTAGCGATTACCTGAGAAGAAAATCGAAAATAGCGTGAAGAAAATGTTGGCGACCACGGTATAAATAGAATAATAGCCACGGGTTTTCCAACATCACATTTGGTCAGAAATTTTATCTTACTTTAAAAATCAATTTGGATTGAAATATGATAAAGTTCTTTCTATCTTTAACGATAGATCACCATTGTTGTTTAGAGCTGATTTTTGTTTAAAGTGGTGAAGATATAAATGGAGGGATGAATGGCAAATTTATAGACAATTTACGACGGTTTATAGAAAACAGTCGCTATTACCAACAGTTTTTAAAACCATCGCTATATTTAACGACGGTTTTTATAAAACCGCCACTATATTAAGTGAAGATTTTTAAATAAACCGTAGCTTAACGAAGCTACGGTTTTCAAAAAAAAAAATCACTCTTGATTTACAAAATTAATAATCTACTTATACTAAAATTCATAAATAAAATACTACGCTATAATTCATAAACAAACTACAACGCAAAAATTAAATATTACATTTTCTGTAAAAAAACGTTTTAAAAACCTGCATGTACGAAGATATGCAGATCTATGTAACGTTGGAAGATAACACCGACGAGCAAATCTACGAAATTAATACGGTTGTTAAACACCGTCGTTTATAGCGACGGTCGACTGAAACTGTCGCCGCACATGGCGACGGGTAAAAAACATGTCTCCTAATATGGCGACGGACCTTAATATAAACGTCGCTAAAGGCGACGGTTAATAAAACCATCCTAAAAATGGCGACGGGTGATTTCAAACAGTCGCAATATTAGCGACGGTTTTATGCTAAACCGTCGTTATAGTAGCGACGGGTGAAGAAAAACCGTTGCTAACTTTAATAGACGACAATTTTATTACAACCGTCGCTAATACGACGACAGTTTATAAAAAACGGTCGCCACAGTATCGACGGTTTATCATAAAACCGTCGCCAACCCACCCGTTTTTTTTGTAGTGAATGTGTTTGTCACAGATGATTGATTATTCATTTCGTGTTTTAAATATTGGATTTCAGTTCTCGATTTTGGTCTATTTTGTAGAATTATGTTGGAGAATTAATAGTCTTGAGTTTTTATATACTATATAATAACAGTTGCATCAATTTTGTCCAAAGAGCTGTCATTTACTATTTGTATTCATGGTGTGTGCTTGTATTGCTACAAGTTTTGTGATGGGATATTGTTGAAATTTTTGTATGGTGGCACATATTAATTAATTCAAGATAATGAAATAATGATTTATAGAGATGTTTCAAGATTCTCCCTGACTTGATATATACATACACCTTATGCTTTGGGGATCATACACATACTCAAGTCAAAGGTGGTTGGTATCATTATGTATACTTCATGAAAAACTTGGTGCTACATCTTTCAACAAAATATTTAATTTGTCTCGTTATATATATATATATATATATATATATATATATATATATATTTCAGAGCCGCAGAATTTGCTGTTTGAGGGTGAAATAGGAAGGCGCATTGCTCGAAAGATCTAAATGCAGGAATGAAAGCAATACCCTTTACGTATAAAATAAAAATCTCATTGAATTTTATACATGCTTAGATATTAAATAAATTTCATACAAAAAGCGAGACATTTGAGTGTGTAGACCTAATTTCACATGTGGTTTAGTAAATAAGTAGTAAATAAGTTCATTTAGGTTCAATAATTAATTTATTAAGTCACTAAAATATTTAATGGGCATATAAAATTTTAATGAATTAAAATACAAGATTTAAGAAATATTTCACCTCATTTATTTAGATAAATCGGCCACCTCCTAGAAGATTTAAAAATATTTGGAACTCTCCATCTTTAATTCCTTTCCTTATCTTTTCTTGAGAGATAATTCCATCACATTTAATCTTCAATAATTAATAATTAAGCAATATTTTTACCCCATTTTGAACATCAAATTTTGGCCACTCCTTTTCTAGATTTAATTAAATTTGACAACTCACAAACTTTGATTCTTTCCTTATCCCTTTCTTGATAGATAATCCATTCATTTTAATCATCAATAATGATTTATTTAAACAATTTTCTACCCTTATTTGACCTAAATAAATCGGCCATCACCCCTATTAATCATCCCTCAATCCCACCATATCATATCATTTCCTATCTAACAAACAACTCAAGGATAGAAAGATTTGATCTTGCCATTCTACCTCATTTTATTTGTAGACTTTCCCTTCATTTCCTAGACACTCTCTCCCTCACCATTTTCGAAAATTTCAGCAAGTTTTCAGTAGAGAAAAATCGTGAGAGAGCCTTGAGAAAATAAGAGAGAAACTAGTTGAAAAGAAGAACAATCCGTCTCCGCGGCGTCGTGCCGTCGTTTGATTTGTTTTCTTTTCAAAACAAATTCTAGGCATGCATATACCATTCCTTTTCTCTTCAATCAAGTTGTATAAGTATTTTTTAAGCCATTATGTGTGTTTGATTCAGAAAAAAAATCGAAATTTTGGCAAGACATTTTCGAAAAACTTGTGTGCAGAATTTCGGCTTTTCACCCATGCACTTCACGCGTTGAAGCGCAACAGCTGCTGCTGTAATTTTTTTGACAACAACTTTGTGCTTTGGTTCAGAGGCTCGTTTGAGTTCTTGGTTGGCTTTTAGCCTATGGCCTTGGACTGGACAGTACCTCATTAGGAAGGTCATGTTTTTGGCTGTTCGTGATTCGGTTAAGTTTAGAGGTCGTACGAGAATTTACTTTGCAATGTGCCAAAGTGACTATCGAAAGAGCGTCTCACGTTTTGGCCTCCATTTACCAAATTTCGACTTGTACAATTTTTAGGAGCATTATTTCATCATTTTAGGTGTATTTTAATCATGACTAAATGATGGTTCGATGTCGGTTCGGGTTGATACGGAGTCATGGTTAGAATTCAAGTGGTTGGTCTAGTTGGCCTGTTTTTTTTGGGTTCAATTACGAGGTTGTGGTCGAGTTAAAATCATTTGCATATTTTTCATGTTAGAATTAGGTCGCAGCGAGCCTGGGAACGATCCAACCCTTTCGGTAAAATAAAACAGGATATTTAATTATATTACGTGCATAAAATATAAAATATTCATTTTTGAGATATATGCGATATTGCTTGTGGCCACTTCACTATCATAGGATTGCAACTTATCAAGGGATTATTACTTCATCCGGTGGTCACTGACCGGTTCATGTTCATGTATTGGTACGGATATCCAGTCCAAGGGCTATGATGATCTCTACCGCCCAGAATACTTTGGTTTAGTCTGATAAGACGATTCAGTTCATTTTATGGGCCACTCGCGTAGAACATATTCTCAACAGAAAATTATGATATGCTATTTTATGACAAGGCTCTATCGAGCAAAAATTTCACTTATGATTTTCAGTTCAGTTATGCACGTATTATAATTACTCATGATAAGATATTTTCACGTCACGCCTTATGACATGATATTTTTACTTCGCATGCGATTTTATTATTATCACTTGTTATTTACGATATATGCATGCTGAGTCTTTAGATTCACTAATCTTGATTGCTGTAGGTACTGATGAGGTCGGGACCGAGGGCGGGGACTAGTGAGCCATCTTGGGTCGGCAGTAGTAGGAACCCGATGACCTCATGCTTTATTTCAATTACCGTTTTTATGCTCAAACATTTTTATCGCGATTGCTTATTTTAAGTTGTTTTTTCAAAACAGACATTTACTTCTGCTGCGATGTTGAACATTAAACCTTTTTATCAGTTTACCTTATGATTGAGGCATGTTACTTTTTTTAAAAGAAAATTTTTAATTTTTCCGAAAATTTTCAAATACGAATTTTGGTCCTTTACAATTGGTATCAGAGCCTATGTTGTAAAGGTTGTATTACTACTGATCTCGAGAAGCTCACGAAGTCACGTCTTTGGTCCGTAAGTTTTATGTTTACGCATTTTGTTTAAACATGAAATACTTTAACAACATGTTTTCATGAAATATTTTATGTTCAGATTTTGTTTATGTAATATTTATTTAAATTTAAAGAAATTATGGAATTATGCATGTTGGTTACGTATGGGTTATATGTATGGAACATTATGCCTCCTAGACGAATGCTTGAGCGCGTGAGAGAGGATGAGCGCCGTTCTGAGGACGGTGAGGACCATAGACAGGAGAGGAACGGACCTCCACCCCCTCTACCTGGCATGAATGCCCAGATGCTAGCTGTGATGACTCAGTTCTTCGCACAATTTGCGGGGAACAACGCTGTTACAGCCAGGCCGACAGGGCCCGAGGCTACTGATGAGCGCTTCATGAAGATGAGGCCTAAGGAGTTCTCAGGGACTTCCGATCCTATGATTGCCGAGGGCTGGATCAAGTCCCTCGAGGTTATTTTTGAGTTTATGGAGCTTGGGGATGCGGACAGAGTTCGTTTTGCCACCTATCTATTCGGAGGAGATGCCCGCTTATGGTGGGAAGGAGCATCAATAGCCCTGAACTTGGCTACTATGAGTTGGACGCGCTTCACGGAGGTATTTTACTCCAAATATTTTACTGAAGAAGTGCGTTCTAGGTTGACCAGGGAGTTTATGACCCTGAGGCAGGGAGAGTTGACTGTTACGGAGTTCATCCGTAAGTTTGAGAGGGGTTGCCATTTCGTGCCCCTGATTGCGAACGATGCCGGAGAAAAACTGAGGCATTTTCTGGATAGTCTACGGTCGGTCTTGCGCCGTGATGTTAGGGTGGCTGGCCCTACTACTTATGATGTCGCTTGTCTCCAGAGCTCTAGCTGCAGAGCAGGATTAACATGATATTGAGAGGGATCGCCAGGGTAAGCGACCAGTCCAGATACCACACCGCCCTCCTCCTCAGCAGCAGCAACATCAGAATAAGAGGCCTTATCACGACCCACCCAGGAACAAAGGACAGCAGCGACATCAGCAGGGACGCGCAGTCCCGAGGACCTTTGAGCACCCAGTATATCCTAAGTGCACACGCCGCCATGCCGGAACATGTATGTATGGCTGAGGGAAGTGTTATAAGTGTGGTAGTCCAGACCACTTGCTGCAGCAGTGCCCTCGTGGGAGTCTGCCTACCCAAGGCAGAGTTTTGCTCTCCATGCAACGGAGACGAACCCAGACACCATGCTCATGACAGGTATCTTAAAGCTTAAGTTAATATTTGAATTTCAATGTTTTGGGAATCGGGATCAAGATTTTGAACTTAGAATTGTGATAGGATTGCATGTTCTAATCAGTGTTATTTCAGGAATTTAGGTTAGAAGAACTTTGAAATTTGCATGTCTATAGGTTAGTTCTTGTGATTATTGGGTTCAGCCTGACGTTCCAAACTTTCAAGGAGAATTTTTATAGCGAGTTCAGCTACGAAAGCCTTGATTAATTCAGGGGCTACTCACTCGTTTATTTCGGAGAGCTTTGCTAATTTTCTCAAGGTCAAGACCATTGGGCTAGATATAGCCTATTCAGTAGTATTGCCTTCTGGTGAGGAGATAGCAGCTATCAACGTGATCCGAGACATAGACATCGAGCTTCATGGAAATCTTGTTTATGCGGATCAGATCGTACTGCCGATGCCAGAGTTTGACATCATTCTGGGGATGGACTGGCTATTACGGAACAGAGAGTTGATCGACTTCCAGCGGAGATCTGTTCTAGTCCGACCGCCTGGGATGGAGCAGTTGTTATTCGAGCCAGACATGTACTTTCCTTTACCTGCGTATTATACCTTGTGTCCAGGCTAGGAAGCTCATGCATAGAGGGTGTCGGGCGTTTAGCGACTTTTATATCTGTCCCCGAGGCACCCAGTCAATCAGCTTCAGATGTTTCGATTGTTAGAGATTTCCTAGACGTTTTTCCTGAGGACGTCTCTGGCATGCCACCCGAGCGAGAGGTGGAGTTTTCTATTGAGCTTATGCCAGGTACGGCTTTGATATCCAAAGCACCGTACCGATTAGCACCGACAGAGATGGCAAAGCTTAAGAAACAGATTCAGGAACTTCTCGACAAGGAGTTCATTCCCCCGAGTTTTTCACCATGGGGCGCGCTGGTTTTATTTGTGAAGAAGAAGGATGGTACGATGAGGCTCTGTATTGATTACCGGGAGTTGAACAGGGTTACAGTGAAGAACAAATACCCACTTCCGAGGATTGAGGATTTGTTTGATCAGTTGTAGGGAGCCTCGATATTCTCCAAGATTGATCTGCGTTCGAGTTATCATCAGTTTAGGGTGAAAGATGCCGATGTCCTCAAGACAGCTTTCAGGAATCGTTATGGCCACTTTGAGTTCCTTGTGATGACGTTCGGTTTGACGAATGCGCCAGCGATCTTCATGGATCTCATGAATCACTTATTTCAGCCGTATCTTGATCAGTTTGTGATAGTGTTCAGTAGACGACATTCTCGTCTACTACAAAAATAAAGAGGATCACAACTGACATCTGACCACGGTTTTGCAGACCCTGCAGAAGCATAAGTTATTCGCGAAGTTCAGTAAATGAGAATTTTGGTTAGAGAAGGTGGCGTTCTTAGGCCACATCATTTCTAACAGCGGTATCGAGGTAGACCCAGCGAAAGTTGCAGCAGTCAGAGATGGGGTTGTGCCACAGAATGCATCAGAGCTCCGCAGTTTCCTTGGCCTAGCAGGATACTATCGGAAGTTTATTCAGACTATCGCAGTTCCACTCACATCGTTGACAAAGAAGAATGTTAAATTTGTGTGGAGCGATGAGTGTCAGAAGAGCTTCGATACCTTGAAGCAAGCTCTTATCTCAGTACCAGTATTGGCCATGCCGTCAGGGCCCGGTGAGTTTGTTCTGTATACCGATGCTTCGAAGCTTGGTCTAGGCGCAGAGTTGATGCAGCATGGGAAGGTGATAGCGTATGCTTCTCGTCAGTTGAAAATCCATGAGAAGAACTACCCTACCCATGATCTAGAGTTGGCAGCCGTCGTATTTTCCTTGAAGATTTGGAGGAATTATTTGTACGGAGAGAAGTGCCCGATCTTCACCGACCATAAGAGCCTCAAGTACTTCTTCACGCAGAAAGATCTGAATATGCGTCAGAGGTGTTGGTTGGAGCTAGTGAAGGATTATGATGTGACATTAGTTACCACCCGGGTAAGGCTAATATAGTTGCGGATGCACTGAGCAGGAAAGTTGCAGTGATGGCTCACCTAGCGATTTCGAGGCCTCTTCAGTCTGAGATGCAGAGGTTTGATCTGGAGACGTCCTCGAGGTAGGGTTCCCCGTCTATCTACTTTCACGATTCAGTCTTCTCTTCTAGATCGTATTCGCAGTGGACAGTCAGCAGATGAGAAGTTGGCGAAGTGGAAACAGAGAGATGAGGCCAAGGGCAGTGTGTTGTATACAGTTACCGACGGTATTGTGAGATACTGAGACATGATGTGGGTTCCTAACAGTGATTCTATCTGAGCAGATATTCTATCAGAGGCCCACATGTCACCGTACTCTATTCACCTTGGGAGTACGACGATGTACAAAGATCTACAGTTATTGTATTGGTGGCCTGGAATGAAGAAGGACATCAGACGTTTTGTATCCGAGTGTCTGACATGTCAACTTGTGAAGGCGGAGGATCAGAGACCAGCAGGTATGCTCAAGCCTCTTCCTATTCCCGAGTGGAAGTGCGAGAATGTCACCATGGACTTCATGGTCGGTTTTCCGATGTCAGTCAGAGGATCGAATGCTATCTGGGTGATTGTTGATCGTCTTACCAAATCAGCGCACTTCTTGCCTATTAAGAAGACTTTCACCATGATTCAGTATGCAGAGTTGAATATCCGGGAGATAGTCCGACTTCACGGTATTCCAGTTTTGATCGTGTCTGACAGAGACCCTAGATTCACTTCCTCGTTTTGGAAGAGTTTGCATTCGACGATGGGTACGAAGTTGTTGTTTAGCACGGCTTTCCACCCTCAGACAGATGGGCAGTCAGAGCGAGTTATTCAGATTTTAGAGGATCTTCTTCGTGCTTGCGTTATAGATTTCTCAGGGAGTTGGGAGTCGAAGCTACCATTGGTAGAGTTCACCTATAACAACAGTTTTCAGTCGTCTATAGGTATGGCTCCGTATGAAGCACTGTATGGTCACAAGTGCAGATCGCCTAGTCACTGGGATGAAGTAGGGGAAAGATCAGAGTTGGGTCCAGAGATTATTCAGCAGGATGCCGATGTAGTACTCAAGATCCGTGATAGGATGAGGACTGCTCAGAGCCCACTGGAGAGTTATGCGAATCAGCGGAGGAGTGATTTAGAGTATGCCGTGGGCGACCATGTTTTTGTGCAGATAGCACCTATGAAGGGTGTCATACGATTTGGGAAGAAAGGGAAGCTCAGTCCGAGATTCATTGGACCAATTGAGATCCTTGACAGGGTTGGGACGTTAGCTTATCGTGTTGCTCTTTCGCCGAATCTGGTCGGAGTACACAATGTGTTCCACGTCTCTATGCTGAGGAAGTATATGACAAATCCTTCGCATGTCTTGAACTTTGAGCCGTTACAGCTCACTCCGAACCTGTCCTATGAAGAGAGATCAGTGCAGATCTTAGACAGACATGAGAAGAAGCTTCGGAACAAGATATTTAAGCGAGTGAAAGTCAAATGGCTTAATCATTCAGAGGAGGAAGCTACGTGGGAGTCTGAGCCAGAGATGAGGAGTCGATATCTCGAGCTATTTGGTAAGTTTTAATTTCGAGGACAAAATTTCTTTTAAGAGGGGGGGGGGGGATATTTGTAGAACCCGTAAATCAGACTACGTAAGTCATGTATAATTTCTAGTATTTAAAATAAAATGATTTTTATGCATGAGGATTTAAATTCTTTTCTTTAAAATTAATTATTTTATGCAGTAGTTTAGTTGTTACCTTTTCAGTTAATTAAGTGAGGACGGACTGGAGTTGGAGTTTTGAGATAAAATTTAATATTAAGAAAACATTCCCAGAATTTATTTAAGATAAATAATAAGTTAATTTAATGTAAAAGAATGTCTAAGGAATTATTTAAGTAATTTGAGGTAAGTAGTAAATAAGTTCATTTAGGTTCAATAATTAATTTATTGAGTCACTAAAATATTTAATGGGTAGATAAAACTTTAAAGAATTAAAATACAAGATTTAAGCAATATTTCGCCTCATTTATTTAGATAAAATCGGCCACCTCCTAGAAGATTTAAAAATATTTGGCAACTCTCCATTTTTATTCCTTTCCTTATCTTTTCTTGGGAGATAATTCCATCACATTTAATCTTCAATAATTAATAATTAAGCAATATTTTTACCCCATTTTGAACATCAAATTTCGGCCACTCCTTTTCTAGATTTAATTAAATTTGACAACTCACAAACTTTGCTTCCTTTCCATATCCCTTTCTTGATAGATAATCCATTCATTTTAATCATCAATAATTATTTATTTAAGCAATTTTCTACCCTTATTTGACCTAAAGAAATCGGCCATCACCCCTATTAATCATCCATCAATCCCACCATATCAAATCATTTCCTATCTAACAAACAAGATCTTGCCATTCTACCTCATTTTATTTGTAGACTTTCCCTTCATTTCCTAGACACTCTCTCCCTCACCATTTTCGAAAAATTTCAGTAAGTTTTCAGCAGAGAAAAATCGTGAGAGAAACTTGAGAAAATAAGAGAGAAACTAGTAGAAAAGAAGAACACTCCGTCTCCGTCGCACCGTGCCGTCGTTTGATTTGTTTTCTTTTCAAAACAAATTCTTAGGCATGCATATACCATTCTTTTTCTCTTCAATCAAGTTGTATATGTATTTTTTAAGCCATTATGTGTGTTTGATTCAGAAAAAAATCGAAATTTTGGCAAGACATTTTCGAAAAACTTATGTGCAGAATTTCGGCTTTTCACCCATGCACTTCACGGTTTGATGTTTTTGTGATTTCATGAGGGTGGCTCTGTAAGGCCCCAGAGTTTATTTCTGTTAATTTGCGATTATTGATATTGATTTGAGATTATTATGACGGAATATTCCGAGACATAATTGTGAGATTTGAGCACTGTAATTAGATATGAATTAATGGACATAATTACAATTAATGAAGATTTCAGGGCCTAAAGTGCAATTGATGAGATATAAATTGAAATGACGTGAAAAGACTTGGGTTAGATGAGGAGGCAGAACTTTGCGCGCACATGCACGGAGAAAGGCGCGCATATGCACGAGAAGCTTGATGCCGAGGCAGAAGACCTCGCGCATATGCGCGAGCTAAGGCGCGCATATGCGCGAGGTGGTAGATATCACAAGTGCTAGGACAGAACGCTCGGCGAATATGCGCGGAAATAAGTCGCGCATATGCGCGAGCAGCAAATAATCCAAACGCCGAGACCAGTAGGTCTCGCGCATATGCGCCGATGATGGTCGCGCATATGCGCGAGACGTGCAGAACATGCAACAAGCCACTTTCCCTTACATGCAACGTGTGTATATATATATATACACTAAGGCTAATTCTTCAAATTCAGAGGAAGGAAACGGAAATAATAGCTGGGAGAAATCTTAAGTTCTTCGAACAAGAGATTTGTGATTTACGAGAAATCCCCCGTCTGATTTTAAATCCGAGTACATCACCGAGTTCCTAGCGATGACAGCTACAGCTGGACGTAAGTTTACTATGTTTTGATATGATTTGAAAATATGATGTTGATGGAATTGAATAGAATTCATATATGATGTTATTGACATAGTAAACATCGTAGTATCGAAACCGAACTGAAGAATAGATACCCTATGGAATTATATGATTTTCGGAAAGAATTGATAGAGATTTGATATCAGATTGTATCATTACTGATTATGAATTGAGATTTGATTATTATTATGTGTTCTGGATATTCTGATCATTATATAGTTGAAGTCAGATTGAAGAACAGACTGATTAAGTAATTGTTATGATTTTCAGAACTAGTATGATTGAGATTGTACAAAGTTGAGATTATGATTGGTTATTATGAAGATTATGAGTTGCGATCTTACATCTGTGATGTTGAGGTTGATGGGGTTACTGTGATTGTATTATTATGCCGTAGAAACATCAGTAGATTGAGTATTGATCAGAACAGGTCTTGAATTGAGTTATACATTGATAAACTGTATTCGATATTGTTATTGCCAGATTGATATTGACAGGCAGTGAGTTAGAGACTTCGGCAGAGTCAGAGCGACGAAACGAAAGGTATAAATTGATGTTGATGCGGGATTGCACAACTCGAGTCCGATTCGACTTGAGTTTCCCAAAATCACATACTTCATCCTATTGCATTGATATTTGCAATTGATGTGATTGATATCTTTGGTTTATTGATTTATGTATTGAGTCATAGGATGATGCGCCTAATTGTAGACGATTGATCATGTGACAGAGGTACCAAATAGTGATGGAATCGTCGCTGGCCATTGCACATTGTCACAGAGGTTTGGCAGGATATGCCAGGGCGGATATGCCCAGTTATTGGCTGATTCGCCAGGGCGGATGTGCCCAGTCTGTGGCTGATTCGCCAAGACGTTGGATGTTTGGCTACATCGGAGTGGATAGAATTGGAGTTTCTTCTATTATTGATGTTCGATATGGAAAGAGCCAAAGTCCGTGAATAAGAACGTACCACCACCTCGATCGGGAGTGTAGGTGGGTGTATGTTCTTATTCAGATCGGGATCCTTAGATTAGGATTGAGTCGAGTCAGAGTGTAATAGTCACGGAGTGTGATTCAGAGTTTGTATTGAGTTATGTTTCTGATTTGATACATATTCAGAGTATGATTTACAGTTTGATATTGAATTATGTTTCTGACTTTGATACATGTTATGAATATCTATTTCATGCTTTTATAACTGTTTATATGAAATGAATGTATACTTGATTTCTACTAGGAATATAATTCTCACCGGAGTTATCCAGATGTTGTCTTGTTTGTATGTGTGCATGACAACAGGTGGGACAGGATCAGGATCAGGAAGATGATGAGAGATTTTAGTTAGCGTGGAGATCCGGGCCCAGAAGCAGAATAGGATTCAGCACTTGATGTATAGCTGTTGAACGTAGTTGAGATAGAGACTTGTAGTACATGATTTGTACTGTTATACTGACATGTATATTAAATATATTACATTACGTTTCCGCATTTATAATTTTTTTTAAAAAAATTTAGTCCCACTTTTCTTAATTGTTATATTTGACATTAATAATGATTAAGACGTGAATTAGCATCTGGGTCCCCACAACAGGTGGTATCAGAGCTAGGTCTGGTTCTGATTCAATTCCAATAATACACATTACCAATTTAAATCAGATAAATCAAGTAACATGTATTACAAAGCATTAAGATGATTAGAGGAGGACTGAAACAAGTTTTTTGTATCTGGTTATTAATCTTGTTGATAATCAGATCTATCTCCTCGAAGAATTCCAGAACAGGGAAGTATCTTGATTGATCAGATGGATGTGTCAATAACTCCGATGGAAGCATAGTTACAGAGGTTTCAGTCATGTACACCGCTGATCCTGAAGGGTACTGAGGCGACTGATGATTGTGAGAATTGGCTAGATGATATAGAGATACTGTTTGATTCACTTGAGTATCCAGATTAACGTAGAGTGAAACTGATTGGGCACCAGTTACAGGAGGTCGCAAAGAGTTGGTGGATCGCAACCAAGGAAGCCTTAGAACATCGTGATATAGTGATTACTTGGAAGATCTTCAAAGTCGAATTCTATCGAAGGTTTTTCCCAGTTTCGTACCGGGAAGACAAGATGGCAGAATTTAAAAATTTGAAACAGGGTCAGCTAAACATTGAAGAATATGTTGCTAAATTCTCGACCTTGCTATGTTTTGCTCCTCACGTGGTTGGGAATAACGAAGCTGTGACTGATCAGTTTGTTAAGGGATTGAATCCTGAGATATTGACATTGGTGAACACAAGCCGACCTTATAACTTTGTTGATGCTCTGAATTTGAATTGAAATATCGGTTGTTCTGAATGAATATCTGAAACAGATAATGGACCGTTGAGAATTGGTACTGTACAGATTGAACAAGAGATGATTTTGAGAGTTAAAGCAGCTCAGAAAGTCATTCAGAATGTTCAGAGTTTGATATCAATTCTCAGAGCAGAGTATTGATCCGATTATCAGGTATGTGATACTGAATTTTATATGAACAGTTGATTTATTGTGCCAGATTGTTTCGGATTTGAAACGACAGGTATTGTCAGATATGTACAGTAATTGAGTCAGTATTTATTCTGAAGGCAGAAATGTGTATACCGATTTGAAAAGACAGTTTTGACAGAAACAGATGAGATCAGATATGGCATAGTTTGTACTTGAATGTCTGAATTGCCAACAGATGAAGACAGAAAGAAAGAAACCAGGAGATAGGTTATATAGCTTATTGATTCCCGAATGAAAATGAGACCACATTTCCAGGGATATCATGACGAAGCTACTGCAATACTCCCGAGATTGAGTATTGATTTGAGTTGAGAATGACAGACTGACCAAGTCTGCGGGTCTTATGTTGTACATGAAGACGTACAGATATGATGAGATTACTGAAATTTTTGTCTGAGAAATGATCAGATTTCACAGAATGCCAAAGTTGATTATATCAGACCATAATTTTGGTTAGCTTTGCACGTTTGGTAGAGTGTATAGCAGACTCTACCATATCTCACCCACAGACTGAGGGATAGTCAGAGCGGACTATCCAAATATGAGAAGATATCCTTAGAGCTGTAGTGCTTGATTTTAGCATTAGTTGACAAGATTCATTCTCATTTTATGAATTTTCGCACAACAACAACTATCGAACAAGTACTGAGATGGCATCGTTTGAAGCGTTGTACGATAGAAGTGCAGATTCCCTATTTATTAAGACAATTTCTTTAAAGTACCTGATATTGGACCTGACATGATCAGAAATAGAACTGGAAAAGGAAAGCCGATTCAGAATAGAATGAAGACAGCTCAGTATAGATCGACTACAATATGCCAACGTCAGACGATGACTAATGGTATTTGAAACAAGAAATTTAAGATTGAATTGATTGTGATTAAACAGATTTAGTAGCAGATGATAGTGTTGATTTGTTATGAGTTGCTGATTGGCATATACGGATATTGTGTAGTCGGTATTTTAAGATTGATTCTATCAGAGTTACTTCGAGTCGTATTGTGATCTGATACTTCGTGAATGATTACTCCAGATTGGAATCAGAATTAGTAGAAGAAAGATAATTCAGAATGAAGACTATTCCGCTTGTAAAAGTTCAGTGGGATTGTCATGATATTGGAAAAAAAAAACTACTTCGGAAACAGAATCTGATTTAAGACAGAGATTTCAATGTTGTTTCATCGAGGTGAGTTTTCTAATTAACTTCCGTATAAATTCTGGCGGATATGATTACCTCTGATATGATATGGTAGCCTGTGATTTCGAGGACGAAATCATATCTTGGGGGGGGGGGGGGGTAGAAATGTAAGGCCCGAGTATTTATTTCTGTTAATTTGCGATTATTGATATTGATTTGAGATGATTATGACGGAATATTCCGAGACATAATTGTGAGATTTGAGCACTATAATTAATATGAATTAATGGACAAAATTACAATTAATGAAGATTTCAGGACTAAAGTGCAATTGATGAGATATAAATTGAAATGACGTGAAAATACTTGGGTTAGATGTGGAGGACAGAACTTTGCGCGCACATGCGCGGAGAAAGGCGCGCATATGCACGAGAAGCTTGATGTCGAGGCAGAAGACCTCGTGCATATGCGCGAGCTAAGGCGCGACTTATGCGCGAGGTGGTAGATATCACAAGTGCTAGGACAGAACGCTCGGCGCATATGCGCGGAAATAAGTCGCGCATATGCGTGAGCAGAAAATAAGCCAAACGCCGAGACCAGTAGGTCTCGCGCATATGCGCCGATGATGGTCGCGCATATGCGCAAGACGTGCAGAACATGCAACAAGCCACTTTCCCTTACATGCAACGTGTGTGTATATATATATATATATATATATATATATATATATATATATATATATATATATATATATATATATATATATATATATATATAGACACACACACACACTAAGGCTAATTCTTCTAATTCAGAGGAAGGAAACGAAAAGAATAGCTGGGAGAAAGCTTAAGTTCTTCGAATTTGAGATTTGTGATTTACGAGAAATCCGCTCGTCTGATTTTAAATCCGAGTACATCACCGAGTTCCTAGCGATGGCAACTACAACTGGACGTAAGTTTTACTACGTTTTGATATAATTTCAAAATATGATGTTGATGGAATTGAATAGAATTCATATATGATGTTCTTGACATAGTAAACATCGTAGTATCGAAACCGGACTGAAGAATAGATACCATATGGAATTATATGATTTTCAGAAGAAATTGATTGAGATTTGATATCAGATTGTATCATTACTGATTATGAATTGAGATTTGATTATTATTATTATGTGTTCTGGATATACTGATCAGTATATAGTTGAAGTCAGATTGAAGAACAGACTGATTAAGTAATTGTTATGATTTTCAGAACTAGTATGATTGAGATTGTACAGAGTTGAGATTATGATATGTTATTATGAAGATTATGAGTTGTGAGCTTACATCTGTGATGTTGAGGTTGACGGGGTTACTGAGATTGTATTATTATGCCGTCGAAACATCAGTAGATTGAGTATTGATCAGAACAGATTTTGAATTGAGTTATACATTGATACAGTGTATTCGATATTGTTATTGCCAGATTGATATTGACAGGCAGTGAGTTAGAGACTTCGGCAGAGTCAGAGCGACGGAACGAAAGGTATAAATTGATGTAGATGCGGGATTGCACAACTCGAGTTTGATTCGACTTGAGTTTCCCAAAATCACATACTTCATCCTATTGTATTGATATTTGCAATTGATGTGATTGATATCTTTGGTTTATTGATTTATGTATTGAGTCATAGGCTGATGCGCCTAGTCGTAGACGATTGATCTCGTGACAGAGGTACCAAATAGTGATGGAATCGTCGCTGGGCCACTGCACATTGTCACAGAGGTTTGGCAGGATATGCCAGGGTGGATATGCCCAGTTATTGGCTGATTCGCCAGGGCGGATGTGCCCAGTCTGTGGCTGATTCGCCAAGATGCCGGATGTTTGGCTATATCGGACTGGATAGAATTGGACTTTCTTCTATTACTGATGTTCGATATGAAAAGAGTCAAAGTCCGTGAATAAGAACGTACCACCACCCCGATCGGGATTGTAGGTGGGTGTATGTTCTTATTCAGATCGGGATCCCTAGATTAGGATTGAGTCGAGTCAGAGTCGAAGAGTCACGGAGTGTGATTCAGAGTTTGTATTGAGTCATGTTTCTGATTTGATACATATTCAGAGTATGATTTACAGTTTGATATTGAATTATGTTTCTGAATTTGATACATGTTATGAATATCTATTTCATGCTTTTATAACTATTTATATGAAATGCATGTATACATGATTTATATTGGAATATAATTCTCACCGGAGTTATCCGGCTGTTGTCTTGTTTGTATGTGTGCATGACAACAGGTGGGACAGGATCAAGATCAGGAAGATGATGAGAGATTTTAGTTAGCGTGGAGATCCGAGCCCAGAAGCAGAATAGGATTCAGCACTTGATGTATAACTGTTGAACGTAGTTGAGATAGAGACTTGTAGTACATGATTTGTACTGTTATACTGACATGTATATTAAATATATTACATTACATTTCCGCATTTATAATTTTTTTAAAAAAAATTTAGTCCCAATTTTCTTAATTGTTATATTTGACATTAATAATGATTAAGACGTGAATTAGCGTCCGGGTCCCCACAGGCTTGATCCTAGGCTCCCGAGGCTGCTTATGGTCATGTCCTAGGGTATGTTAGGGTCAAGTTCGATCAAGGGTTCAAGTCCCAAAACCGTGAGTAAGAGGTTCCAATCCGCAAGCATGAAACATGTGCCATTTTCGAAACTTTTGCTGTCAATGGCTTGTTTGGGTTAGATTTTGAGCCATGGCTGGCCAAGGGCCGGTAGCCATGGCTGGGACCCTTCCCTTGCAATCCTAGGCCGTGGTCAAGCCAGCCTCAAGTGGCTTGAGCCACGTCCCAAGTCGTTTGGACAACAACAACGCAAGTCCCTTCGGTTTCAGTTTTCTGCATTTCGTTTGTGTGCGTGAAGCTTCGGCTTCTTGATTGGTGTGGATCTTGGTTGGATTTTTAGCCCTTAGCCATGGTTCATACCATACCTCATGATGTCTAGATCGAGCCATGGTCAATAATATGACCACTGGAACGACACATGACAGCAAGCGATCCAAACGATCGCATAGTACAAAATTTTCTGGGTGTTCTCGGTTTCAGCTTGAGTACGTTGTAGGTGTTGGCTTGGATTGTGGTTGGCCTAGGGCCCTTAGCCATGGTTCAAACCATACCTTAGGATGTTGGTAAGAGGCTCTGGTATGTGGTCCAAGCCCCAATGGACATTAGCCTTGCAAACAACGCGTTGAAGAGCAACAGCTGGTGCTGTAATTTTTTTGATAGCAACTTTGTGCTTTGGTTCAGAGGCTCGTTTGAGTTCTTGGTTGGCTTTTAGCATATGGACATGGACTGGACAGTACCTAATTGAGTTAGGAAGGTCATGTTTTTGGCCATTAGTGATTCGGTTAAGTTTAGAGGTCGTACGATAATTTACGGTGCAATGTGCCAAAGTGACTCTTGAAAGAGCGTATCACGTTTTGGCCTCCATTTACCAAATTTCGAGTTGTACAATTTTTAGGAGCATTATTTCAACATTTTAGGTGTATTTTAATCATGACTAAATGATGGTTCGATGTCGATTCGGGTTGGTACGGAGTCATGGTTAGAATTCAAGTGGTTGGTCTAGTTGTCCCTTTTTTTTGGGTTCAATTACGAGGTTGTGGTCGAGTTAAAATCATTTGCATATTTTTCATGTTAGAATTAGGTCGCAGCGATCCTGAGAACGATCCAACCCTTTCGGTAAAATAAAACAGGATATTTAATTATATTACGTGCATAAAAATATAAAAATTTCATTTTTAGATATATGCGATATTGCTTGTGGCCACTTCACTATCATGGGATTGCAACTTATCATGGGATTATTACTTCATCCGGTGGTCACTGACCGGTTCATGTTCATGTATTGGTACATATATCCAGTCCAAGGGCTGTGATGATCTCTACCGCCCAGTATACTGTGGTTTAGTCTGATCAGACGATTCAGTTCATTTTATGGGCCACTCGCGTAGAACATATTCTCAACAGAAAATTTTGATATGCTATTTTATAACAGGGCTCTATCGAGAAAAGATTCCACTTATGATTTTCAGTTCAGTTATGCACGTATTATAATTACTCATGATAAGATATTTTCACGTCACGCCTTATGACATGATATTTTTACTTCGCATGCGATTTAATTATTATTACTTGTTATTTACGATATACGCATGCTGAGTCATTAGACTCACTAGACTTTATTGTTGTAGGTACTGATGAGGTCGGGACTGAGGGCGGGGACCAGTGAGCCATCTTGGGTCGGCAGTAGTAGGAACCCGAGGACCTCATGCTTCATTTCAATTAGCGTTTTAATGCTCAAACATTTTTACCGCGATTGCTTATTTTAAGTTGTTGTTTCAAAACAGACATTTACTTCCGCTGCGATGTTGAACATTAAACTTTTTTATCAGTTTACCTTATGATTGAGGCATGTTACTTATTTTAAAATAAAATTTTTAATTTTTCCGCAAATTTTCAAATACAAATTTCGGGCCTTTACAGCAGCGGTCCCAATGAGGTGCACGCCTACAATGGATCACATGTGAATTTTTTTTTGAATCCATATATTTGCACTAAAAGGCAGAAATCACTTCATTAGGATACAAGATATCAGTAAGCACGGAGGTCCCATTTTCAAAGTACCACAAGTAAGAAGCATCCACTTGATAAATTTTAAACATATAAAACCTGTACTCATAATTCAAACATGTATGATTCCAGGGACTAACAGTTGATAAATGGTTCACATTATGTTGACAAAAAATTCTACTCATAAAAATAATTTCAAAAAAATTTTACTTGTTACTTTAATTCAAGAATTGGTCAGCTTGTTTTTCGTAGATTGGATCCTGTTCTTTTTTTTGAAAAAAAATAAGAATCGACTAAATTAGATGCCAATATGCAAGGAAACATGTTAGGATCATAGTTTTAGCAGCATGGACATTTGCGTCCATCAAAAAGTTGACCAAATGGACATCTCGCAACTTTGTAATCAAACATCGAAGAGTTTTGTATGTTATATAATAATACCAAGTACATGTTTCATATAATAATACATGTGTGCGCATATGAGGTGAATATATATATATATATATATATATATATATATATATATATATATATATATATGATCCTTCTCATATGCATTAGTAGTTAGTACTGTTCTGAGTGGATGAGAGGAACGAATGTTCCTACTATCGAGTGCAAGCAGGGTAATGACCGCTCCAACTTGTAATTGCCAGACCTCTCGCCACAAAAGATGTAGTCATTTCCTAATGCTATGAAGATGAACGGGGTGGCGATGATGAAGATGACACAACTGCATGATAAGATGAAGAGGCAAGTTGAACAAGTGCCTGACATAGATCCACCTGCGCAAAATAATGACCACAAGCATCAGAATTCAGAAGTCAGACAACTACACGAGTCCTCAAAATATGGCAATTGGAAAGGAGAAAAGTAAACAACATATTCCTTTCAAAAGTAACCCAACATCCCCGCATTCTTCACTATTTCTCTTCCTGATTGGAGAACGGAAATGCAATGCAAGAACAAACTGATGGAAGCCATTCAACAGGCTCATAGGAATAACCCTGACTATCATTTACTTTGAAACGATAAACAAAAATTAAAACCATTCGTTGAAAATGGGATTGAGATCATCTTTTCCATGTCAGTTTCCATTCTAAAATTAAAACCAAAATCAAGAACTTATGCCTTATTTCTTGTACAAAATATAAGTAGCAGGCACCAAAAGAACACAATAATTTGTGAAAAAATGTTATAAACTTTTAGCCATTTTTTATTAATTATATATGCCATTATGTTATATCTCCACCACTTTTAACAAGATCAGCTCAAAAAAAAACCACACCAGAACCAGGGATCGAAACCTGTTAACCATTAGCAGGACAAAAACTATTTATGGAAGTTTGGTTTCGGCCTTCCGAAACATGGTCCTCCAGCCATCATCCAATCTCTAATCTGTCAGGACTATGCAGGTGTGTTGTCCTTAGCTATTGTGCAAACTACACAACCTTTTACATAAATAACCAACTACTCTCGAATTATAGCCAAATGAAAATCTAGTTCAACACTCCATCAATAGCATCCAACTACCAACAGGAACATTTTTTTAATCAGAACAATCACCAGTAGTGTTGCATCAAAACCCCCGACCTCTACCACTGTAGAAACCCCCCACAAAACAAGACCCGTCACAATTGTTGTTTGGAGTTGGGACCGTGGCAATAAAATTTGTTCGGCCTTTCTAACTTTATCATGAGGTCACAATTGCATATACAGAGTACCATACAGTTCCGTGTAAAGAATATATTTACCTGTTAATCCAGCACAACCTGATGAGAAAACAATGACTGGTGGGGGCTGCATCCCAAAACAATAATTAGAAAAAAAACCAATGAAGAAAACATAGAAAAGAATAGGGAAGAACAAATAATCAGCGCAAAAAGAAAGCTCCTTATCAATTTAAAATTGGACGTAAATAACTTTTGTAATATCCTTAACATTAATGTTACTCGCTCATGCACAGGATAGACTTATGCAAAATAAATGAGTTTCCATAGGAAAGTGTTTTAGATAACATTTCAGTATTCAAAATATTTACACACGTACAAAAAGAAAACTAGATTAAATTTAATACAGCTAGTAAAGTATTAAAATTCAAAGAACACTTAGAATACACAATGACCCAACCCTCACATTATATTCCACGCTTTTTCCACAAGCCAGATAGTATGAATTTTGGCCTGTTTCCAGCGTTGCACATGATCCATATGCATATAGCTCTGTTATTAACATTATTATCATATTAACACACCTTTCTATGCAAATAAAGAGAAGAAATCAACTGCAAAGAAAAAGACACAAGACACTACCGTTTTAAGTTGTGGATATTGTTAAGATTTAAGTTAAAACCCTGCGTAAAAAGCAGATCATTCTTTCACACATGGTATAGAGGATAGTGCGTATGTCATAAAATTCTGTCCCCGCATCAATGGCCTTGAAAAAGAAAATTTGAGAGTGATACACAAAATTGAAGTGGAAACAGTAATATTACACCACGGATCCTTGATTACCACTTGCAATTGATGGTTGATCATCAGATAATCAAAGCGTAGTGGACAAGTCTACATGTAGCTAATTTATACACTAGCACTCTTGCAACATAAATATGAATCACGTTCATTGTGAAAGAGGAATTTGGCCAATTTACAACCACCCCTACCACAAGAGTCAATTTGAGACTGAAAAAAATTGTATGAAAGGATCGGTTAATCGAATAAAGAGTGTTTAGAAGAGGGGGTTGAATAAACACTGCTCGAATTTAAATATTCTTCGACAATATGAGTTCAAGTTTGTTACAAACTGAAACTAGATATCCCGTAGGTCAATAACAATCACTTAAACTGAATAAAACAGTTGCAGAAAATAAATTGACTGAAAGATAGAGTATATAACTGAAAATGACAACTGAAGTAATGACACCACAATTTGTTTGTGGATGTTCCGAGACTTGAATAACTCTTACGTCACCCCTTCTATCACGAAGATAGGATATTCACTAAAAGACTTTGATCAAATACAAAACACTGCACTGACCCACTTCAGTTTGGACTTATCATTTTGCCAAAATTGAAACTCTTAGTATGCAACACTTTTACAGATCGTAACTGATCTTAGCACAACTTAGAAAATATATCAAATATTACAAAGTGCTATTTTAAGCTCGAGAATGTAGTCTTGAATACTACTGATATAACTGATAAGCGTGAGCTTTGATTTCTGAATGCAAGTAGATATTTAGCGTGACAGCAAGTAAAATGAGATAACTGAAAGTCGAGTGAATCTTCAATTGCTGCCTTCGACTATTTATAGGCTCTCCTCTCAACGGTAACATTAAAGAATGTTTGAATATTCTAACCGTTGATTGCCACGTCGATATACTCTGTCAGTCGTACACTGTTCATTCTGTAATGCGGCGTTCCACTACTAGTTGCAGGTATTTGTACTATTTGTCGGTTGTCGCTTTCAACTGATGACGTGTACAGCTGAGAGATCAGCTGGTAAAGAATCAGTTGACGAGAATGAACTTCAGTTGTATCGATCAGTTAACTGAGTTCAGCAGATGACATGTTCAGTTGATGATCAGTTCAGTTACTTAGTTCAGTTGGTAAGTTTTTTTGTCAAAACATCCGAAATTAAGTTTTCAACAATTTCCCCCTTTATGGTGTTTGACAAAACTTAGAGAAAATATAACTGAATAACTGAGCTCTTTGTAGATAAAATAAGATGTAGATTCAACTGAACTCATATTCTTCACAAATACAAGAATTTAAGATTCTTCTGCTTTTCTAAAATCTCTTCAAGACTCTTCCCCCTTTTTGTCAAACAGCTCCATCTTAGTAGATAATTTACGAACGTCAATAGACAGGAGGTGGACAGAGCCGGAAATATTGCTGATAGCAGTAGTCATTGCAACTTGAAGCAGGTCGATTTTTCTTGAAACAAGTGATTCCACACTGTCGACTCGTTTTTTGATAGAGTCTTGAGTGGCAGTGAGACTTGAAAGTATCCCTCTGTTTTTCTGTATATCTTCAACTGCAAATGTCAGAGATGTAACAGCAGTTTGTATGGCGTTCAATTTTTCTAATTTGAACTGATGAGAATGGTCCAACTTCAGAGTGTGTGACAGTTGAGTGTTCTGAATCTTTGAGATGGCAGTAAGCATTTGTTGCATACTGTCCTGTATATTCCGAACTTCTTCAAAAATAAGATCAAAATCTGATGAAGATGGAGGAAGAGACTGATGAGAGGTTCCTGGTTCTCTTGTTGTGTGTTCAGAAATGACTAATGCTTGGTCAGTTGAGACTGTAGCAGCAACATTCTGAACTGGAACATCAGTTACAATGATTTCTCCTTGAACTGGAGACGATGAGGGTGGATTCTGATCGGCAGAATAACTGGCTTGATGAATAGCAGATGGTGATGAAACCAAAACTGGTGCCTCTAAAGGATGAACTTGAGAATCAATCGGCACATCAGTTGAAATAGCTTGTTCAGCAAATAAGTCTTGCTGAACTGGTTCTTCTGAAGAGATGGTGACCTCTGGATTGATTTGATCAGCAGAGTGATCAACTGGATTAGACATAGGTTCACTCAATTTAGGATCCTGCACCACTGCTTGGATAATTTCCTCAATGTTTGCAAAAGAAAGCTCGGCTTCAGTGTACAGTTGCTGTTCAGCAGGAGGTGGTTGAGGCATATCCTGAACTGGTTCTTCAGTTAGAACAAGAACATGTTCAGAGGATGGTTTTTGCTGCTCAGAAGTCGGTTCCTCAATTATTTCCTCTTCATCATTATTTGAATCGCCTTGATGAAGAACTAATTCTTGATCTGTTTCCGAAAATTTTATCTGAGATTGTAACCCAAGCAAATCGGTATCAAGCTGAGTAATTACTGCTTGATCAGCAAACACAGTAGGATTTGTGGGAACGTAGTTGGCCTTCAATTTGCCAACAATTTGAGCCAACTTCTTGGCTCCCACCTGATCAAACAAATAAGATTTTCTTTCCATATCCTGAGCAATTGTTGCAGCTTTCACCGTTCTTAGAACAAATGCTTCCAATTTGATGAAGGTGTTCAGCTGTGATTTCTTCTTCAGTTGCTTGGCAAAAACTTGTGTACAAAAAGCTGTCCAAGCATCATAGGACTGAATTTTTGAAGCTGCAAAACTATTAACTTTTGCCCAAACAAGGTCAATATGTGTCTGAATGGCATTGGAAGGTCTGGGCTCTTCAATCAGCTTACCCTTGCCTTTATCAGTACTCAGAATGTGAGGGATTTCCAATCATGTTCAAGTTGATTCCACCATCTCTATAAATTTTATACCTTTGGGTCGAGCAGGTGCCACACTAGCAGGGCGAGTGATCTGAATCAGAGGCGCTTTGGTCCTAACTGATTCCTTTTTGGCACCAACTGAAGCTTTTGGTGGAATGATTTTCAAAGGGACTGCTTTTATTGGTTGCCGAGCATCTGAAGAAATTATCGTGTCAGTAGGAATGAATACCTCGGTAGATAATGATTTAACCCTTTGGGTTCTTGGTTTCTTGGCAATCTGTGGGGATGGAGTTTTATCTGAATCAGATGCACTCAAAATTAATTTCCTCTTTGCTACCTTCAATTGAGCCAAAGTTTTGGCCTTCTTCACTGATTTTGGGGCCGCTTGACCAGTCCCAATCTCCTGTTTGATTTTGACAAACTGAGCAGGAGAAATGTCCAGTTTGGTCTTTAGTGGTATACTGTTCTTCGCATTAAAAACTTTAAACTTTGATGATCTTTCTGAATCATCAGCAACTAACCCTTTTATTTTCAGCAGATAGCTGAGTTGCACAACAAAACCCTTGGACTGTTTGGAAGACAGGAACATATTCTTCAGAATATTAAATATGAGATGCTTCCAGTTGAGTTGACGATCAACCATAATAACAGAAATGGCTTGAAATTTCTCCAAGGTAAGGGCAGCAAACGATCCAGCTTTTGCCAAAAGCCCTTTGGCTACAACATCAGCAGGTAACTGAACTTCATACTTCAGTTCTTTCTTTGGATCGGAGACTTTGATCTTCCGTCCATCAGCGGAAAGTGAAGTTTGCATCTCTTCAATATCAGAAGCTTTAACATCCGAGAGGTGTGACAATCCATCAGAGGGTAGAGAGAAAATTTCTCCAAAAGAGTCTTCAGAGATGGTCAGAGACTGATTATTGACAGTAGAAACTATGTTGCCATCAGAGTTGACCATACCGGTGGAGTAGAAATCCTGAAGTTCTTTTGGGTAGATTTCTTGAGATGATTTTCCCAAGAACGTCCGTAATCCAGCAGTCTCAAGTTTTCGAAAAACTTTTGACACCATCATCCCCGAAGGATAGAATTGACCCAAAATTGATAGCCATAACATTTAGCATATAAGCGGGAATTTGAGTTGCCATTGAGAACTGAAAGAATTCCTGAAAAGAAAATTGAAGGATGAAATTTGTTCTTGCTCTCAAAAGATTGTGGATAAGCGTAAAGAAAAACTAAAATGGAGCGGGTAAAATCCTTTTGTAAGTGACTGTTCGAATTTTTAGACACGTGTTAGTCCAAGGAAATTTTAAATAAATTCGTGTGTACGTGTGCCAAATGCGTGTGTATTTGAACGGTTTCAAGGGTGTCCACGTTGACACTAATCATTTACTGAAAAGCAGCATTTAATGCTTGAAAGACAGTCACGTCGCTTGATTTTGAATGTAATAGGTTTAATTAGTAACTTAAATGAAAAGATTAGTGAGAAGCTCAACTGAACGATCAGTTGTTACTGTGTCATTTCAGTTGAGATTTGACTAATCTATTGTCTTCTCAGTTAACCTCTTAAAACCAATATCCCCCCTAAATAAATTCATAAAATAATTAAAGCGAAAAGTAAATATCAGAGATATTATTTGCTGATGACACGTTGACGACCCTTCAGCTTCCTTGAAAGTCTGCTATAAATAGAAGTGACATTGTTAGTTTCAGTCATATTGGTGGAAGAAAGAGAAAACATTCAAGATAAAAAATGGCAGATGCGAGTAGCTCGAGTGGTTCTCTATTTTCTTTGGAAGCTAGGAAGGCGGCTATCGAAGATGAAGTCTTCTACACCAGTCTTCCCTATTGGGAAAAATTACAGGAGCTTGAGTTCCTGTATAACTCTGGAGAGGCTACCACTCCCAGACTGGTGGAACAGTTGACAGAAGTGCGGGAGCGCTTGAATATCGCTGTGTGGGTGGACGTCTTTAAAGATGGTCATATCCATCAACTGATGCTTCAAAAGGAACTGGAGATTCTCAATCGCATAGCTTCTTCGCACAGCTTTTGTAAGACATCTTCCTCAGCTCTCTATCAGTTTGGCTGAGAATGTGGATAGATGATGTAGAAGAAAAATATGACAATGTAATTCAAGCGAATATTTATCGTTGAATGAAATATTTATTTTGGTGTAACTTGATGTTTCTTTTTCCTGCAAGTAATAAGTTTCAATAACAGATGAACTGATGAAACACTAACTGATGGAAGATTAACTGACATCAGTTGAGAGTCATATAAATAAACAACTAACTGAAGAATCAGTAAATGACAGTAAAATGAAAGATGAATTAAGAACCAAGACAGCAATAACAACTGGTTAGGATAAATAAATTAATCCAAGTATATTGCGAAAATGAGAAAACTTAGTCTCGCCCAATGGTTTGGTGAAGATATCAGCCGCTTGCTGCGCTGTTGAGATGTACTCCAGTCTGATGTTCTTCTTTAAAGCATGATCTCTGATGAAGTGATGTCTGACATCTATGTGCTTAGTCCTGTAGTGAAGAACTGGATTATAGGTGATAGCAATTGTGCTTGTGTTGTCACAGAATATTGGAGATTCCTTTGCATCAACACCATAATCTTTCAGTTGTTGCTGAATCCAGAGCAGTTGAGCACAACTGCTTCCAGCAGCAAGATATTCTGCTTCAGTTGTGGAAGTTGCTATAGATGTTTACTTCTTACTGAACCAAGAGATCGGTCTGTCTCCTAGAAACTGACATGATCCACTTGTACTTTTTCGATCAAGCTTGCATCCTGCATAATCTGCATCTGAATATCCAACTAAATTGAAAGATGAATCTTTAGAATACCATAACCCAACATTTTGTGTGCCCTTAAGATATTTCAAAATACGCTTGGCAGCTGTAAAATGTGATTGCATAGGATTTGCTTGAAATCTAGCACACATGCACACAACAAATACAATATCAGGACGACTAGCAGTTAGGTACAATAATGAACCTATTAAACCTCTGTAAAGTGTCGTCTCAACTAATATTCTCCCTTGATCAGTGTCTAATTTAACTGATGAGCTCATGGGAGTGCTTGCAGCTGAACATGATTCCATGCCAAATTTCTTCAGCAATTCCTTAGTGTATTTGGTTTGACTGATAAAAGTTCCTGAATCCAGTTGCTTCACTTGTAAACCAAGGAAGAATGTCAGTTCACCCATCATGCTCATTTCGAACTTATCCTGCATTAGCTTGGCAAACTTCTCGCATAATTTGGGGTTAGTTGACCCAAAAATAATGTCATCAACATAAATTTGAACGAGTAGAATATGATCATTCTTGGAGAATTTGAACAAGGTCTTATCAACTGATCCAACCAAGAAATCGTGACCAGTTAGAAATTTTGAAAGAGTTTCGTACCAAGCTTTTGGAGCTTGTTTAAGACCATATAAGGCTTTGTTCAAATGGTAGACATGATCAGGAAGGTGATGATTGATAAAACCTGGAGGTTGTTCAACGTAGAATTCTTCCTGCAATTGACCATTCAGAAATGCACTCTTTACATCCATTTGATAGACTTTGAAGTTTTTGAATGAAGCATAAGCGAGGAATATTTTGATTGCCTCCAGTCTTGCAACTGGTGCATAAATCTCATAATAATCAATTCCTTCTTCCTGCTATAGCCTTGTGCTACTAGTCTTGCTTTGTTGCGCACAACTGAATCATCTTCGTTCAGTTTGTTCCTGTACACCCACTTTGCACATATAACAGTTTTTGAAATTGGTCTTGGAAATAAGTTCTAGACGTCGTTATGGACAAACTGATTTAGGTCCTCTTGCATTGCATTTATCCAGTTAGGATCAGCAAGAGCTTCATCAGTTTTCTTTGGTTCCAATTGAGATACAAAGGCTGAATGAATAAATAGATTGAGCATCTGATTTCTGGTTCTTACTGGATCAGATGGATTACCTATTACCAGTTCTGGAGGATGTGATTTCTTCCATTTAAGTTCAGCATTTGTTGCTTCTCTATTAGGAGTTTCTTCGATAGGTAACTGAGTGTTCTCAGTTTCAGTTGGAGCTAATTCAGTTGGCAACTGATTCACATTTGTTTGCTCCACTAACTGATTGTCAAGATTTTCTTCCAATTCAGCTGATTGATCCAATATCTCAAGTTCAGGTGTTTGGAGGTTGCTTTGATTAATATGAATGTCTTATTCATCATCATCATCCAAGCTTATATCTGTAAATCTATCAGCTAGCTCAACTGTATCAGTTGGCTTAATAGTTAGTGCAGATTCATCAAACACAACATGAATAGATTCCTCAACATTCAAAGTATTTTTGTTGAAAACTCTATAAGCTTTACTCACTGAAGAATAACCAAAAATATTCCCTCTGCAGATTTAGCATCAAAAGCTTTTAAATGAGTTTTACCATTGACAAGTATAAAGCATCTGCAGCCGAATATTTTAAAATATGAAACCACACTTTTTCTTCCATGCCAGATCTCATAAGGTGTTTTCATATTATTCTTATTAATCATTGATCTGTTTTGAGTGTAACACGCAGTGTTCACTGCCTCTATCCAAAACCTTTGAGAGATACTGGAATCAACAAGCATTGTTCTAGCAGGCTCTTTGAAGGTCCGATTTCTCCTTTCAGCTACACCATTTTGCTGAGGAGTTCTAGCTGCTGAAAGCTCATGCTTGATTCCGGTATTCTCTAAATAATTTGAAAGAATTTGATTGATAAATTCAGTTCCTCGATCGGATTTGATTCTATCAATTCCAACTGATTTTTCATTTAATAATCTTTTGAAAAGCTTAATCAGTTGAACATCAGTTTGGTCTTTGGATTTGAGAAATATAACCCAAGTGAATCTTGAAAAATCATCTACAACCACCAAGGTGTATTTCATTCCCCCTAAGCTCATGACTGGTATTGGACCAAATAGATCCATAGGTAACAGCACTAAGCATCGGGAAGAAGATTTACGACCCTTGTTCTTAAAAGAAGATTTGATTTGCTTACCAAACTGACATGCTGAGCAAATTTTGTCTTTGGTAAAATCCATTTTGGGCAATCCAGTAACAAGATCGTGATTACTCAAATAAGCAATAGATTTGAAATTCAGGCGGTTTAACCTCTTATTCCACAACCAGTTTTTATAAGATTTTGAAGCAATAAAACATACTGGCGCATAAGGTTGATCATTTCAGCTGACTTTATAAGTGTTTCCACACCTTTTGCCAGTTAGAATGATCTCTTCAGTTGAGCTTTTGACTGAACAAGAATGTTTGTTAAACTGAACTGAGAATCCATTATCGCATAACTGACTGATGCCAATCAGATTATACTTGAGATTCTCAACTAATAAAACGTCATTAATAGTGAAGTTACCATGGATAAGCTTACCCTTACCCACATTTTACCTTTAGAATTATCTCCAAAACTGATGTTTGGTCCAGTGTATTTAATCAGTTGAGATAATAATTTTGAATCTCCTGTCATGTGGCGTGAACATCCACTATCCAAGTACCATATAGATTCAATGCTTGTACCTGTTACTTGCAATCACACACAAGATAAGATTCTGGTACCCTTTTTCTATTTGGGTCCAAAGTTGATTAGTCCTTTAAGAATCCAGACTTGGATTAGTCTAACTGACCGTACGGTTGCTGTATTCCAGATGGTCTTTCCCTGTCTGTGTGTGCTTTGTGTATGGTGTGCAGGAGATACAATATGTGATTTGCCCTTTTTCAACTGATTGTTCAGCCAGTATCTTTTCTGAACTGGCTTACTGTTGTAGTAATTTGAGTAGCCATTTGAGTAATTTTTGCTGAAAAGTTTGGTTGCTGACTTCGAGAGTCAGTCACAACTTTTGGTCTATAACCAATTCCACATCTTTTGCCCTTGTTCATACTTTGAGCTGGCTGTTCAATCAGTTTACTCGGCTCAGCTTATTCTTGTACCATGATATGTGTCATTTTTACGTGTTTTATTGCTTTAGTCTGTGTGTGTTTTGCATTGTGTATACGTTTATTTCGATCAAATTTTGTTCATTCTAGAATAAACATTTGCATTTTATCATATCTCACTCGGGCATGACGAATTTGCAGGAAAAATGGCCGGAAAATCAGAAATCGGAGCCAAGCGCTAAGCCAACAAGTTTGTGTGTATAAAAGTTGGCGCCCGAGCGGTAATTTTATACCGCCCGGGCGCGAGAAGAGAAATGCCGAAGCATCTTTACAGAAGGTTTCGCGCTCGGGCGGTGAAATTCTACCGTCCGAGCGCGAGAAGTGAGCCCCAAAGGAAAATTAAAGAAGAGTTGGCGCTCGAGCGGTAGTTTTCTACCGCCCGAGCGCGAATGCCGCACTTCCCAAGGAGATTTACAGAAGGTGTGGCGCTCGAGCAGTACCTTTCTACTGCACAAGCGCCTCCTATTTTTGGAAAATATCATGCTCGATTCCATTCCTTATTTTCTGAAGAAAAGGATATGGTAAGGTTGGTAGACGTTTTTTGGGGGGCATTGAGACAGAGGCAGACATTATTCTTCAGCCGCCACAAGCTTTTGGGAGAGCACTTTGCGCTTGGATTGAAGATTCGTGATTTTTCGGCCATCGTTCTTCGCAGATTTCGTCTAGCCTAGTATTTCTAATCTAGTTTCTTTCATTTTAAACATTGTTGCATTTATTTTTACTATGAATTCTAGTAGCTAACTTTATTATTTGTTGGGACTAAAGGGGATCCTACCCCGTTCAATTGAATTAATTCATATTTCGATTGTGCGTTATTCTTGATTTTACTACTGTTTTATCGTGTCATTAAAGTGTAGCTAACTTTAACGACGTTTTCATATCACGAGTGAGTTCGAGAGAATAACGAGTGATAGGATCGAGTAGTATAATCCGTGGATCTACAATTTACATAGATATATGAGATTGGATACGTGCCGATAATCATAGTCTTAAGGGTCGAAAATTAAGGAAGTTCATAAATCGAAATGCGTTTCGCTCTTGAGAAATAATTAAAGATATTTAATTACTTCATTGAGTAGAATTAGTTTGGCATAGCTCGAGAGAGTGTGTTCAATAGATTAGGAAATCCTGTCGGAAGCGTAGATCACGATCGAACGAATTAATTAATTAACAAGGGGTAGGTGAACCGAGATTCCCAACAAATCCATTTTTCATTGAATTTTACTCAACCATTTTAGACATTATATCTCATTACTTGATTTTGAATCTTTTTAATTGCATTGTTATTTGATTTTAGTAGTAATAAAACAAGCAAATCACTTTTCGTTGCTAAATGTCAATAACTGAAAATAACAATTGTAAAACACAGTCCTCAGTGGAACGATACTCGTACTCACGTACACTATATTATAACTTGACATCGTGCACTTGCGATTAATTTTTGAGCATACAAAATAATATTTTATTGGGGATTTCACTGTACGAGTTTTTTTCGATCAAGTTTTTTACGCCGTTGCCGGGGACTGTTAATCTACAATTTTATTTTTAGTTATTTCCTTTATTATTATTTTATTTCTTTTGAGATAACACTTCATATTTTATTACAGATATCTCTTCCAGTGCATGCCAAAGTCACTTGACGTGGAGCTTGAGTTTGATCCTGAAATTGAAAGAACCTTCCGCAGGAGAAGACAACAACAGAGGCTTAAAGAACTGATGGAGAGACACGAGCCAGAACATGAGGAGGAACAGCGTGAAAATAGACAAGTCGAGATGCCACGCCGCATACTGATGCTGGAGTATGCCAAACCTTCTTTGGAGGGTGCACGCACTAGCATTGTGAGACCTATCGTGCGGGCAAATCACTTTGAAATCAAGCCAACTATAATCCAGATGATTCAGAACACAGTCCAATTCGGAGGAACTGCAGTGGATGATCCAAACACGCACATCGCGGATTTTCTTGAAATCTGCGATACTTTTAAATTCATTGGAGTTTCTGATGATGCTGTTAGATTGCGTTTATTTCCTTTCTCCTTACGTGATAAAGCTAAAGCGTGGTTAAATTGTTTGCCTGTAGGTTCGATCGCTACATGGGAGGACATGGCGAAAGCATTTCTCATCAAATACTTCCCTCCCTCCAAGACCATGAAGCTGCGGGCAGACATTACAACATTCGCTCAATTCGATCAGGAATCATTATATGAGGCATGGGAACGCTTCAAGGACCTACTACGAAGATGCCCACATCATGAGTTGCCACTTGGGTTAGTCGTTCAAACATTTTATTACGGTTTGCTTACTCCTAACCGTACTATGATAGATGCTGCTGCTTGTGGGAACCTTTTGAGGAAGACTGCGGAAGAAGGATATGAGTTGTTGGAGGAGATGGCTGCTAGCAGTTATCATCCTCAATCTGACAGGAACAACCAGCGGAGAAGTGCAGGAGTGCACCAGGTAACTGATTTTTCTGGTATTACTGCACAACTTGATGCTTTAAACAAGAAAATAGACGGCTTGAATGTGGGTGGCACGGCGATGCGTCTTCGAGAGATATTCTGTGAAAAGTGTGGAGGGGAACACTATGCGAAGGATTGTCAAGACGACAATCCATTCTATGTGCAAAATGAGGCACCAGTGAATCAAGTGGGAGTCCAAAACCGCCAAAGGCATGACCCTTATTCGAACACATACAATCCTGGGTGGAGGCAACATCCTATCTTCTCATGGGGCGGTCAGAACAGTCAGAATCGACCGCAAGGAGGACAACAATATGGCAAACAACCGATGTACAGATCCGATCCTCCTAGAGAAGAAAAGTCCAACTTGGAGCAAATGATGTCTAAGTTTATTTCATCTACTGAAACTAGACTTCAAAATCAGGATGCGTCGATAAAGGGACTTGAAAATCAGATTGGTCAGTTAGCGAAGATGATAGCAAGTAGAGAGCAAGGCACCTTTCCAAGTAACACAGAGACTAATCCAAAAGAGCAAGTGAAGGCTATTGAGTTGAAAAGCGGGAAAGTTTTGGAGTCAAGGGAAAAAGAGAAAACTCAAACAGTGGATGAGCAAACTGCGACATCTAAAGGTAAGTCTTCTAACTCCACACTAGCACCCACTGCACAACCAAAAATTGTTATACCTCCTCCTTTCCCTGCAGCACTTAAAAAAAGCAAACTAGATGCACAATTCGGTAAGTTTCTTGAGGTGTTTAAAAGTTGCTTATCAATATTCCCTTTGCCGATGCTCTAATGCAAATACCTAGTTATGCTAATTTTTTGAAGGACATTTTAGCTAATAAGAGGAAGTTGGAGGATCATATGACAGTCAACTTAACCGAAAATTGCTCCGCTTTGGTGCAAAACAAAATCCCACCGAAGCTAAAAGACCCAGGGAGTTTCTCTATTCCTTGCATGATTGGTGATGTTGTTTTTCATAAAGCATTATGTGATCTTGGTGCAAGTATTAATCTGATGCCATTGTCTGTGTTTAGGAAACTTGGGTTGGGAGAGCCTAAGCCGACGAGGATGTCCTTGCAACTGGCTGACAGATCTGTCAAGTACCCCCGCGGAGTGATTGAGGATGTACTAGTGAAAGTGGACAAATTCATTTTTCCTGCATATTTCGTGGTGCTCGACATGGAGGAGGATACCGAGATGCCTCTCATTTTGGGGAGACCATTCCTTGCGACTGGCAAGGCACTGATGATGTTCAAGAAGGGAAGTTGAGATTGCGAGTGGGCGAGGAGGAGATTACTTTTGATGTCTTTATTGCACTTAAGCACACACTGCATTCTGATAGCTGTTTTATAATTGATGCTTTTGGCTCTCTTGTTTCTCACTATGTGCAGGATGCTTTTAGGGACCCTTTGGAGGCCACTATCACTACTGAGTTGGGAGAAGAGGAATTGGACGATGAAAAAACTGAAATTGTGGCACATCTCAATGCCAACCATCCATGGAGAAAGTCAATGACGATGCGACTGGAGGACCTAGGAGAACGCAGAGATTTGATCCCTCCAAAGTCGAGCATCGAGGAGCCACCGACGCTTGAGATCAAACCCTTACCTCCGCACTTAAAGTACGTATTCCTAGGTGAGAATAACACATTGCCTGTCATTATTTCTGCTGCTTTGACAGATGCTATGGAGGACAAATTGTTGCAAGTTCTCAAAGATCACAAAAGGGCATTCGCTTGGAAGGTGGCAGACATCAAGGGAATCAGTCCATCGATATGCATGCATAAAATCTTGATGGAAGAGAAGTACTCAACTCTCGTGCAACCTCAAAGACGACTAAATCCAAAGATGCAAGAGGTAGTAAAAGCTGAAACCATTAAGCTTCTCGATTCAGGTATTATCTATCCTATTTCCGATAGTGCTTGGGTAAGTCCGGTTCAATGTGTGCCTAAGAAAGGTGGGATTACGGTAATCACCAATGAAAAGAACGAACATATTCCCCACGCGAACTGTTACGGGGTGGAGAGTGTGTATTGACTATAGGAAGTTGAATGATGCCACCCGTAAGGACCATTTTCCCCTTCCCTTTATTGATCAAATGTTAGAGAGATTAGCGGTGCATGAATTTTATTGTTTTCTAGATGGGTATTCGGGGTATAATCAAATCACAATTGCACCTGAGGACCAAGAGAAAACCACTTTCACTTGTCCTTATGGCACATTTGCTTTTCGCCGAATGCCTTTTGGTATTTGTAATGCACCTGCTACATTTCAGCGCTGTATGACTGCTGTATTCCATGATAAGATTGAAACCTTTCTTGAAATATTTATGGATGATTTTTCTATCTTTGGTGCAACGTTTGATGAGGTGCTTGCAGAATTTGAGATCCTTGTTGAGAAGATGAAAGGAGACAAACTTGGTGCTCAATTGGGAAAAGTGTCATTTCATGGTACAAGAGGGAATTGTTTTAGGGCACAAGATTTCGGAGCAAGGAATTGAGGTGGACAAAGCAAAAATTGAAGTCATAAAGAACCTACCACCACCAGCCTCAGTAAAGGGAGTTAGAATTTTTTTAGGCCACGTCGGTTTCTATCGGCGGTTCATCAAAGATTTTTCTAAAGTTGCCAAACCTCTATCTTCTCTACTTATGAAAGATATACCCTTTGATTTTAATTCTAACTTTTTGCATGCATACGAGGATTTAAAGGAGCGCTTGGTGACGGCTCCTGTCTTGGTGGCACCGGATTGGGACCTGCCCTTCGAGATCATGTGAGACGCCAGTGACACTGCAGTGGGGGCCGTACTTGGCCAGCGGCGAAACAAGGTATTTCACACAATTTACTATGCAAGTAAGACCTTAGATGAGGCTCAATTGAATTATGCACAACTGAAAAGGAATTACTTGCAGTAGTATTCGCACTTGATAAATTTCATTCATACCTTGTTTTGTCCAAAGTAATTGTATTCACTGATCATTCTGCCCTTAAATACTTGCTTGCTAAGAAAGATGCAAAGCCACGCTTACTTCAGGTGGATCTTACTGTTACATGAGTTTGTGATTTGGAAATAAGAGATAATGAAAGGTGTTGAGATGTGTGTGGCAGAGATCATTTATCTAGGCTAGAGCTTGTTAGTTAATGAATGGTGGATGTCGAAGACTATTATGATTGGTTTCCTGACGGAGCAACTGTTTGAGATGAACCATTGTCCATGGTATGCAATTTCGCTAACTTCCTTGTCACAGGCACACCTCCACCAACCTATTGTTTCACCAACTAAAAATTCTTTTCTGACGTGAATACTATTTCTGGGAGGAACCGTTTTTTGTTTAAAATTTGTGCAGATTCCATGATAAGACGGTGTGTTGCGGAGAAGAGTTTGATAAAATTCTCAACCATTGCCATGACCGTGAGGTAGGTGGTCATTTCGGACCAACAAAGACGACATCCAAGGTACTTGAATGTGGCTTTTATGGCCAAATCTTTTCAAAGATGCTCGTTCTTATGTGCTACATTGTGATAAATGCCAGCGGTCAGGTAACATCTCTAACCGTCATGAATGCCGTTAAATAATATCATTGAATGTGAGGTTTTTGATGTATGGGTAAACTTCATGGGCCGGTCCCCCGTTCTTTTCACGAAAAAAAATACATCTTGGTTGCGGGTTGATTATGTGTCTAAGTGGGTAGAGGCGGAAGCGTATGCCACTAATGATGCTCAAGTGGTCCTAAAATTTTTGAAGAAAAACATTTTTAACCGATTTGGAACACCACGAGCAATCATTAGTGATGGTGGCACGCATTTTTGCAACAAACTATTTGAAAAACTTTTGACCAAATATGGTGTCACACATAAAATCTCTACCCCCTATCACCCTCAGACGAGTGGGCAAGTGGAGGTGTCTAACCGAGAGATAAAGCGAATTTTGGAGAAAGTGGTAGGTGTCAGTAGGAAGGATTGGTCGGTGAGATTAGATGATGCTCTTTGGGCATATAGGACTACTTTTAAAACACCTATAGGCACTACACCGTATAGGATTTTGTTTGGTAAAGCATGTCATCTACCTGTAGAGTTAGATCATCGCGCATACTGGGCCACAAAAGCACTGAACTTTAATTTTACTGATGCAGGTGAACAGCGTTTGCTTCAACTAGATCAGTTGGAGGAATTCTCGGAATCTGGCCTATGATCTAGCACTGTCATACAAAGAATAGACAAAGAAGGCTCATGATAGGCGGATGTATAGAAAGAGAATTTAAAGAGGGTGAAAGTGTCCTACTCTACAACTCCCGTTGCGACTGTTTCCCAGAAAATTGAAATCACGATGGTCTGGTCCATTCGTGATTTCCAAAGTTTATCCATCGGGAGCTGTAGAATTGAAAGATGGGAAGGACGGGACATTCACGGTCAATGCCCAGCGCCTGAAGCACTACATGGGTGGCACAGTTGAGCCACAACTTGGAATCACCCGGTCCCAAGACATGCCGAACTAAGACCGGCCGACAGTCTAGCTCTCGACATAAATTGAGAACTTACTTTTCTTTCTGCTCTCTGCATTTAATTTAATTTTCTTTTTCTTTCGCGTCAGCATATCTTATTTTACTGTTGTTTTATTTAAAAAAAAGAAAAAAGAAAAAAAAAAAAAAAAAAAAAAGGTGCCACAATTTTCCCGAGAACTCGGCGCTCGGGCGGTAGTTTTCTACCGCTCGAGCGCGCCCGAAGCATCAAAAATAAAAGTTCCCGAGAGGTTGGCGCTCGAGCGGTTTTTTTGTACCGCCCAAGTGCGAGCGCTTACCTCTGGAAATAAATTCCAGAGAGGTTCGCGCTCGAGCGGTAGTTTTCCACCGCTCGAGCGCGACTGCTTTTAAGTCGCTTTCCCCCTTCCCCCCTTTCCCCTTTCATTTCTGCCACCCCTACCCCCCCCCCACCCCAGCCCTCCCCCCCAAAATCCCTAACTCTCCCTCACTCTCCCCTTCAATTTTCGTGTGCAGGTGGTCGATTTCTTCCCCAAACCTCGCAAGGCGAATCTTCTTTGTAGGAACACACCGCCTATTCCCATCAATCGGGTCTTCTTCCCCAGCCATCAACTTCCTCTTCAACTCTTCCAACACAATGGCTCCCAAGAAGCAAAAAGGTAACCCCGGTTCCTCCTCTTCATCCTCATTTGATCATAAATCAATGACTCGTGATCTGATCTTATCTTATCTCTAATCTAGGGATCCCGATCTAATTTAGACTTTGGTATGCTATATCGAATGTCTATAATAGACGTCGATCTACATCTAAGCTCATCGATACACCGTAAGTCTAGAGTCTTCGCGGTTCTGACAAAGACTCAGCGGTTCTGCCCTAGCTAGGCTGATCTGCCCTAGACTCAAACTCTGGCTCTGCTATCATTCAATAGACTAAACATATCAAAATGCAATAAAATTAAGTATGTGATTTGGGAAACTCAAGTCAAACCTGACTCGAGTTGTGAAATCCTGAATCAACATTTATTTATACCTTTCTTGTTGTCGTTCTGATATATCAAAGTCTTGATTCGAAGTCGTCACTGTTCAATCTGGCAATGACAATATCAATATTCTGTATCAATATTCTAATCAAATCATGACATCTATGTTTTATCAATTCTGACGGCGTACAACAGTACATCTTGCGATATCTATGATACCAAACCAGTACTACTAATTCCAATAATTTAACAATCAACCACCGTACAAATCTGATATCATTCTAGTCAATTTCACTCTGAAATTCATACAATTCCATAATCAATCTGTTTCTTAATCTGTGGGGCCCTTAGCTCCTAATCGTTATTACAATGCAATCTGATTAGATTTAATTAATCACAGCGGAAAACGATTTAAATTTTCTTTTCAATGAGCTCAAATCCTTTTATTTGCATACTAAAATAGTATTTATCTCATATCATAAAACATGCCCACACGTAATCACAACCAATCACATACAAACATCTCATATCCTCGGGACATGCCCGGTATATAGATACATATACATATATATTGGGACACAGACATAAACATAAACCTCAGCCCAAGCTGTGGCTCCCACCAGAAGTACCCTCTCCGGTCTCTTGATATCCTGGAGTACCTGCCATTGTCCACACACAAAGACAAACAACAGCCCCCCTGGGGTGAGCAAAGCTCCGTATGGAACAACCAATCATATATACCACAGATATCTAAACAATGATATTGGTATGCAATGCATGTATTTCGTGGAGGTATCAGGTCAAATGCCCATCCACTGAGTACATGTCAAATCAATCGAATCGCT